>NC_059500.1:31897925-32210275 GCF_018139145.2 Gymnogyps californianus | reverse complement strand
TGTCCAAAGAAGGGCAACAAAGCTGGTGAAGGGTCTAGAGAACAAGTCTTATGAGGAGCAGCTGAGGGAACTGGGGTTGTTTAGTGTGGAGAAAAGGAGGCTGAAGGGAGACCTTATTGCTCTCTACAAGTACCTGAAAGGAGGTTGTAGAGAGGTGGGTGTCAGTCTCTTCTCCCAAGTAACAAGCGATAAGACAAGAGGAAATGGCCTCAAGTTGCACCTGGTTTAGACTGGATATTAGGAAAAAATTTCTTCACTGAAAGGAGTGTGAAGCACTGGAACAGGCTGCCCAGAGAAGTGGTTGAGTCACCATCCCTGGAGGTGTTTAAAAGACATGTAGATGTGGTGCTTAGGGACATGGTTCAGTGGTGGACTTGGCAGTGCTAGGTTAACGGTTGGACTCTTAAAGGTCTTTTCCAACCTGAATGATTCTATGATTCTATGGTTCTATGATTCACCATTTTCATTAATGATTTAGATGATCAATGGAAATACAGTTACATCTGCAGAGAGCACTGAGGTCGGACGGGCTGCAAGTGTGCTACTGAGAAGAAAAGTTATTTTGGCAGCTAAAAGAACTGGTCTGTAATTGGCAAGATACAATTCAAAACAACCAGGCTGAGGATAACCAATCACACAGATACATGATGGAGAAACAACTGGTTCACCAGCAGTTGTGTAGAGAAGCATCTGGGGATGACTGTCAGTCGCAAGCTGAAGATGAGTCAACAATGTCACGCTACTGAGAAAGGCTGACATCATACTCACATATATCAATAGAAGTGTCATCTAGCAGGCGCATGAAGTAATTCTTCTCTATGCAACCCCTCAGCCAGAACACAGTGTCCGGCTTTGGACACTACACTTGAAGAGAGATATAGACATTTCTGCTCTGGAGAAATGGCAGCATGATCAAAAATCTTAAAAACATGACTAAGAAGGAAAGACCAAATGAGGTAGGATTGTTCTGAAAAGAGAAAACTGTGGTGAGTCATGAAGGTAATCCTTACATACAGTTGAGTTGCTGTGGAAAGGAAAGTTACAAATGCTTCTCCACACCCAAAGACTTAAAATGCAGCAAGGAAGATTTAGATCAGGTAGACATCAAGGGAAACTTTCTGATGGTAAGAACAGTTAAGGACTGGGGAGGATTGTTCATGAAGCTTGTGGAATCTCCATCTTGCCAGCTTTTAAAAGAACACGTTGATGCAAATAATGGTAGCTACAAAGATAAAAGATTGCTTTTAAAATGTGTCCTTTTGTCTTTCATATTGCTGTGATTCAAATGCAAAATGAGAACGATATTGCTTACCAACCTCATGGGGGCTTTCCAAGGACCATTAATGAGTATTTACAAAACACAGAGTGCTGCATAGATACATACTCCAATGTAACAGATAATTCGCAATCCTCATGTCCAACGGGGAGAGGAAAAAAAAATCAATGCTGCGTTCTTTCTAGTCTCATAGTCATGGATAATTGATTTGAAAATGTTACAGGTTAGATGTGGAAACTGAGACAGGGGACACAACCTGCCCAAAGTCACATGGCAAATCATCTGCAGAGCTGGGAGCAGACCCCACATATTTTGAGGTCACTGAACCACAGCAATAAATGCCTGGGGCATCAGAGGCCCTGTATCGTGACCTGCAACGTGTGTTCTGGCACAGAGACAATCCATGGTTAGCTATATAAAATACCACTGTCCTCTCTGGTATCTGAATAAGAACATGCTGCCAGCCATCACCGAGGTCTTACAGTAGTACTTGCTGTGCTTAAATTTCTAGGAAATTCAGGCATATTCTTCAAACCTTATACTTCTACAAGGTAGCCAGATAGGTAGTCAGATTGATACAACTTTATTATGATTTTTCACTGGGCGTCAGTGGGTTTCCCCTGAAGAAATGACTAATGACATCAGTTCGCATTTCCTCAGATTTCAGCCAAATCACAAGGACTTGGAGCAATATACATTCAACAGAGCAGTAATTAGAAGGACCCTTGGTTATCCTGGAAATGAGAGTCAGATGGCAGAGATAAAACTGGTAGATGCTAAAATGCAGACCCCCTCTCTAAAGTTCTGGGAGATGAAATGGCCCTGCTGTATATCACATCGCACTGCAGTAAATTGTGGCTGATGAAGTAACGGACATGGGACCTCTGAACTACCGAGGTGCCTCTAAATGAGCTCCGGACTCCAGAGTGCTGAGCCCCCTCTTGCACGAAGGGTAAGCAGGAAAATGCACGCAAGCCTTCGTTCTGTCTCTCAGCACAGGAAAAACACGCTCTCCGCAGTGAGAAAGCCTGTGAGGAGCATGGCTCCATACTGCAGGGTGCTGGAGACTCCCAAGAGCTCTGCCCCTTTCCCCCTACAGATGGATTTTGTTAGGAGGGCAGGACTCTCGGTGCCTGGAGAACTAGCAGCACAGCTCTGCTTTTCAGGCATGGTAAGTGCATGCAAAGAGATGGCCCCTCAAGGAGAAGGGACATTTCCAGTACAGCAGCTAAAGTTTTCCTCATGACAGCAGGAGATGCTGTCGAGTCCTTATTTGCTGGATTTACTAGCTTCCATGCAGGCACGCTGCCGGGAGACCGCTTGCTGTTTGATGGGGGCCTGAAGTTTAAAGCTGCTTCCAGAGTTTTGTTGAGACAGACAGGATTCTGTCAACAGCACACCAGACAGAGAATCGTTAATACGAACACACTTTGGGATGCTGCTGTGTGCATGCTTTCTTCCTGGTGGCTGCAGCTCTAAACTAATTAATTTCTGTGATCTGAACCGTTCTCTTTTATTAGTAGTATCAGCATGTGCAGTGCTGCATAGTTATAGATGATGTGCTCTCTCTGGGGATCCTATCAGCATGCCATTGTAGGTCTTCACAACATGGAGAGAAACGTCTCCTACTTTTCCTCAGTAGTGTTAAAATTTTTCATGTTGTTATTTATTTCCCTTGAACTCTTACTGCTTTCTCTCTCCTTGTGAGCTCTGTATTTGCTCCTTATGGGTTTCAGTGGCTGTTCAGCTCCGTCCTTGACTCTGACTGCTCAGAATGACCTTTCTGATAATTCTTCTTCCCTCCCTGGGGCTGAGGTTTGTGGGTAAGGCAAACTCATAGTTTCCTTGGATAATCTGACTTCATTATTTTCATTGTCAGGGGAGCATGATGTTCTTTTGCTCCTTGGTGCGCAGCCTTCAGGATGAGTGATACATGGGTTTCTCCTATCTCATGACAGATAATCTTGACAAGGCTCCTCTTTTCTACTGCTTCTGTCACTAGATACAGCACATAAATATAAATAGACACACACATGATCCTTCTCTGTGCATGGGCCCATATCAGCTGCACTGCAAGGTCTTGTGGGATTCTCAGCTCTTTCTTGCAGCTCAGGTAGGAATGTGTCGGCCAAGGTTCCCAAAAGTGCCTGCTGAATTTGGATGCTCTCTCCATGTATCTTTTAAAGTGTCCTGATTTGCAGAAGTTGAAGGGCAATTCAGTCGCTAATCACTGGCCTCTTTTGGAAGCCTAATATAGGACGAAGCTGCTTCTTCCAGAGAGTGCTCCACTAATCATTTT
Source organism: Gymnogyps californianus (assembly GCF_018139145.2). Lineage (NCBI taxonomy): Eukaryota > Metazoa > Chordata > Aves > Accipitriformes > Cathartidae > Gymnogyps > Gymnogyps californianus. The sequence continues at coordinate 32,206,700 of NC_059500.1, read as the reverse complement.
TGTCATTTCATTCTTGGTCTGTTTCACTCCCAGCTCAAAATTTTCTTCTTTTTTTTCTTTTTTCCAGAAATGCACAAAATTCCATGTTCCACCTGCACTTGGATGGCAGCTGGAGTCTGTTTTTCACTGAAACACAGAGCAGTTGCTTGGCTGCAGGAGACACATAGTTGTGCATCAGGATTTGTGAACTCGGGTATCACCAGGGTCCTCTTGTTTTCAAGCAAGGAAGAAAGTCCTGATGTAGATTTTTGCTATTGCACTTGGAGCCTACTTCTACTTTGCTTAATGAGCAAGTTATTGGTATGCTAGCACCTCTGAATCAAGGCCTCTTCATCAGTGCTGGAGTGAAAGCTTATCTCACTGTTGGCCATTTCTCCCCACCACCATCTGGAGCATATCTACCTAGCGTATCTCCTAGCCCTTGTACTGGCTTCCATTGGCACTTGCAATTTTTTCTGTGTTTTACTTGTTCTTTTCAGCAACATTCATCTTTGTCACAACAGACTGCTATATTCTGAGTATGGATTTATCTGTGCAGATCCCATTCCAAATAACTACCTAAATAAAACGTAATATTTCTTCTCCACAGCCATGCCGTTTGTTTTTTGCCTGGAAGCCTGAACATTTATTGATGAATCCATATTTGTACTTACAGCAGCCTCTCCAATCATTTCTTTAGTCATGTTCTGTGTGGTTTGTAATAGTGCGTGAAAGTGGAAAGGGAAGGTATGCAAATATCAATAATAATTACATTCTCTGTATGCAGATTTCCTCAATATTTCTTGAAATTCATCTTCTAAATTACTTTTGCACAATTTAGGCAAATGTAAACATGCATTTTAATAATTGTGGAACAGTTTAGAGTGCAATCTCTACTCAGTTAATCCTCTCAATTAAGGGAGTACTATAAATAAAGATAATGTATATACCTAGAATTATGGTTGCCTTAATATTTACATGTCTTACAATTTAATGGGTTGCTCTTCTAATTCAAAGTGACAGTTTCATTGTTAGGGTAGATTTAACCATTTTAATCAAGTGCAGTAATGCCATAATTTATTTAAGAGAAGTTTCCAGAACTAAGGCCTGACACTCTTGAATACGTAGAGCTCTTTAATCAATGATGTTTGCCTACTGCCATCATGTATTTTATACAATAATAATAATAATAGAGTACTAGACTTCCACTGTTAAAAGCAGTGTATTACCATAGACTCCATATTTGAGAGATAAATATATTATTAATGCTGGTTCCTCAGTCCATTATTGGTTTTACAAAGACTTCTGATAGTCTTAGTTGCTCCAAACCTGGCCAATACCTCTTCCACTACTTTGAAGTCAATATCATGACCAAGAGATGCTGTTTGAAATCCTAACAGCGTTCTGGAGTTAAAATTCTGGCTGTCCATGGAGCCACCTCTCCCAGTACCTTGGCCTTTTGTACCACCACTGGCCCACCAGCACACCAGGGCATTTTTCTGCTCTCTCTTCCCCAGCGTTTAAAGGACCACAGCTCTCAGAGAGCATCTGAGACGCATCACGCTCCTTCCAGCCATCTGAGGGTACTACTGGGGCTCCCTTATTCCAAGATGTTGGAGCTTGGTATCTTTAAAGTGATTCACAGCAGCTGCAGGCATCTTCTGCTTTGCATGTGACGTCTTTGGAAGCAAATGAAACAACAGGCTGAAGAGAAGCCTTGTAAGAGCTGTTGACATATTGTCTGTTTCACTAAGGTTCAAATAGTTCGCAGCAGTATGCAACAACAAAACTCATGCCGCCAAACCAAGATGAGTTGGTTCATGAGTTCATATATGAGTTGATCCACAAGCCAGGAGAGAAAAGATGGATCTCACCCACCTTGGCCTCATCCCAAAGCAGTCTTACTGGGGATGTATCTATAAATCAACCACAAAGCCATCTCTAGAAAGGGTCAATCCTTATTATAAAACATCACTTGCACAGAGCTGTAAATTTAAAATGTGCTTTACAGAAATAGACTGGCAAGTACTTTCCCCCAAAAGAGCTGACAGCTGTCTGTACCCCATTGAGCTACAGGGACCCTTTTAAAAGCAGTTGCTTACTCAGAAACAAGAAGCTGCCTGTAGCTGGCATTCAATAAATCACCACTTTGACTTTGGTTGCTCATTCTCAGATGTGTAATCAGAACGTAGATTCATAGATTTTGAGGCCAGAAGGGACTGCTCTGATCATCCAGTCTGACTTCCTGCATAACACAGGTCAGAGAACATCACCCAGCGACTCCTGCCGCGGAGGGAATTATTCTGGCCCTCTATTTCAGATGCTGCTGTTGCAATTGCTGTCGACCAGTGAAACATGCTTATCCCATATAATGCTGTGCACTTCACCTTATTCTGGAAACCTTCCAAGACAGCAAGTCAGGCTCTTAGATTATATTTGTTTATAAGGAGAAGAAACAAAGGAAACGATCCCCCCAGAGAAAATTCGACGTTGTCCACCACCTTGTGGGGAATATAGTGCTGTTGATGAGGCTGAGAATAACAAAAAGCACATGGCTAGTTTGGTATATCCCTGGTATTTCCAGCACTCAGGGCAGCAAGGTACTGCACTGAAACCAGAGGAAAATAAAACCTCTGTTACAGAAAATAGGGATACACACCCTAAATACTCCCAGGGGACAAGAGAGTTCGTATGCCCCATTTTATAGAGAGAGGAAAAGTTTGTAGGAAGAGGCAGTATCTTTCATTAGACCACCTGATAGATTTGGGGGATAAAAAGGGCAAGGTATTAGACATGCAAGCCCTTCTTCACATCTGAAATATAATTTTATTGATACTGGCCTTAGGATATCTCAAAGGACCATGGAGGTTTTTTGCCTCATTTCTTACAGAAGAAAACTTGTGTGTTGTCTGTCTGTCAGCCCCACCTAATTGCTTTTGAATCAGTCAATCGATTTCAATCACATTGTCAGGGGGAGGGGTAAAGGTTTTACAGATATTACATTCTCTCACATTTAAAGAAAATAGGTCACAAGGTAGAAGACAGACCCAGTTGTGTGCCCCTACAAGGAAAAATTGCAGGTTGATCATAAGACAATCCACACGGGTGAGAAAAATAGGAAAGCAGTTTTCATCAGTTTTACAGAGTGCGGCACTATTTGTTTTCAAAATCAGATTCCCTTCAAAGGGTCTCAAAAAATAATCCAGGTGTTAAAACTAGCTTCTTTGAGCCTGCCTTAATCACCTTTCCCAGTTCACTGTCCAAATTGGCAAAGTTTGCTGTTTTCCATACAGTAACTGCAAGCACTTTTTCCTTAATCTGTGATTGCAACGGTGATAGCTCATGGCTGTGGTTACTGAGAGCCCCAGACAAATTCCCTTCTCCAAACATCTAGCTGCTGACGGGTGAGCTTTGCACTGGAGCACAGATAGGAGCTATGAATCAACATCTGTGCTGTTGCATAAGATGTGGCAATGGCAATTTTTATCTCAGGAGACCCTTGCTGTTTACTGAGGAATGGGTTGAGATCTAGGTCTGGAGTTCCCTTGGGTAACAATCTGCAACTGGGGAAGCTCCTCAGGCTGTGATTTGCTCTGAAAACCCTTTTTTTCACCCTGTCAGCCAAACCCTGACGAGAAGGGAAAAACAGCACAAAAGGTGTTGAAGAGACAGAAGGTGTCAGAAAACAGTGATTTGACAGCTCTTGCCTTGTGGGCAACTGTGCTGACACAGGGCTTTCTTCTCTTATCAAGGTGTTTTGTAGTCTTGTCTCATTCTGTGTGTCCAGTAGCCTTCCCTACTAACCTCCCCTAAAGGCTGATTAAAATGCAATCTTGTTCAGCTTCTCCTGTGTCTCCTCCTTTTCTGACTTCCATCCTTCCCTCCACATGCAGAATTCTGGGATTTCTTCCTGGTCTTAACACTTTTCGCTGCAGGTCTGCCCCCAAATTTGATATCATTCCTGGTGAAAAGGGTGACTTCATACTTATAGCTCCAGACTGGGAATCACATGAGCTGGTTTGCACTCCCAGCTTCCTGCCTGATCCCACATAGGTGACTGAGCCTTACCTACAGATCCCTTCCTTAATCTGAGGTTACTAACCTATTACACAAAGAAATAATAGGTGTTCGCTCATTCCTGCTTTTGAAACATGTAGGTGTGCAGTGGAACTACCAAGCGTTAAATACATATCTGGTTCTCTCCATAAATACCACCACAGTGGTAGGGCTGAGTTAAACTCTGAGTCCTGAAGAGCAGAGCATGGGTCTCAGGCAGGAGCTCAAAGTGATACCACAAATACTGGGGCAGCACAAGAGCAAGAGTAACACGTGGCATCGGGGTTGCTGGTGGGATGTGTTGTGGGGAGCTCTGGGCATGAGGGAGGGGGAGGACTGTGCTGGGTGGTGGATGTGGAGGATAAGGATTCAGACCAGAGACATAGCTTGGGTGTGCTTTTTGCAGTGCTGCTGTTGCATGTTCCTCCTCTGTAGTCATTGAAACTAGAGCTTCCCCCCCACAGTTTGACTTCCTCTATATTTAGCTACTCTACCTACTTACTTAACCAGGAACAATAATTTCTCATTTATTGAAATTCAGGCACGTTAGACACAAAGAAACACATAGTCTAATTAGTCCGAGTAAAGTTAATGCTGTCCCCCAGGGTTCTTTCACAGAAGCATCTCATAAGCAAAGTCTTGCCTTTAGCAAACTCTCCAGTGGTGTTGCAGGTGCAAACTTCAGTGTTTGACCCATCAGAAGAGAAGAGTATGAAGATATAATCCAGATTATCAGCTCCATAAGAAGACAAATTAATACATATAACCAGTACCCAAGTACCAATACACAGCACCATGCAGCTCTCTCAGAAATACATGTTAAAACAATTGGTTAGTTAGGAATATGGATTTTCTGTCACATGCACAATCTCAGGCAGCTTCAAAGTGTAGTAATAAAATGTTAGCGACCGAAGAACCTGCAAGACTCATTTCAGCAAGCCTTTTTTAAAACAGAACCCGTATTATAATCAAAAGAAGTGATACATTTATTTGATCTATTTTAAGAACGAAGTCAGCTCAAGGTCAATTGCTGATCAAGAACAATGGAGGAAAACTAGGTGAGATAATTTTAAAGCTGTTTGAATTAAGACACAGATCCAACCTGTTTGAAAGGTAATTTATAAGAAATTATCTCAATTTACATAATTCAAGTGTTTTTACCCTGGTACCTTGAAGAGGTTGATCTACATATGAATTAGAAGATATTGTTACAGGTAATTTTCTCCCCAAAACTCCCCAAATCAGAACTCACACATGGAAAACATGTGCTATGGAAGAATGATCTAGCAGATATGAAACTTCTGTTTCCAAGGGAGTAGCTTAGTGTTTCAGGCGATACACAGTGCAGTCTCCAAAAAGGCACCGTTTATCCCAGGCAGCAACTGAGATTCCTTTAGTGTGGAATTAGGCAGCCCAACACATTCTGGACTGGCTGAGCTCCTCTGGTTAATAACCAAAAGCCACCTGCAGAACTTCAGTGAGCACCCTTTTGTCCTCCTTTAACAAGCACACTCTCTCACGTATAGAATAGCAAGTTTCGCTGAAGACAGCCACAGCTGTCTTCCTTTTCCCTGCAAATGAAAGGGTCTGCACTCCTGCTACAAAATGGTTATCAAATGCAGTGTCAAAGCAAGTGTTTCCCCTCCATTGTAAGAAGCAAGCTGAATACTTTCGGCACAGCTTTCAGTGTCTTCAGACCCAACTGCAGCTGCACACACTCCAAACATTCTGCTGGCGGCTTCCTGTTTGCATTCCTGGGCTGGGGAGAAGGAGGACATTTCTTTCCAAGTCTGCTGCCTGCTCCTGGTTTTCCAGCTCTCTCTGTCTTTCTGCCTCTCTCTTTGTTCTTCCTTTAGGAAATCTTTGAGATTCATGAGCATAACAAGATCCCTTCCCTCGGAACTGTGCTTTTAAATTGGCTGGTTGTTTTGGGGTGGGGGGGCGGGGGGGGGAGGAGAGGGGGGAGGGGAACCCCAACAAAAAACTCAGCCACTCTGGCCGTGACAGTGTTCATTTACACTAACAGCATTCTGGTGCTAGAGTGAACCCTCTCTGCATATGTGTGTGTGAGTGTGTGTGTGTGTGGCTTGCACCGAGATCAGTAAGCCAAGTACTGTCCAAAGATACAAATGCCACTGTCTCGTGCTGATGCCAGTGAGGCAGGTTTTGCATTCACAACTGTCAAGCACACTCTTTCTGGGTCTTTATACCCTCACCCACTGTATTCAGGAGACCACACTCTGCCCTCCAGGAGGGCTCACTGGGAGTCAGACATGCACATCTGAGGTCCAAATTAATGTCTGAATCAGTGCATGTGACTCAAGGATAAGGTATTGGGACTGACAGGCCCTGACCATCATTTCAACTCTCACTGCAGCTATGAATACTGATGCTTCTCCCTTGTGGTAATTTTCCTTGCCCATTTCTGCAACCACGAGGGATCACCTCCTTTTCTCCCATCTCTTGTTCTTTCTTATTCAGATAATCCTTTCTTTGCTGCACGTCCACTAGCATTATTGTTAAATGTTTAAACCTTATATCTGAAACATCCATAAAATTCTTTAAAATGAGAAAAGAACTTCAATCATTTTGTGGAAAGCTTAAGTTTCATGTTTGCCAATGATGCTGCATCATCCAGATCTCAACCAGTGGCTTAATGTTTCTTTTATAAAGTGAAGACACCTGATTTCTGTCAGTCCTTGGCTTAAAAATGCACCATCAGCCACGGCTTCCTAAACAACCATATCAAATAGACAGAGAAAAGCAACCAAACCGGTAACCAGATTCCACTGAAGGGACACCAGCACAACACCTGCTGTCCCTGTCCTGCTTTCAGGAAAAGGACTTCTCCTGTGCAAAGAACTCTCCGGAGTACGTGGGGCAGATAAAATTACAGCAACTTAGAGGATTTTGTTTCAGCTGATGCTTGGGAAAAGGGTTGACCCAGACAAGCTCTTTCAGGAGGTGTAGAGGCTAGGGGTGAAGACTGACTTGTGTGACTCTGGCACTTATTTCAGTATTGCAGAATTATGCTTCAACAGAGAAGTGGTAAGTGTCTGACTACAACATAAATGGATGCACAAGTTCTCAGAGGCGCTCCTGCATGCGAGCAGGAGGAGGAGTGTGGAGCACGAGTGTACAGACTCTGACAGCTCCAAACGCTCTTTGTTGCGGCTCCGTAACAGAGGTTGTTGTGTCCTCTGCTTGGGAAAATGAGGGGAAAATAACATATTTGTGTAACTGCTGGCAGGCTTTGCCAAAACAGCTGCCATAGGCTCCATGTCAAAGCACCAGGGGAGCGCCTAATCCCCTTAGAAATTCAAAGGCATGTGAAACATTCTGTCATTACACTGTCTCTCTTCTACTCATCTCTCACTCTTTGACTATTCTGCATCCAGTTCCAGCTTCAGACAAGGGAAGCAGAGTTCAATGGCAGCGTGATAAAATCACATTGTCTCCAAAAAAAGAAAAGAAAGGCTACTGTCAACAACTGGCTTTAATTGGATGGATGGGTCAAAGACACAGTCTTTTCCTGCTGCAGAAGGCTGGGACACGGGGCAAGGGAACACAAGGGGAGTCAGGCAGTCCCCACCCCTACCAAGAACAAGCAGTGCTCTATATGTGCCATGTGTTAGAGCAGATCAGCTGAGAGAATTGCAGCAAGATCTTCTGACTTTGAAAATGGGTGGCCAGAACTGCAGGATCTTCATACAGCTGTCCAGCAACATTAGATTCCTTGGACATGCTGGTTTATGCCAACCGATGCTTCAGTCTGAAGAGTTTTACGAGATTTCACAGAATTTGAAATAGTAGAATCCAAGTAAACAACAACAATAACAACAGTTTTTACACATGGGGAAAAAAATCTCCCCACGAAGCCAGACTGACTCAGCATTATAATTTTCTCTCCAGTTTGGCTAGTCAAACCATTGGCAAGCCAAATCTCTTTCTTTAGTGAAAAGTTCGGCTTCAATTTAGGGGTGCTCTGCTAATCCAGAAGCAACACTGAACCCCATTTTCTCATCATCAGCATTGCACCTGGACAGTTTTTGATATGGCAGAAGAAAGCTAAACAAGATTCAGTGAGTTGGGAGTAAGGTGCACACCGATCTACTTCTGCAGTCCTGGCTCAGAGACAGCAATCTGAGTTCCTGATGCTTTTGCATTTTGGAGGCAGTGAAGTGAGGCCCTCTGACAAAAATATCGCCCAGTGTGTTTTTATTACCACATAATCCATGCCTTTGCCACTTGTCCACATACCACCCTTTAATGCAAACCTCATGTCATCCTGCTCTTTTCAGGTCCTGATTAACTCTACAATGCCCAGATTTACAAAGCCAGTGGAGAAACAGATCCTTTCTAGTCAAGAATGTAGAAGGGGAGGGGAGAGGGGGGAGAAAGAGAGAGAGAAAGAAAGACCTCGAATTGCTTACTGTTTGGAACTGATAAAATTAAAAGTAAAAATATGGAAAGAATTGTGCTTCGTTTGATGTCTTCTGTGCATATAGAGGAAACATCACTTGATATTATGAAGTATGCCATATGAAAAGATATGAAGTACAGAGTCAATCTGACAGTTCCCTATTGTTCTAGGCAGCCAATGGTGTCGGTAGCAAGTTTTTAAAAATTATTTTTCTACTATCTGGAGGATGGAGAACCAAGGTTTCTGCTGCCCCTTGTGTTTGCTGGGTAAATACTGACAAATGCAGTTGACTTGTATTAATTCTAAATCACTGCTCGATCAGGTAACCTCCTAGGAAAGAGTTTGGGTTTTTTTCAGAAATACAGTAATCAGACAAGTCTTATTCCAGCTTACTTCCAAAGTCGCACAAGCCAAAGCCTCTTCTTAAACAAAAGACCACAAGACTGAGAATTGAGGAAGTTCATTTCATGGGAGGCTTAGTAAGACTGTTTTCAGGAAAGTGATCGAAGTTTCCACTTCAGTATCAGATAGGCTACTTGACTTTTCTGAGACATGACCCTATTATCTGTGTGATCATCTAACACATCTGGAAGTTCTGGAGATCGCCACAAAAGTACAGGTGCTTTCTGCAAGGATATAAAATTTTTAGCTGAATTAATATCACACTACACTAAAGATGTACAATAGTATGTTGCTTGACAAAAAAATTGCAGCAAGCATCCAGCTGACCACCTAAGCCTCTGCAGGCTTCCCCTGAGTCTCATCAAGGGAAACACAGAGGACAGTCTTGCTCATGCTACAGCCACTACTATACAAAATGAGTCAAATTTTTACTCTGTTATGGCAATGAGCTTAACAGAGAAAATTTTTCCTGAAAAATTTATGCAGTCCCATCTATTATAAGATGTTTGGCATGATAAAAATCTGGAAGTTTGCCTTTAAGTTGCAATAAGTTCAGCAAGTAATGCTGATAGGATTTGAACATTAACTCACCAATGGAGAATGCCAGTGCATTCGTGGGATCATCAGTATAATGGATTCTGGCATTCCCCTCTTACCATCTTTACAAATGTCACTTTCATTCTATTGTAAATTAACCCCAATTTCTTCCAAAGCTCCAAAATAAGGCTTGCTTGCAAGCAACCAGCCCCATCTACCTTGCTGCTGAATATATTACAGCAGGAAACACGTACGAATAATATATAGACAAATCATTAAAGATATGTGTTGGACATTCCCTAATAAATGCACAGACCTGATGAAGTATTACCTTGGACTTTATTTTCTGCCACTGGGAAAGAGCAACCAGAGACACAAAGTGTCCCAAGTAAAAGGCAGCAGAGTTCTTCAGTTATTGATCTGGTTAACACAATGCGTTGGATCCCAATTTGATGTAAATCAGAAAAGGGCCCTTAAAGTGAAAGATGCGACACCAATGCACACCACTGATGGATCTGCCCTATAACCCTGCCCATTTAATATTGGAGGATTTTATTGCTTACTAGAGTGTAGTCTCCCATCCCTTTATCAATTATTCATTCTGGAGAGCAACCTTCTCTATGCAGTAGCAAGAAAATCTGTAGGTGAGATCTAATTTACTCTTTTAACCAGTTTACTCCAGTATCAAGTATTTAAATTGGCCTCACTGTGCTTTCATACGTTACAGCCATATATCAAAGCAATTTGTGCAAATGCCAGCTGAGCAGCCAGCTACATGTATCATGTATTCTGAGATTACACAGTTCCAAATGCCTTTGTAAAGCAAACCTTTCATGAATAAATCAGGAAATACCCTGATGCATGCTTTATGTAGAGCAAGGTATTCTATTTAGGTCACAGGAAGGTTCTGCCAGGTTTGCTAAAATGAACAAATCCCCAGTGTGTACTCTCACTCCACCACATTTCATAACACAAGCAAACATCTCCCACTCAGTCACCACTGTGCATTTGTGACTGCTGATGACCCTGCGCTTGTTAAGCATTGGCTTGATCACTTGAAGCTCAAATAGCTTGCAAGCCAGAAGGCAAACTGCTCTGGTGCCTATGGCTGTTCTGTCCCACACAGGGACTGACAGTGGTAAAAAGAATAGATTGAAATTAAAACTTTGCCTCTTTCCTGTGGGAAGGAACCTAGAACATGCACCTTTTCCAGAGGGCTGAAAGAGGAGTGGGCAGCAGACAGGTCAGACAGCATAACACGTGATACAAAGTTCTCAGTGCAGTTTGTGGTTCTTGTCCAAGGAGATGACAGATAGATGAGAATCAGCCTATTAAGTGCTGAATACCTAAACAGCAAACCCAAGTTATGCAGTCATCCATTTCCTCTGCCTTGAACTCAAGATGCTGTTGTTGGTCTGATCACTCTTCCTGCAGCGGAAATGTCTATGATAAGGTTCCAAGCATAAGGATTTCCAGATTTCCAGACAGGCTGAAATGATAAGTTATCTAGAGCGGAGCAACAAGAAACTAAATGCAGAGCTTGCTTTCCCTTTGAAAGACCTGGCAGTAGACAGGGAAAATAATTTAAAAAAAAAAAAAAAAAAAGAAACAAAAAAATGCTAGCAAAGTTAAGGGGAAATAAATCACATCCTACCAAAAATACCAAACACAGAAGTTTTCTTTCTTCAAAGACATGGTTTTGAGAGCAAGGAAACAGAGCCTCATGTCAATAGATCGGAGGGTTTCCACAGAACATTCCCATTAGTGCTTGCAGAAACATTTCCAACCACCAATGAAACTTGCGTGAATGGATGAGGACAAAGACTGGCCCTCTGCATGATGCTGCTCCCACTCTCCCTCCTAATTCAGCTACAGCCCACTTGGCTCATGGAGCCATGCAGCCACATCTCCAACATGTGCAACATGCCACCCCCCTCTCCTGGGCATCCTTCATGACTGTTTGCCTTCCTTTCTTTCCCTCTCCCTTCTTTCCCTCTCTTCTCCACTGTATCCCCAGTTGCACAACACATTGACAGCCCTCACTACTAGTTCCCCCTCAGCCCTCCATCTGCTAGCAGGCACTGTGGCCAAGCGGAGAAGAGCAGCAGGGTGGGACTGCCGTGACCTTAAGCAAAGTGAGATGCTTTTCTGGGCCTCACTTTCCTCCCTGTAAAATGCAGGTTATATTCATTGCTTCTGTAAAGCACTTCAAAGTCTTTTGATGAAAGAGGCCATGTAACACCCAGGCATCACAATTAATAAGCCCCTAGCCCCCTTGGAGAGCCTTCCCTCCTTCAAGACCCCATCAGGGCTCTCCTCTCCCCCCAGAAAGGATTTTGCTCTTTGGCAAACAGCTGTCTTTCTTACTACCTCACCGCAGCAGCCGGTTGACCTGATTATCATAGTCCAGCCCTGAAAGAAGGTACTGGAATAACACAGACTGCTTTGTGTAACTCCAATACTCTGCTTTCAACATTATTTGCCAAAGCTTTCTGGTTGTTTGGAAATTTGTTGGCCTGTCTATGTAAGAAGTATTGAAATATATTAGTTACTAAAACAGCATGGTGGCCTGTGGAACATCTCCCTTCAACTAATGGGAAATCTTCAACCAGTGACACTTACAGCAGAGCGTAAATAAGTCCAGGACTTTTTCTTAGCTATTCCAGGCTGTTTTTAGATCACAGCAGAGAACAGTAGGAGAAAACTGCTCTCTGTACTACTTGATGTCTGTTTCATGCCTTTCATACTTTTTCTTGATGTAAATTCAACCTGGATCAAGTCTGAGGACATCATCAAGACTGAAGAAAAAAATAAACCAAGAGAGGGCAGGAACAAAGTGAAGAAAAAATAAACCCCAAGGATATTAAGGAAGAGAACTAGAAGGGGGAAAATATGAAATTTGAGGTGCTTAAAAATAAACCAGGACCAAAAAATGAACAAAATGGATACAATTAGAGGGACAGTATCAGCCTAGCCATAGCTATGATATTAAAATCAGTTTACTTCTGTCTTTTTTCCTTCAGAACCACTGGGGGGTTCCTATCACACTCCAGGATATATTTTTTTGCACAATGAAGGCAATGTAAGCCACACAAATCATGGAAAAAATAAGAGATTTTCTTGCAGAATCCTTGTTTTTCTTTTTAATTAACACATTTTAAGGTCTTTTTATTTGCCTTTCTGAGTCTCCAGAGCATACTTGGGAAATGTTTCCCAGCCTCACTGTTACAGTAGGCGCTAAAAACTTGCCTGTTTCAAAACACAAGCCAAGATGCTCGCGTTTCCGGGAAATGGATCTTGACAAGAAACACCAAATATCAGGAGACTCATGATAAAATCACTAGTGCCAACAATGCTGCATGTTAAGATTTTTTAAAATTAATATTACCTCGGGGATTAGCAAATGGTCCCAAACTATACACACCGCGACTGAAAAACACTCTTAGCACATTAATCTTCTCACTAATGATTAGCAATTTGTATTGTAATGGGGCCTGAAGGACCCAGCCAACATTGAGGTCCTGTTGTTCTAGGGCAGTGTGTGCACACAATGGGGACGTCGAGCAGGCTCACCAATAAACAAGGCAGACTAGGAGTCAGAAGGGAAACCAAGGCACACATAGTTGAACTGTCTTGCCAGAGATCACACAGCAGGTCTGTATTCCAGTCTCATGGAGACGAAAAATAAATATATACAACTCTTCAGGCTCAGGAAAGATTTTAATTACTGTCAAACTAAACTAAGATAAAAATAATATAGGCTGAGTGTGTATATTCTTCACAGATAAGTTGAACACCAGCTGAGATGAGGAACAGAATTCCCTCAGGAGAAATTTCTTGTTAATTGCACAACTTCAGGCGCTTTCTTGGAAGTCCCTATAAATTGCAGACATGAATTGTTACAGGAGGGTCACAGCTTCTTCTGAAGCATCAAGCGCTGCTCACTGATGGAGGGTACAACAGGGGGTATTGTCTATCCATTGGCATTTCTTAAAGATGTCAAAATGCCAGTGAGAAGCTGTGCGATGCTACTGCAAGATCTCTCTCTTGCAGCAGGATCTGAGTTGTATTTGGGTAACAGGCCAAGCAGCTCTGGTTCAGATCTTACTCTTATTTCACACAGATGTAATCCCACTTTTGTAATCCTGCCTGTGACCTACATGAGAGCGGGTGAAGGCCATACAGATCATGCTAATCAAGGAACAGTTGAATAATATATCAACAGATGATGCCACATACATTTTAAACAAATATATCTCTGAATGTTCAAATAGCACACGCTCTCACAGACACACAGAGCTACATTTTTTTAGCAGTGCTGATAACACAGTCCCTTTTTCTAAGAAAGAAGATAAATTTCAGTGTATTTAAAAACACTCTTCTACACTTAATTAATATTCACTCCTCACTGCTCAAACTTTTGCTCAAAAATTATATGGGACCAATCATTCCTACATATTTCTGAGAGATTTTTAAGGAATTGCTGGGAATTGGCTCTTTCAATTTTTTCAAGTCTTTCCAAAGATATCTTCTGTCTACAGCTTACCTCTGTTGGCCTGGCTGCTTATTTACTGTGTGCATCCCTAGTTGTGCTCTTCCAGTTCAGCAGTGGAAGTGGAAATCTCTCCATGTTCCCAAGCACTCATCCTGAACAAGTCTACCAGAAAAGACATGGTCCCTGGCCTGACTGGGCAGAAATATGTGAAGCATACCCCAGCTGGGAGTCACTTTTTGCTGACATAGGAACATCTAGCCAATAGTCAACTCTGATTCTTGAAGGACATAAATTCTCCCCTAGCTGCCCTGAAGTCAACACTGCACCAGTTAAGGCTGGTTGAGACCCTTGCCTATTTTCCAGTGACCTGTCCCTCACATACACTGTACTGCTATGGTCCAGGCTGCTGTGGAAGGTGGGTCAGCCAGAGGACTGTCTTCCGCTTGGTCTTGCAGGTATCTACATTCTTATCCCACAGCAAGGCTGAAGCAAACATCAATGCAAACTAGACAAGAAACTGCTAGCTTGCATGGTCAGATCTTTAGCAGATGTAAAAAATCTTCACCAACTTCTGTGGAGCTATTCTGATTTACATCAGCTGAGGGCATGAGCCATAAACCGCCCCCCATTAGGCACATCTGATTTTACTACTACCAGCACAAATTCAGATTAAACCAGGATCTTGTGTGTTCCAAATTCATACCAGTATTTTTGAAATAAAAGTTTATCCCCTGGTCTTTCTGAAAGAAGTGGTAAGTTCCATGTAAATGATAAAGTACATTGCCCCTGGGTGGTTTGACTTTCAGGGCCGGGGGCAAAATGTTTGGAACAGGCACGTCCTGCAGAGAGAAGAGGGACGGAGGCATGTAAAACAACTCATTGCAGGGTACAAAAGACCAGAAGCACTTCCCATGTATTTTTATGCCTTTTAAAAGCCACTTGTCCTGAAATACATGTCCTTCCTCCTCCAATGCACACACAAGCTACTTATTTTCACAAAACTAATGAATGCCCAGTAGGTGCAAAAGTTATGACTTTGCCTTTTATGTTTGTCTTATGACTACTGAAGTGAGGCACAGAGGCTGGAGCTGCAGTCCCTTACACCTGCTCTGTCCTGTCAGGTTGTTGGGTGGCACCTTGTTTATCAATGGGATATTTAATAATTACAGACGTGACTGTTAGATAAAAATGAGGATGGTATAGGAATGGCAAACAAGTAGCTTTCCCAGCATCCTTAAGAGCTTTCTGAAATAGAAGCCGCATGTGAAACACCTTGCCTGTTAAAGCTTCCTTCACTTTGATGTTGAGCTGCCACCCTGCATGGACAGGACAGAGGTCCTGAGTGTCACAAAGAGCAAACACCCTTTCCTCCCCCCAGACTAGCTTTCTGGTGAGCTGAGGGTTGGTTTCCCATGAGAAAATGCGGTAGGTGGACAGAGGCGTTTTCAGCAGCAAGGGCTGGACTGAGCTGCGTGCAAGGCAGCTGGGCTCTGACTCTGCCTGGCCCAGGGCGTGTGTGAGTAAATCCTCATGTGCACTCCTGTTGCTTTCATCTGAAACACCACCACTGGCTCCAGTGGGCGCCTATCAGGCCCAGTGTAAGCTCAGACAACAGCCTTCCTGCCTTCATTCCTTCCTTCCTTCATAGGCCACAGGCAGCAGGAGTGAGGAGCAGAGCTCCAAACATCCCTGCAGGCCTCCTGCTGTGCCCATTTGCTTTAAAACAGGAGATCTAGAGGTTTTTGGCAAATTGTTTCACTTCAGGTAGGATACTGTTCAGCAGAAGGGCTCTCCATGAAAAAACTGAAACTTTGGCTTGTTCTAACCAGTTCCTCAAATTTCATTTTTTCTTCGGCTGACAGTACCTGCAGTGGAAAGTGTCAAGTACCCCTAACGAACGATTAAGACGGGCAATACTGAACTTCACAAACAGGCTGCCTGACAAGTCTCCCCCATCAACACAGACTACAGAATCAGCATTCAAATGACCAGGGAAGCTGACTCTATTGACATCTGGCTCCTGTTTCAGCACATTAATTATCCTCTTGGGTTCTCCCATCTTCAGCTGCTTCCACACAGATGCCACCTCATCATTTATCTGCTCCAACATTTTCTTCCTATCCTGAACAACTGAACTCTTTTCTTCTTGCATGGCATTCCTGCTTCAGCAGATGCATTAACACTGCTAAACAAGCCTACCCCATCAGTGTCTGTCTCAGCAACATCTTGAGAGTGCACCAGGCTAATAAAGAAGAATACACTATTTTGTTAACACGTGGATTCCAGGATGCAGCTGCATCACAGTAGGCTCTATCCAAAATGATAAAGGGATCACTAAGAAAGAATGCCCAT
This sequence comes from Gymnogyps californianus, assembly GCF_018139145.2. NCBI lineage: Eukaryota > Metazoa > Chordata > Aves > Accipitriformes > Cathartidae > Gymnogyps > Gymnogyps californianus. The sequence goes on along the minus strand of NC_059500.1, from coordinate 32,190,456 downwards.
CATCAGCAACTTCAAAAGAATAATGGGACACAGCTTATGCTGTCATGCAGAAAGCTCATTGTGGTTTTGGGACAGCCAGAGGCAGTGAGAAGACTTGCAAATGCAACATGTCCCAGGAGGGATTCAAGCCCAGCAGGGCTTAGTAGAGGATCTGACATTTGCCACGATACAGAGTATGAAAGAAACCAAAGATTGTGCTTGAAAATAACCAGAGAAGTTACAAGCAAGTAGGTGAGGCAGCATGGACCATTAGATGTGAGAATGAAATATAAATCAGGATTCCTAGTGTCTGGCCTGTGTCTGGCCTGGGCTGGCTCTGCTATCTCATTAGAGCAGGGAGCTGCAGCTTACTCCAAAAAGCAGGATGCTATGCATTTTAGAATGTTGTTGCTGTGACTTTGGAAATCTAGGTGATGTCTCCTCCAAGGGACTGCTGGTGGGCTCGTTTGGATTTTGACAGAGCAAGGATAATGGCTGGAGTCTTTTCTAGAGCTCAGGCATTCAAGTAAGTTGCTTGTGCCAACAGTTCTCTACACCTCAGGATCAATAAGCCTAGTGAGATTCCTGGGCTTGGCAACAGCTCCATTATAATTGCAAAAACAACAGCTTTCATCAATAAATCAACCTAACAAGTAACATGTCTAGGACATCCCATCAAGGGTGCTTCTGATGATGCAGCAAGTTGTTTCCTTCACTGCACAGTTACTGAGTGCACAACATAATACTACTGTTACATCGCATTAGGCGTGTCCAAGTCTTTTGGACACTGGAGCATGCAGAACAATTCACAAGTGCTTCAGCAAATCACAAGTGGTAAATTATTTCTCTTTACAATAGCCACAAGATTTTACCTCATTAGCAGCCTGTAACAGCTTTGCAAGGAAAAATTGTTAGACATACACTGCTTACTCCTTATAGTGGCTAACAATGGGTGAAATGGTGACATAGATCTCTCAATCCCAAGATCAGAATTAAGACAAATTCAGGAAAACCCTTTGCAAGAGGACCCACAAAGAAAAAGCTTCAACCTGTAGACATCAACCTGCTGTATACCAGCATTATCAAGGGAACAAAACACCACTAGCCTGTATCACTACTATGTACTGTGTCTGTTTACTGATGCTTCAGTCATGCAGCTTAGCATACAGATTTCATGATCATAAAATAACTTCTTATTTTATTGCTGCATTACTTACAGCTTAGATGTGGAATATTTAGCTGGTTATTTGATGCCATATTTATCTGGTGTTGATTCACAGAGTCAAGCTTAAAAAAAAGAAGGTGACTAATAAACAAGAATTAACATTAGGCTTCTTGAATTATAAGTGGGAGGCCATACTGTTAGACTGATTTTCAGGAATTTTGTCCATCAGTAGCTATCCATCAAAGCCTGCTCAATCTCCTTCTGGTTTAGATATTACTCTTTTGGAGAGCTATTTTTTAGTTCAAACTAGACAAAAAGTGTGACCATAGTCACACTATGACTTTGTTTTTAAAGTCATGTTACTTTGTTTTTATGACTATGTCATATGACAAAGTGACTATGAAGTCACTTTGGTTTTATGACTATGTTTTTAAAGTTTGGAAAGCCCTAAACCACTAGACAAGTGTCTTAATGCAAGACCTTGGGGGAAGTCTTTCCATTCCTATGGAAAAAATGTATCTACTCCTTCCTTTCACCTGTAATGTCTTTGCTGAAGGAAGCTCACTTTAACCACCACACCTGACTTTTCCAGTGAGAAAGTCTGGAACAATGAACACTTATCCTCAGGGGAGGAGGATCAGGTTGGAGAACGTTTAAACAGATGGAATGTACATAAGTCCATGGACCTGACGGAATGTACCCACAAGTGCTGAGGGAGTAGACCAATGTCATTGTGAGGCCATCCACAGTTATCTCTGAAAGGTCATGGAGGTCGAGGGAAATTCGCAAGGGCTGTAAGAAAGCAAATGTCACTCCTATCTTCAAGAAGGGCAAGAAGGAGGATCCAGGGAATGGCAGGCCAATCAGCCTCGGCTCGATCCCTGGGAAGGCAATGGAACAAATCCTCCTGGAAAGTGTTTCCAAACACATTAAGGACAAGAAGGAGATTGTGAGTAGGCAGCAAGGATTTGCAAAGGGAAAATCATGCCTGACTAACATGCAATGAAATGACTGGCTCTGTGGATGAAGGGAGAGCAGTGGATGTTGTTGATCTTGACTTTTACAAGGCTTCCAGCACTGCCTCCCATAATATCCTCATAGACAAACTCATAAAGTACAGGCTGGATAAGTGGCCAGTGAGGTGGATTGAATGCTGGCTGAGCTGCTGGGCTGAGAGGGCTGTGATCAGTGGCACAAAACCCAGCTGGAGGCCAGCCACCAGCAGTCTACCGCATGGGTTTATGCTGCACCCAATACTGTATGATATCTTAATTAATAACCTGGATGGGGGGGCAGAGTGCACTCTCAGCAAGTTACAAATGATACTAAACTGGGAGGAGTGGATAAGACACCAGATGGGTGTGCTGCCATTCAGAGGAACCTTAATAGGCTGGAGAAATGGGCTGACAGGAACATCATCATGTTCAACAAAGGGAAGAGACCAGTCCTCCACCTGGGCAGGAATAACCCCCCTGCATGCTAGGGGCCATCTGGCTGAAAAGCAGCTTGGCAGAGAAAGATCTGGAGGTCCTGGCAGATGCCAAGCTGACTGTGGGCCAGTAATGTGCTCTTGTGGCAAAGGCTGCCAGTGGTATACTGAGCTGCTTTAGAAGAAGCATCGCCAGCAGGTCAAGGGAGGTGATCCTTCCCCTCTACTCAACCCTGTGGAGACACATCTGGAGTGCTGGGCTCCTCAATACAAGAAAGATATGGAGTTAGTGGAGCAAGTCTAGTGGTGGGCTCCACATGACAAGAGATACGTGCACATACTGAAGAGAGTCCAGCAAAGGGTCATGAAGATGATTACAAGACTGGAGCATGTATCGTATGGGGAGAGGCTGAGACAGCTGGAACTGTTCAGCGTGAAGAAGAGAAGGCTCAGTGAGGATCTTATCAATGTGCATAAATAACTGTCCAGACGCTGTAAAGAAGACAAAGCCAGTCATGAGGACATGGCCCCTCATGAAGGGGCAAGAGGCAATGGACACAAATTGAAACACAGGAAATTCTATTTAAATGTCATAAAAAACTTTTTTACTGGAAGAGTGGTGAAACACTGGAGCAGGTTGCCCAGACAGGTCATAAAGTCTTTTTCCCTGGAGACATTCAAAACTGGACTGAAGAAGTCCTGAGAAATCTGCTCTAATTGACTTTGCTTAGAGAAGGGGGTTGGCTAGACGATTTCCAAAGATGCCTTCAAACTCAACCATGCTGTGATTCTGTGATTCTGACTGTTAGCTAGACTATACTTCTTACCTAGTTTTCCAGTTGGGTAGGTGCCAGCATGAAGGGTTTCACAGTGATTGCCAAAGCTTGATTTCACTCTTTCCAGGTCTTGATTATGTAACAAAAGGAAATTAGACATATTATAAACTGGCAAAGGCCTCAAAGACTCAGCATTAAGATGAAGAAAGTGAGAAGGAAGGGAGAAGCACACTTTCAGGATATATCATTTCATGCATCTTACCACACAATTAAATGTTACCATAAACATGATGAATGCTGAATATAAGCAGTTGTTCCACTGTGTAAAATACACAGTACTCTGAATCCATCCCAGTTCAGTTTAAGTTTGAGTGTGTCCTTATGGCAGACCATCAAGGTTTCTGAAGCACGCCAACTTCAAATCATCATCTGCAGTCATCACCACAGGTTCAAAAGCTATTCCAGTTTGTATCACAGCCATCACTCCCCGATTTGAGATGTCTTCAGGAGAGCCAGATACTTGCCCACTCTGCAGCTAGGTTACCAGAAAAAGACATTTGTGCATTTGGGGCTTCTTGGAGCTGGGTTCCGTCACAGCCCTAAGGAGACTTCTGACACAAAACACTGGCACTCCTACGCCCTGGCTCACCTGAGAAGGAAAAATGGGACCTCTCATGGCCCATGAGTCAAACAAGTTCAGATGAACATGGCTGTTCACTGCATTCACCTCTGTCAGTAAAACTCTTCCAATGTTAGCAATGCTGGTAACATTCAAACAATCTGGGGCTGTCTTTTTGATGTTAGGATGCCTAATTCTTGGCTGTTCAGCAGCTGACAAATTGATCCCTCTGCCAGTGTGCATGTCCACGTGACCCTTGTTAACCTCAGCGATATCTTGAGAGTGTTCATGATGGTGAATGTACACCTTTTTTTTTTATCTTTACAGGTGAAATAAAATGTAAGATTGGCCATGCAACAGCTGCCCAAAAGCCTCCATGTGACTTCACATTACACTGGCTGCAATTGCTCCTTGTTTTGTGTTTGGTTTTGTTCCATTTACATGTTTATTTTGCCTTCATGTAAGTCCATTCGCATTGCTGAAAATTTATTGAGCTCATCTACCATTATTCTTTCAGCTGAAGCACATTTATTTTGCAGTACATCTGAAGTTGCCTTCCATATATTGATTAGCTATGAGGCAATGTAGCACATGCAGATACAAAAAAAGCCCACTTGTCTTTAGGCAGCTCTTGTTCTTTTCTGGATTTAGAGACAATCAAAGAAATCAGAGCCTAAAAATAATGACTTGTAAATTATCTAGTTACCCTCCCTGAACTGTTCCCTGCAATTATAACAGTGACGTGCCCAGATTCACTTCCCTTTGGGCACTATAACTGCAGCTGACTTAGCATGACTCTTGGACATGTTATGATCATGTTGAGGTCACAGTGTTTTTCAAAAGAAAGCAGTCACCTTGCAGTATCTATAGTCTATTTTCGGAAGTATTCAGTGGCACAGTGCATCAGTGCCTGCTTGCCCTGAATAGCTACAAAGCACTGTATAGTAAGCACGCTTTACACAAAAATGGAGCATCTGTATCACCTATTACAAACTTTGAAGTGCTACTACATGAAATAGATTGTAGTGGGAATGAAACAGATTATTCTTGGTTGGTTTTGTTGCTACAATTGTAGTCTTGAGGTTGAGGAATCGGCATTTTTCTTCAGAAGCTCTGCACTCTCTTGTCTTATGCTTTAGAAGGTTGCTCTGGAAACAGGTTGGATGGAAAATAGGCTGCACCACCTATGTATGTGCGTAAACATATTTACTTATTTTGGGTTGGAATAGTCAAATCAGGAAGCGTAACATCCCATGTTAGTACAAAGTCTAATATGGGAATACTTCCATGGAAGCTTCATGTGTCAAAACAATAGGCATATGGGAAGATGCAAACATTAACTCTTTTTTTGCTCCCTGACTTGCCTAGCTCTAGTAGCACTGTCTGTGTATGGCCTACGGGGGCCAGGCACTGTGGCAGTCACGATCCCCAGATATCTGGAAGCTAGATGTTCTCTCATCCCGGCATATGGGAGCCCTGGCAGCTGCGGGGTGTTCATGGAGCCTGTGCACCAAGGTGGTGACCTCCCTGGGGACCCTGAGGACCATCAGGGCAGGATTCTTCCTGGCAGGGAGGTTTCTGCTTGGTCAAAATGATACCTAAGAAAATAGGGGAACAATTTCAGCTGTACAATTTTAATGCAATAACAAGTCTCTCTCTTGCAGCATCTGAGGCAGCCACTCAGCTGATGAGTCGTCTCAGCAGAGTTCAGGACCAAATGACCCTGGAGATTTATAATGAAACTTGATCCCTTTTGAGCAGAGCTGCACATATGAACTGATACTACTATATTTTGGACAAAGAAATAGCTTGAACCACATTGTTTCTGAGGTCGGTGAGGAAAAAAAGGCTGAAAAAAAAGAAAAAAAACTTCTCCGTGAACATAGGCATTCAGGTTGGTGACAGTTAGAGACCCATTGCATCTCCTTGGTTATTTGATGTGAGTCAAGCTTAGGCCCTTCCTTCTCTTCCTTCAAATCGTTCTGATCTCTTTTTTGCTTCCTTCCTTTTACTTGTGCATTCCCTTCTCACCTGCCCACAGTGCTCCAGATTTTACTCATCAAGCTCCTCCTAATGCTGTGTAAAGACCTATTTAGAAACACAGGAAGGCCAAACTGGACAGGTTTGCTCTTCCAGACAATGGGATCTATTTTTCTTAGCTGCACATTTACCCAAGCTGGTTTTCTCTACATGCCATTCACTGTCTTCTGAGACTCTGCTGTGGGTGTAGGGAAGGTAACTGGTATTCTCTACATGTATTTTCTCATTTCAGTTGGCACTATGTTCACATTTGGTTCTTTTGCTTCTTTGTGTTTCTGGATAAACTTATGGATCTGTGATAAAATCAGATAAAACAGCCGCTTGTAAAAATAAACTTAATAGTATTGAAGGTTCTGAGCAACATGAAAGCATTACTTGACTTAGGGTTCAAGGTGCCCTATGCTACTGCCAAATATCCAATTAATTTAAATTACATTAAAAACACCAAGCAACAAAAACCATGAGGACAGAGATGAAATGTGCTTTTCAGTCAAGCCATTCACTCCACCTAATTTCCTCTCTTGTAGAAATAATACTTCTAGATATATTTGCAATCTCCAAAGAGAAAGTCTATGTGTTGTTTCTCCAGCTGCCGCATGTTTCAGTGGCATGTTGTTGCATTGCATGTCCTTTATCAGAATCCTTTGGGATGTGTAATGCACATCACAATAAGAAGCTGAGGATGATACAAATAATTATAACGTGTGATGCGAACCCACTGTTATAAAGTCAATCTCTCAGCAAATTCATCAACTCGACACATGATGTACAGTACCAATTTTATGTAAATGACTCGTCTAATCCTGCTGGGCAAAATTACTCCCTGATGTAAACTCTGTTAAATTCAGTGGAGTTACACCAGGAATTCATTGTTTTGCTCATAAGATCTGAAAACACACTTTGTATGTCTCGTTCATCTGGAAACCATGGTAATAAGAAAAACAGTGAAATCACTTAATTCTGAGTATCAGAGGTATTATGTTCTCTTTTGTTTAAGACAAAAAGCTACCTTAAATATTACACATTACTCTATTATAATTTTATGAACATAAAATATTAACTTAGAAAATTATATTGATTTATAAAACTCTAAAAGAGCAAAGAAGCCCCATAAAGACAATGGACTGGTTTTCACTGACTCTTGCAACCTTTGGCTCAAGAATTAACAAAAGTTTAATAATTAGAACATAAAATTCATTGACACTGTAAACTGTCATAAAAAAGGCAATCAAATGATACTGAAACAGGCATGAAAGGCACTTAGTTGCTTTTGTTAGGGTTATTTTTTTAAAGAGATATTAAAAATAAAAACCAACACCCCCCCCCAAATCCTCAAACAGTTCAAACCCTGTAACAAACAACTGGATTACTCTAAAGTGGTAAAAATGTGTCAGTTACCCTGAAGTTTAAAAGCATACATAAATGGTGCCACCCAGCTTTTATTTGTACAAATGATTTATTTTTAATGAACTATAGTGCTACTATGTATGGAGTCTAAATTAAACTTGGATAAAAAATATTGTTTGGGAAGTTTCTAGTTACATCCAAACTTTATAGCACAGCCTCAGCCAGGATGCTAAATCTGAATGTCCCAGGCTTTGGAGGCAGCGCAGCTTTATGACACAGCACCTTGAGATGTTAGCAGTGATGAGCCCTACAAATTCCAGGTTTGGGTTTGTGTTGTCGAATCAAAGCCTGTGACCACCAGTTTTGCTTTTACGTTATACGCCAAACTGAGAGAGGACTTACTTTTTACTTCACTTCAGAGATCTTATAGAAAGGGCGTATTCTATGAAAGAGTCCCACCTCTCCTGATGTTTAGATTTCTGCCTAGAGGGGGAAAAAAAACCCTACAGAAAAACAAAACAAAAAAAACTCCCTTACATAATTTTGAGCATCCAGATTCAAATTTTCTGATATAACAATTAAGAACCATTCAAAATTGCAAACTTCTTACCAGAGAACAGATGTCATTGCTTTGATTCAGCTCACAGAGGTAAGTGGGATGATCAGAATATTTTCAACAACTTTCTCAGTCCACTCCCACTAACCAAAGTTAAATATGAGTGGTGGGTGATGTTTCAGAAAGTCTCTTCAGCATGGCTACTACTTGGTGAACTACTGCTTTATGTACAACAGCTAGTTTTGCGGCACCCTGCTATTACATTCAGTCCACTGCTGAGGGTAATGGAACAAGTCTCAAGCAATGAACCCTAATGCAATCTTTGCATTTTTCAGTATGGTAATTGGAGACATTTCATCAAATCAAGTTTTGAGGTAGACTACTGATAAACAAAAGGAGAATCAGGTCCAGTAAAACATGTGTAATGGCTTCTTTCATTTTAGGTAATGTCATTGAAAGTTACTTGCATGAAAGAAAACAAAAAAAGGCAGCCATTAGATGTCTGGGTTTGCTTGAAAAAGTCATCCAAAAGCTTTGTATATTGGAAATGTACCTCTTTTTTTTTTTTTAATATCTTCTGCCCTCCAGATGGTCTACTTTGATGACATACACCTGTTCAGTGTCAGCTATTACCCATAGCGACATATGGCAACTCACATATTGCCTAGGCTGAGGGGATCTGGGATTCAGGTCACCTGGGGTCTGTTTTCAAGTGGTGTGATGGCAGCTGTGGGGAACATGATGACTGACAGAAAATTGCTGTTTCTCTCACCAGCAGAAAAATTTAGATGTCTTTAAAAACCCAGCAGCTGTATCTTAACTTTACCATGTAGGTGCAGACAATAGAGTGAGCGGCTTCTTCAGCAAACAGCACAATGGAGGTGCAATGCTATCACTTTAAATATTGTCAGTGGTAGGAGTTGCTCAACATGGACAACATGGGCTGTTATGGTAACAAGTCTTGAAGTGTGCTGGCTAGGGAGGGCTGAATTGGCTCACAGCATAATGAATCTGTGGACCTCTGCCCACTCCTACAACAACGTCTCTGTAGGTACTGAAATGTGCAAGTGATTTCTTTGTTCCTCTGCTACATCTGTGTGGGCTGCTACAATACTATAGCAATAGGATACAACAGAAGGTAGCTTAAGAGAGAAAGCATTTGGGGCTCTCTTGAAGCTGGGCTGCTAGAAAATGGAAGATATAGGAAGCAAAAAACCCCAAACATTCATGGCACATCCCGGTTATCCAAGTTTTTCATTGCTGTTGTTGAAATAATTTGTCTAGCTCTGGAAAAGAAACCATTTTCATGATCTTTCCAGGAGAAACAAAGGAGGAAACTCATGGGTGACACTGTGGTTTTGAGATGTTCTGCTAAATATTGTTGAGTTAGAGTTTTAGATAGGTTTCTAGTGAGTAGCTGAATTTCTTGGAACTTCTCCAAATCAAACAGAAAACGGGAACTTTTTAGAGGCCCAACATACCTCCCACATTTCTAAAAGTGACCAGACATGTCTCTTTCTTCCCTGCCGGTGTTTTATTCTGTATCTGCAGCTGAGGAGGGCAACTGCATTGCAGCTGAAGACAAATCTGAAACAGAACAACATGACTTTTGTAAAACCTTATTTTGGGCATCCCTAGCTCTGAATCCAGCCAGCCACTGCATTTAATGAACTGTGGAGGAAATGCTTTGAAGTTTAAATAGAGAAGGCCTGATTTTTTTCTGTATCTTCTAATTTTCAGTGTCTTTTCAGTGATCCAGGTTGAGTTTAGTCCTCATGCAATAGGACTAATGTGGCCATGGAACGCACTCTTTTGTTTTGGTTATGGTGGTCAAGATGTTTCTCTTATAGCAACAAACTGAAAAATGCTAAAAAAGAAGTTCCCTACGCTCCTGATTTAGTAAGCTATTTCCGCATGTACCACACTTAAGCACAAAGGTTATTGTAAAGAAAGGAATAATATTCAAACAAAAGTAGTATTTCACAACAGGGCAACAGGGCACTCTCCTTTTTTTTGGAGGTCTTCATGTCACGTACTCTTAAGTTCTTTGTCTTTCTCCTTGTACTTCTTATCTAAGGAAAATAATTTAACAGCCAGCACAGCATGCAAATTTTGTAGACATTATTCAAGTGATAACTCAACTGGGTGAGGACTGAGGACAGTAAGACAGAACTAATCTAAGGTTTCAATCAAAAATTCTTTTTAAATGGCAAATGATTTGTCCTTTTCAGTGATCATCTTCATATTTTGTAGCTTTCAGTGAAAAAAATCACCTTGTTGGTCCCAATAATACAAAGGTTTCACCAACAAGCTCCCATATGGTCTCCTCATTTCCATTGTTTTTATTTGTACAACTTAATGGTGCTGAAAGGAGAAAAACAATGAGGAAGGCAGAAGAAGAAAAAGAAGCTGTGAAAAATTATTCTGAAAAATGTCATTTACATCCCTTAGAAAGCATGAAGTGCATATACTTAAGAAATGCTCCTACAACATCATAGACAGCATCCTCTTCCCATCAGTTTCATGTAAGATTGTGTTCCTGGCTATATGCAAACTAAACCCATTGAAACTTGGAGAATTACTGACGTTTACCTGCAGTACGAATAGCAAAATGTAGGCCTAAAGATGAGAAAAATGAAGGTCGTTTTCTATTACAAAATGAACGGATGTTCATTTTACTGTACTATTTTCTAACAATCCATGTATTTCACCTTTTCATGCTGCTGAATGAATAAAACCAAAATGAGAGAAGAAAACCAATGGAACACCTTAGCATCAGGCAACTGAGTAATTTCAATTCTGGGTCATCCATTCAGGACTTCGAGGAGTACAGATGTTTTGTTTTCCAGTGCTGGACAATAACCATGTGGTAACCGTCAATCGCTCCATGTTTATGAAATGGTATCTGGGTTTAATTTCTGCTGTCTGTCAATTGCAGCCTTTGATCTTGGCCTGGAATTATTTTTTCCACTTCACTCTAAGTGACTAGAGGCTACTGCTGTCACTGACTCTTCAATTTCTGATTTCACTTTGCCAAGATGTAAAAGATTTATTTACAGGAATTCTCCCAAATATGATCCTTAACTGCATTTTTTTTCCTTCTACCCTCAAGGTATTTTGTAGTGAGTTGTTGTAGGATTAACCTGAAGTAAAATACCCAGCACAAGGCAGAATGAAACAGAGTCTATGTGAACAAACACATGTATTTAAGCAAAGAAGTTCAGTTTTAATAACTAATTGCAGCTGGACTTTAATATACTGTTCTTTTTTGAATCAAACTGAAATTCTTGGTGATACGTGTTAAAAATTATGGTTTAAATTTCTGATGATCAAGTTACATAGATTAAAGTAATGGATACCAGACTCTGCATCAATGCAGTTATAAATATGGATGAAATGAAAGTACATTACACACTGTTATAAATCTGCGTGTTCAAGGAAAAGCATAAATCTCCATCACCTTTTCCTCCTTGGGATATGAAGGGTATGGCTATTTTTACAGTGTTTTCGATGAAATTACGAGTTGGAGTAATTTGCTTGTTCTGAAAGACTTCTGGGTTTTTACAAGCGCTCGAGTAGCATTTTATTTACAATGGTATATCATTAAAACACACAAAGTAATGTGCGCTAGAAAGAGCCATGTGCCTTTCCAGACATGAACACAAACAGGATCATGGTGCATTCAGAGACATTTATAAGTATGTATGGCTTTTGTAGAGGTTTCTGCCCCTGCAGACATTTGCCAGGTGTGGCGTAACCACGTCTCTTTTCACTATTTCCTTTCAGTGCCTGTCAGTGTGCAGCTAAACAGTGGCAAATAAGAGGATGTGGTGAAGCCTTATGGTTAGAGGGAGAGGTCTGACTCTAATCTGTGATAAACCACTCGCTCGCTGTGTGCTACCAGGGAAAGTCCCAGAGCTTTTTTTTGTTTGATGCAGCCACAGGGACTTCAATGAATGTTACGTTGCAATGCTTTATCTCTGATCTTCAGCTGGTTTCTGATGTATTAGGAGATAGAGACCCGAGTTCCTCGTACAAGCCACAGCTCTCATCCCTCATCCAGAAGGAATATGCCCCCCTTCCTGCTGGCTTTGAAGTGGGACCTGTGCTCTCCTGTGAAGTACACATGGGGAATCTCCAGCCTACCTCCTCTCTTTTGGAATGGTGCTCCTTGTCCTCCCCCTGGGCTGTTGCCAGTTTCCTGTGACCAGAGGAGATGGCCTCAGGAGTGGCAGGAGTAGCATTTCACGTGTACAGTGAGCCCTTGGCATGATCTACTTTTCGATCCTCATGTGTAGAGTCTAAATTCTTTGAGACACTCCAGGGAAGGGGCTAACAGGCTATTTCCATAATATGTCCTAGCTTTTGGATGACCTACTAGTCAATGAGAGAGACAGCAATCTAGGATAATTGGAAACATCATGGAGGTAGGGGGAGAGGAGATGGGTTTGTTTTCTTTGTGAGTGATTTTGATCCTTCAACACAAACAGGACTGCTTAAAGATAACAAGAGCTCTCTCTAGTCAGCAGATTCTGTGGAGAGCAATTAAGGAGCTTTTCTGGTGTCTGGCAGCTAGCATGAAGCTCTCTTTCTCAACAAAGATGTTTAAAATTGTGCTCCAACCATGAAAGTAATAGCTGGCTGAAAACTGGCCATGAGTTTAAGCCAAACTCTCTAACATCCTATGACGCAGAGACATCCATGTGGCAGGCAAAATGAGATCTTTTTGCCAGGAAGATACCTGTGGATTTCATCACCTATGGCATAAATCTTAATGGTGAACCTAACGCAAAGCTACATTGCAAAGTTCATTTTCTTTATATGTTCGGGGGGGGGGGGGAGGTTATGTTATATTAGCTCCATTTCACATATTTCAGGAAGTTTTCCTCACTGAGATTAATGCTAATTAAATGCAATTTTGCCTAAACTTGGATTTCTCTCTCATAAACCTTCCTTCTGCTATTTGGTGCTTCAGAAAAGTGAGGCTGCTGCACTGACAAACACCACATTTTCAAATATATGACAATGCAATTTTTGGAGCTCAATGATCCTCTCCACTCAGACTGCCCTGAGTGCAGGTCTTCCAGGAATACTCCAGCCTTCTTGGGAGTTCGAGCTGGTGTAGCAGAGGTTTGAACTATGCTTACAGCTATTGGAAATTGGCAACACCCACTGAAGTCAATGGACAGGTGAAATCAACTGAATACCCAGCCTTTAAACATCTTCCTGTAGCTGCAGGAATTAATGTAACACCATGAACTCAGTAGGTTCATTGCAAATTACATAAATAAAACCAGATTTGATAGAATGTCAGGAAGTCATTTTTACATTGAAAAACCTCTGACATGGCCACTGCTTCATCTCCTGTGCCCTGTCTACTTGCTAGGCTCAAGGACGGCACACACCCAGAGGTCAGATCAAGCCTCAGAATAAGGAAAGTCAATCAAGATTAAAGCCATGCCCAAAGTCTTATCCCAGCACCCTGCCCCAGTGGTTTGTCCTAGCAACAGGCAGACAGAAAAGCAGCAAGAAGTTCCTGGCGGCTGGTGTACACAGAGCTGGACCAGACAAGCTGCCCGTGTGCTAGGACCTGAGTTTGCCTTGCTGAGGACAGATGTAGCAAGGAGCCACACAGCAGCAGATCACTGTATCCCGCCCCTTCCAGCAGCCTCTGCCTGCTGACCATGACAGGGCCCTGCAAAACCTAGCTCTGTGCTATTCATGCATGTCCTTTTCTTCCCCACAGAGACCCCCACTTCCCCACATCTCCTGTTGGTATGTGGGAGTGGGATGGAGCTGCGTGCGCTTGGAGACTGAGGTTCGGCCTGTCTGTCATTCCCCATGGTTAGTTCTCTAGTGCTTTGTAGAAACCATTGTCCCCTCCCATTCACTCTGAAATCTGCAGCCTTTCTCACATATCCTTGTCCTAACTAATGCTTCCTTTGTCTCAGACTCTTCCCCAACCCAGCCCTCACTAAATCAATGGGCAACCTTGCATTCATTCCAGCAGGACTGGGTCAGCCCTAAGGCAGTGGGCTGAACCTCCTGCTGCAACGAACAGCCAACTGGCAGCCTTCCTTGGTCTCTAGTCATCATGGGCTTGCCTCTGTGGTTTGCATTGCTTTTGGAGACTGCCAACCTTCAGAGCCCAGCCACAACAGCAGCTACTTTCTCTGAGGACCAGAGACTTCTGCTTGAAGTTCAGCTCACAGATTCAGCCTACAGTATTAAAGGAGATCAATGGAGGGCATATGTGGAGGGCGAAAAAAAAAATCAGACTGAAGTGTATCTAAGCGCTTTTCTTTTCAGTTCCAACTCTTACACTTCAGTGGCATCCCTCCTGCTTTACACCAGAGCAGGACAGGAGCACAGCTTTGCCATGCCCATCCAAGAATTTATCAAAAAATGTCCCTCATAGCAGAAGTTTTAGCTTGAGTAGCCCTGTACTGAAAATAGGGGAACCCAGTCTTTCACTGGAGTTTTCACCCCAGATAGATAGACTGTCTAGAGAAAACAAGAGCATGAATCATGGCTCAAGACCAGCACAACCCTGGAGACCTAAACCATCCACCAAGACAGAGCTGGGCTCTTTCCGCTCTCCATGTTCGTGTCCTGCCCAAGGAGTTTCCAGGCAGCCATGGGCTGAGCTGCAGTCGGAGCTCAGAGGCTGCTGGAGAAGGAAGCAGCGGCTGGCTTGCCATCCCAACACAGCCGCAAGGCCACCATCCTGTGACTTGAAGGGGCCAGGCCCGGGGAGGGGCTGACTGCACCACATCCAAGTCCCTCGGGAGCCATCCCAAACTAAGTTCCTTCTGAGCATGGTGCAGATGCTTCAGACTACAGACTGGCTGACAGCAGCAGTGCTCCCAAAAAGAGAGTGATCACGGGGTTCAGCCTGCGTGAGCCAGCTCTTAAGTCTGCAATTCACAATGTAGTCACAGCCATGCAGGGATGTGGACCCAAGTCTTAAAGGAGATCAGCTTCCATGGAGCAGCTAGATTTTCAGGTGTCTCCAGTGCCCACTCTGAGAGGCAGAGCACCCAAAACATTAGCTTCTGGGGAGAGATGTCAGGTTTGGTTGCCAACAGAAGGGGTTATTTGCCGCATTACTTCAACCCATTTAAAGTGGCATTATAAATTGCAATCACAGAAAGATGAAACCTACTTCTCAAAGTATGTGTCTTTATCAGGTAACAGCAGCACATGCAACATCTGTGCCACTTCCTCATGGGATGCACAGCTGAAACACAAAGCAGCAGCTGTCCCTGACACGGATGTCAGAGTCTGATTGGCTATCTGGCTAATGTTTGGTCATGCCAAATTTTTTTCAAATTAGTATGGAGTCAGCCACCAGCCATAAAGAGAAATTTCATCCTTGATCATTTATTGCTTTTCTGACTGGTTCCTTATTGCAAGTAATCAGCTTCCCAGTCCCTGAGAATTATTGTCAAACGCTACGGCTACACTGAAAACAACTGCACAAAAAAAAAGGAATTGTGTATTTTGAGCCATTTTCTGTGGAAGATTATGAACTTTTTCAGTGGAAGGCCTGTGATCAGTCCTCCATGTTGTTGACAAGTTCTGCTGGGTCCCCAGCAAATAAAAAACAGGTGGGTACGCATGACTTCTAACAAACATCCATGCACATTGTGTACACAGCAGGAAGAGGAGAGGTGGCCTAGTACATGGTAATGCTCTCTGTGTGGCCACCTTGCCAATGCTCTGAGATCAAGTTTTCAATGCCTCAGTGCTTCCTATTGCATCTCAAGTCTATTTCCTCAGCACAAGATGTATTCAGGTAACAGCCAGTAGATTGTATGACGTGTCAGCAGGGCAGTTTACTTCTTTCATCTCTTGCAAGTGCTTTCATCAGATAAACATGATCTTTACCAAACCCTGAGAAGATCTCCCATTCTTTGCGGAGACTGCCTCAGCTGTGACAGTCTTCTCTCAGACTTTTGCCACATACCTGCAGGGCAGCAGGAGACATTGCTGCTCCCTCTGCAGAGGTGCTAGCCAGTAAGATCCCCAGAACTGCAGATGAACTGGTCTCTCACGCTGACCCTCCAGCTGTCCTGTCCTTCCCTGTAACAGAGAATAGCTCCCTCCAAGCAACAACTCTCATTGGCACACAGCACATGCAGCTATGAAAATTCTGTTGCCTGTTTCTGTCTTTTATTTCAAATGGTCTCTAATGAGCAGTGGTGTCCCTCTTTCTTCATGCCCCATGCCCTTCCTGACACAAATGCGCCTCTCTAGCGTGTAGATTTATCTCAAATCCCTGAATAGCTTAATGCCACGAAACAGGGCATGTCTACAAGCTAGAAAATTCTGAGTAGCAAGTACTGCACCAGGAGCTGGGGCATGGCATGTTATCCATCCCAGCTATTTGCTTGGAGGAATTCAGCTCCATGGAGTCACAATCTAGTTCATTGTCTGCTGTTGGAGCAAGGAGGAATTCTGGCAAACCACCATGGAGACAGAAGGTTTTAACATCCAATGGCCCAGAAAAAGTTCAGTCCTCTTATTCTGCACATATTATAATTTTCTGTTCCTGTTTTCTTATTAAATATAAACCACTCTGTGTGATTGCTTATGTATTAATGCACACTATAAAATATGCCTGAGTTAAGGGCTGTGGGAGAAATCTTGTAACAACATTGCACAAGTGATAATTTTTTTCTTCAGTGTTTAAAAATAGTGAATCTAAATTCTTTATGTCAAGGGATATTTAAGTTGGCTCCCTGGAAGGATTTATTTATTTTTATTAGTATCCCAGAACATTTTGCACTGGAGGGACCCTTGTGGTCAACATTTTGGTGTTGCCCAACAGTATTTTTATTTCTCTTCTATCTGCTTTCAGTCTGCTCTGCAGCCAGTCTGCAGCCTAAGTTCTGTCAGGGTTGTTTTAATAGGTGCTTATTAATTGAGGTTCATTTAAAAAATCACTTGGTAATTCTGTCACTGCACTCTCTTATCTGTAAAGTCAGACTATCACCAAGCAGCCATCAACTCACTGCTGAGGCGGTTTGACTCACACTGCCCTACACCATGTTATCAGGTGAAAGCACAACTGGAGCACAGCTGCTTTGGAGCAGCTTTTCATCCTCTTTCCTGGATTTGTGTTGCCTGGTCTGGCTAAGGTCAACAACGTTGCTTCCATGAACAAAGATTAGATTTTAGGATGAAAACATGGGAAGGAATGGCACTAGTCCTGTCCCTTTCGTCTGTACATGTCTCTCTAACCCAGGTACACATTACAAGTTTAGGAGTGATCCAATTATCAATGGCAGATCAAAAAGCCAAATACCCTGGACCAGCAACACTTTAAATCTCCATGTCTGACGTATAGTTACCACCCAATCTCAGCCTGCAAGCTCTGCTGAACATTTGGGTAGGATATTGACGTCCAGCCCTGCTCAATGAGGATGTCAAGGGTTATCTTTCAATGCCAGGATAGGCAATGATATGCAGCTAACTTAGAAGTCTGAATATTTTGAGTCTCTGAAGGTTAAGGAGAGCTTTCAGGATGTCAGAAGAAAATGCTAAGAGTCAGAAACTGGGAACAAGCCATTTCAGGCTGGATCCTCAGTTAGAATTAGCCCTGCCCAGTCTTGGAGTCTGGCACATACAAATATATAAGTACGTCACAAATGTCTCAGCAACAAGGTACCACAAAACAGGACAGCTTGATTCAACTTCTGGTCCTTTTACTGTTTGCTGTGGCTCGTTCAAGATATCCTGTAAAAAGTGCTACGCAGTAGCTCTCTGATTATCAGTTCTTCTTTCAGAATTTATGTCTCAAAATGGATAAAATCTAGTTTCTAATTTTTCTGTGCCTCAGTTTCTCACTTGTAAGCTGCAAATCTCTGTGGTCACCAGTTTTCCATAGCAGTTTTATACATTGAAAGCAGTGTACAGTTCCTAAGTAGCTGATGTGGGTATTAGATACGCATACACACAAATGTACAAACGCATACACATACACACAAATGTACAAACACATACACCTACACACACACACACACACACACACACACGCAGAAAGGGAGAGCTGCTGATAGGAAAAAGGGAAAACTTTCACTTCAAAACCACCTTTTTGTTTCAGTCAGAGATAAGTTGAGTGTACTCTGTTCCATAGCAATAATGAGACATCTTTTCAGCATGCCCAACAAGGCATACACTTTTGGACATGAAGTCACAATAAGCTGTGCCAGCAGCAAGACTGAAGCTATCAGAATGTAAAAGCATTGGTGGTGACCCTGGAGAGAAGAGCACTTACCATTGTAAGCAAACCAACAAAAATATTCTGCCCAAAGATGTATACAGTAAGTAAAATTGTACCAAGCAGAATGGATGTTTAAACTACATTCTATGGTCTAACAATAAAGGTATTAATCAAAGCATACCTGCATAAACATGAACCAAGCTCGAAGATCACAATGAATACAAGGGTACCATGCACATACAAAGAAAGAAAAGGTTGTCATAAACACAATAGATAGGGTTGTTGGTAGTATGTTATTGTTTATGTGGTTTTTTTATTGCATCGTTTCAAGTCCTTTACATGAACCTCTTTCTACAAGGAATTCATAGTTCCCACGTATCTGAAAATATCGGCAGGTCTGGGAGTCTGAAGCTGGAATCCGGACAACAGTCAAGACTTCCTGCTTTTTAAAAGTGAAGTCTGCAGCCTGACATCCAACACTTATTCCTCACTATTGGTGGGAGCTAGGTGAGAAACTATGGGGTCCTCTGCCAAGTTAGCCAGCTGAGTCCTTCCTAAAGAAAGATCTATCAGCTCCTTTGAAAGCTGCAAGAGAACAAACCACTTAAAAGGCATTTCCATAATCTGACCTCCTGTTGTTTTGCTACCCATGTCATAAACCCAAGTTCATTTCCTCTCCTGGATGCCAGACACTCAGAACAAGATGTTTTTCATCTTCTACACAAGGGCTCTCAGGTGCCTCCCAAAAGGCCAGCCCCGCTACTCCTACCTGATAACTGGAAGGGTAAGAGCTGCTGCTGTAGGCTCTGCTGCCACTCAGAGGCAGCCACTTGTCTCCCTAAATGACCTGTTGACTTCATTTGGTGACTACACATGAAAGAAGGGTATGTTGCATCACCTGGTTGCCAGCAAGAAAGAGTGAGGCAGGCAAGAAGGAGGAAAATGTGCTTGATAGCCTGGATGCAACCAAACAGCAAGTTCAGCATTTCCATGGTTGGAGTGTACTTACAGCCGTCATTTTAAGAGGGCTGACAGAGGTCAGGACTGAGCTGTGACTTGGGCAACAGCACAGAGAAGGGTCTGGCAGGACATACTTTGTAAGTGTTCCCTCTCCTTGCTCCATCAGTTACTGCCAAAGTCATCAGCTCTTAAGGACAGCAATTGGCCTCTAATAAGGTTTCAG
Source organism: Gymnogyps californianus (assembly GCF_018139145.2). Classification (NCBI taxonomy): domain Eukaryota; kingdom Metazoa; phylum Chordata; class Aves; order Accipitriformes; family Cathartidae; genus Gymnogyps; species Gymnogyps californianus. Next base: position 32,171,134 of record NC_059500.1, on the reverse strand, counting down.
GATCTGCAATCTCCTAAACGCAAGCTGTGTCCACAGCACCAGTGCTTGATACTAGCTGATATTTTGTGTGTGAAGCTTTCTTTTGCATTCAGATACAACTTTCATTGCCCACAACTAATGCATAGTTTTCAAAGTTAAACCACTTTCTAAATTCCCTGCTGTTAATTAAAATTCTACTAATAAAGACAGAAATAGCTCAAGAGTAGTTTGGGGGTTAGCGAGTCCATGTTCTTTTGAACCACGAAAATGGAGGAATCTCCTTCATTCTGGCTTTGGCCAGAAAAGTCTTTTCAAACACCATACAAGGCATTTTAGTGGCTTTTAATAAGTGCTGTCTGTTGAAGTTTGGCATCAATAACAGGAAATAGCAGAGAAACAGAAGCACCACGTCAGCAGTACCAGGTAACCACATTTTGATAGCACATGCAGGAATAAAGACCTCATCCTTAATTAGATCACAGAGAACTAAATCTTTACCTTCACCTGATTTTTTTATGTATTTAACTTCATGAGCCTCACACTTGGATTCATTTAGACACACTGATTCATTAGGCGGCCCATGACCTTAATAAATTTAGATTACCAGGAAGGGGTAGTTTATACCAGCCTCTTAGTCACAGAAATGAGTCATGATATCCACCCACACTAACCTTTGTTTGGTCTCTCCAAGTATGCCAGGGCTTGTCAGCCTTTCACAAATGGAGTTCTTTAATTCCCTCAATGAGAGAAGGACATCAAGGAAGTCTGGTTGCAAGAACAAGCTCACTATGCAAGACACAAAACAATACCAGTGACCTTGAGAAGCTGAGGACTTGTTTTCTCCAAGAACTTGATGTACTGCTGGAGGGAAGTGTCTCACATGACCTGAAGTGAGGTAAGAGTGCAGGAGGGGGGAGCCGGGCTTGTTCTCTTCTCACAGGCTGCCAGGCTGCTTCTTTGGGAAAATACTCTTAGAGGAGTTTCCACACGCAGCAAGGAGCAGAGAGAATATAGGGATTTTGTTCTAGTTCTAAGCATTTGGTCACATTCAAAGGGGAACAATAGTACTGAAGCAAACATAAAAAAGAAGAACAACAAGATGAATCCCAAATACAACCCCCTACATATTTGCTTTCCTGCCTGCCCTAGGAACTCCTATAATGGTTTTAAAGCCATGGCAAGGGATATTTCAAACTTCCTTGGTAACTATTTCTGGAGACAAATACTTAAGAGAGACATAAAAAGCTATTTTAGTAGTGCATCGCTTTGGGCAGGACAAAAACACTCAGACCAGCCATAACTTGAGGCTGACAAGAGCCTTGAAAACTGCAGCTTGAGAGTCTTTCCAGATGACCAGGAAAGTCCTTGAAGGACTACTTTCCGAGTTCTGACGTAGACCACAGGACACACTGGAACTCTGAGATATTACTGCTCTGGAAAACGAGATCATTACAAGTAAAAAAAGCTCCATTCAAGACAGCTAGTTTGGTAAAGGACTTCTTTTCCTCTGCCTCTCTTTTTACATGCGTGTATACTGCTTCAGATAATTTGCTAAAACCACCATTAGCATCCCCGAATGCAGCCTTGGCAAAGAGTTTGCCTCGTAGAAGAGTTTGTCTCAGCATGTTATTCAGTGTCATGCTTTATCATATGAATCCCAACCCACCAAGCAGCCAAGCCATCATCACGAGTTCAATTTTCAGGTAGGTCACAAGAGATTACAGGATTGGCCAGCCTTAGAACTCTTCCTCTATAACTTTGAAAAATGTGCAGAAGACAGTGCAGCAAGAGAATGAGCAGTGGTAGAGCTTGCCGTTGTTCTGGGGCAAGCTGCTCCTTTACCTCAGGAGTTCATCAATTTGCAACGATTTGAGCAACTGCTTTATCACCTGGCAGTTAAAGAACCTTTTCAAATCCGTATTTGGGAAACCTATTTCATTTCAGTTTGAGTGTTAGAGAAAGACCTCAGACTTGACTTTAGAATATTTGACTATGGAGTTGGTCAGTGTGAGCAGCTGTACTCCTAAGTCTTCCTAAAATTCTGAAGGCATTGAAAAAGTTATAATCTGAGCAGGGCTGTTGAAAGATGTTCACTAGGAAAATCTGCATATGAAAATATGCAAATAAATTAATATTTTACTGTACTGATTTTTTCAATTAAATGATTCATGCTAAAAAGTATTTCTCATCAATTGGAAACAATATTCACTTCCTTTCAAATCAGAAGAAATTAAAATAAATATAATTTGGTTTTCCTGTTTATCTCCTCAGTCAAGGAGAGGGAAGAGGGAGTGGAAGAAAGGAGGAAAAAACGAAAAATTAACTATTTTCTTTGCAGCTCTGTTTTGTTTTGAGTCAAGAAATATTTTTTTAATTCAAATCATTTCATTAAATGTATCAGAAAATTACACTAACTATTCTCAGCAAAATGAAAGGCTGTCAGTTTTATCAAAAATTTTGACAGGCAAGATTTTCCATTATTTGTGTGTTCTTCTGATCTTAATTTTGGAGCTTTAACATATCTCAAATTAAGATCTTTGTTAGAAGACGGTCCAGTTACTCACTTGCACCTGAATCATCATATCACAAACTTCATACTCTCTCATGGCATCTGGATGAAAAGCTTTTTCATTTTCAAAATAAGGTCCTTTTGTCCTAGTTGTCATGTAGTTCGTGCTACACTTGTACATTTTAAAGATCACTTTGCTCAAGACAAAATTACATGCTCGGGACTGCAACACTCATTCTGCCACAGCAGACATTTCGTCTCTTAGAAATGATAGTCTGTTTCACTGCCCTGAATATCACACACCTTGACGCACACAGCAGAGGCACAAAGCAGAATAACCCAGAATTCAGGGAAGCATCTCCTGAGAACTGGAGCAGGGATCAGAACGAGCTCTTCAGGAATACTACACTCTGCAACCTTGGTAAGCTCTGCAGGCTTTGTTAACTTACAAAATCTGATCTGTCTTTCCACCGATATGCTGCTGTCAACTCAACAAGTTTATTGTCTTTCTGGCCATATATAGACCTCTTCTGAAAGTTCTGACTTCTGACATAACACGAGCACTTGCCAGTCTCAGGTTTCATTTGAAAAGGAGGAGAGGAAGAGAGGGGAGAAAGAGAAGGAAAGAGAAAGGGGGGGGGGGGAGGGGGGAGAGAGAGAGAGGAAGGGAGGAAGGAAGGAAGGAAGGAAGGAAGGAAGGAAGGAGGGAAGGAAGGAGAGAAAGAGAAGGTGACAGTGAAGGAAGAGCCCTTTGCAGCAGGCTACAATTCCAGCTATGTGCACATCCCAAGGCAGCCTCTGCTTAAACCTTCTGAATCACGTTTCAGAAATGTTTAGCTTTCTCTGTTGCCAGGGGCTGGGTCACAGAAGGGAATTCAGGACACTTGGAGATGGCCTTGTATTTCAGGCCCGTAGGCCTGCTAAACGGCTGTGGAGGGAGTGTCCTATCTTATTTCTGCACATAAACACACACATACATACACACACATACATGCACACACATAACCAGGTCAAATTATTTTGAAGGCAATCACAGGGTGGGAGGAGGTATCTTTTTTTTTGTAGAGAGAGCTTGAAGAGAGGATTTTTGAAGAATTGGAGCCAGTAAAGCTCATGCTTTCTCATAAGCTTGTCTAACACCTACCTGGTCATTGCCTTGACATTTGACTTAGAAAATCACCAGGCTACTAGATCCTAAAAATGGTCTTAGAAGAGCAAGGACATCGTGTGTGGAATGGTATAGGTAATGTGTCTGATGGCCTCTTAGGGATCAAAACTGATAAACTAAACATGGTTTTAGCATTAAAAGAAAAAAAAAATATTTAAAGCAGAACTACTTCTACAGAATTCAAACTTCTGGTTTAAAAGAGGAGAGCAGTAAAGAACAGTATGAACTGGAGATGAGAGATAAGATACAGCAAGATCTCATGAAATAATTAAGTAACAGACAAGAAACAAAGAGACAAAAACAAACTAGTCAGAGACAGACCCATAGTAATTACCAAATCAAGCATGTGGCCTTTAGAATGAGTGGGATCATTCATGTGTTACACAAGATTAAATGAATCTAAGAGTGCTATAAAACCATGCACTGCAAGTGAAAGAATTCAGAGCAAGACAAAATTCAAACTCACAAACAGATGCTCAGTGAAATTTATTATGAGTTCAGAGAGCAGCTCTGCTAAATCATTAAATAAAGACCTGGAATTCCTCAGTGTACAATTTAAAGCAATGCAGAAGGAAGAGATACAATAAACCAGAATAAAGTGGAAGAGAATACACAAAACTCAGCTTGGTTCTGGGGCTAGACAGAGGTACCAATTTGAATCTGCTCAAAGTCCCTGAGTGTTTGCATGTATTTGCAGAATAATAGGAAAGGCAACTAACAAAGAGCAAGGGTAGGAGGGACAAGGAACATTGTGCCTCGAAGGGAGGAAAGAAGCAGGACGAAGAAGGAAGAAGCATATCAGAAGGGGACAAAGAAGAAAACAAGAAAAAGACTGATATTTGGAAGAAACAGGCAACCATTACCATAGCAAGCACGAGTGACAACTCCTCCTGTTGGCACATCACCTCCCCTTGATCCATTCATGCTCCCTGCAGACCTTTGTCTCCATCAAGACAAGTGACTACTGTGACCAGTAATGTATCACTTCAACCCCTAGTTCTCAAAACCAACCCTCTCATTGAACTCTTTGACTCTTAATTTAAACAGTGCCTCCAATTGTTTGCATATGTGTGAAGTGTCAGAAGGGCTGTTCTGATCTGCATGTTAGTGTGTGTGCAGGAACACATGCAGCAGGCTGTCACGCTGCAATTTTCCATCTCCTTACATTCTGCTGATTCCTTGCAACACCTGCCGACCTCCTGGGACTCTGTGCACACCTTCAGTTGTTCTTCATCAGTTTAAGTTTCAAAAGAGATATATACTTCACCAGGGAGACCAGAGCTAAGAGAAATGTTCTTCACAGCACAGCCCTGTGCATAAACTGGATGCAACCAACTCTTCCCAATAAAATGAAAGTACTTCAGGTTCTGATGATAGAGGAGTAATAGCATGTCAGTGAGATGTTGTGGTTCTTCTACCACTATCTAAACAAGGTCATGAAGACAACTCCTTTACTTTATTAATGCTCCTTTCAGTGTACCACATTAGCTCCAACCAGTGATTCCGGGATAAATTTATGCAGTACACCGGACTCCTCTGTGCCTTCTGCGTTAAAGTAGCAGCATGTAGTACATGGCTGGCATACACAGCTGCAGGAAGAATGCTCATCTCAATCTCTTGTGTTCACCCCAGGTTTACTTTATTCCATGTGCCCTGACTTGTCTGCTCTTGCCAATGGTCAACAAAAATGGAAAAATGCAAACATGGCCATTTTTAAAATCTTGATTTTGCATTCACCAATATTTGCACAAAACATGGTTTTATGGTGTGATGAATAAAAAGATAACTACTACCTGCACAATTCAGTGAAGAGTCAAAGTTCATAGGACAGGACGTGACCTGAAATTAATTCTTTTTAACATGTGAAATTCTATGACTCTTCATGTCTGCTCGTTGATGCTTATCTACTTTCCTTGTTGAGGTATAAAAGAATTGTGTTGTGTCCATTCACACAAAACAAATTGCTGAAAGTTTACCTGTCTTGCAAAGTTAATTATAAAATATTTGTGAGATTAAACACTTTGATTTATCTAAGCTTGAAAAAAACTGTGAAAATATTTTAATTTAGTCACGTGCCACTATCACACTATGCATATCAGGAAATACTATTACCATGATCAAAATGTTCGGGTTTTAGATCTATTATCTTATATGTGCATATTAACAAATCTATCAATGTACAGCATAGAGATCCTAACCTTGCCAGTCCTTTCTCACATTAAAGTAATTCAAGATATTCCCTGCAAACTTGTAATTTTAAACTTAATTCATCCTACAGGGCGAATAACTAGTTAAACCGTTAACTGTCTATACAAATACCGCATGGCTTAAATTCAGATTCCTACAAAGGGAAGGTAGAGATGTTCTCAGTGTCAATAGGCCATGACTTCCACAAAGCCAGTGCACAGCAGCTGAGAGAGTGACCACCCACAGTGACACATTTTTACACTGAAGATGCAAGGAGGCCTACACCAGTGACCTTTCCTGGAGACCAGGAGAATAAGGCTCAGTAATTCAGGATTTAGCCATTCAGAGAAGTTTTTCGGTCCCAGTTAATAAAGGGCCTCGCTAATCCAAAAGCTACAAACCTAAAACAAGATTCCTTATCCAGCAGCCACTATGGTTCAGGGAGGAGTTGGGATTTTGCTTCGTTTGATGAGGAATTTATGCTGCTTTGAGCACTGTTTGCGAAAGCTCTTGGATAACGAGGCTGTACTCCAGCCTTCGGCACTGCACACCCTGCAGACGCAGCGTGCTCCAGGAGTGCACAGAAGCCATGCAGTCCTCCAGCAGTTCACCTGCATTAAGAACAACTGCCAGGAGAGAACAATGTTGTAAAAACTTTCACCTGGCCAACATATTCATTCTCCTTCTGCAACTGAAATGTACATGTATGCTATAGCCTACTGGCAGCCGCAAGCACACTTTCATACACATCCCTTCTGCAGGAAGAATTATTGCCAAAAGTATAACACGTTATGCAAACAACTTAGTCACCCAAAGAGCTTTATAAATGTGTAATAAGAAGATAACACAGAGCAATAAAATATACTTTACTGAAGTAACAAGGAAACATATGGCCTTTCCATTCTGCCTTCAGTGCAGGAACAGAACCAACCTAGTGAACCAGGTCAGCCAGCCCTACACATTTTTGCATAAGAATTTCACACAAGTATACTATCTAAACCATTTCCTAAGGACATCTTCTATTACTGAAGTCACCCAGCCAGAAAGCACAATAACGCGCAGAGTTTCTTTTGGAAGGGGGGCGGTGGGGAAGAACAGTTTAAAGCAGAGGAGGTTTTCTAATCTTTTGTGGAAACAGGAGAACACTCAGTGAGTGTGTAGCTTGGAGAAATAATAATATTGCAATTCAGGCTTTTGGGGCAGCCTTCAAGCCAAGCACTCCGTAACCTGCTGAAGAACTGCACTGGTTACCAAAAGATTCAGTGTACATGTCTATGTCTATGTCTATGTACATAATCATAGAATCATAGAATGGTTGGGTTGGAAGGGACCTTAAAGATCATATAGTTCCAACCCCCCGGCCATTGGCAGGGACACCTTCCACTAGACCAGGTTGCTCAAAGCCCCATCCAACCTGGCCTTGAACACTTCCAGGGATGGGGCATCCACAACCTCTCTGGGCAACCTGTTCCAGTGCCTCACCACCCTCTGTGTGTGTGTGTGTATATATGCATAAAAATTAAATCAAATCCTACTCTTTCTATGAAGAGTTAGCCTGTCTAGACTGTGGAGCATGCCTATATTCCTTCAAGGCCTAATTCAAGATACTATGCACAGTTATAAAGCAATGAGGAAACCCAAGTACCAGGATTATTTGAGCAATCGGGTATGACACAGTCATGCTTATTTAGAAGTAATCACACTTCCAGTAATTTACAGATATTACCCCCTCCTCTTTCCAGTGGCATAGAGATAATAGTAAGCTATATATTTGGAGAGAAAGAGACAGTGTGAGTGAGCAGGCATGTGTCTCTTTCTGCATCTCTTGCCTGCCCACCCTCAGTCGACAAGAGAATGAGAGACTAGGTACTGGCCTGCAATTTCAGAGCAACAATGTTCCTTTACACCTTTACACCATCTACATTCTTAAATGGCCCATCAAAATGTCTCTCATTTTAAGCAATTTAATGAAATAACAAATAGAAAACCAGAGAGAAAAATGAGGGAAAAATCAGCTTCGCCTGAAGAAAACAAGAACAGAACCAAAACCCCTCTGAGGCTGCAGTTACAGTTAAATAGGACAAAATGAAAACCAGTGATGTCAAATTAAGCTCCCAGACTTTGTGTGAATCCCTTGTGTAATCAGGGAGGAACCAAGAGAGGAACCGGTGGCCTCTAGACAGTGCTACCAGTGAGTGGGAGCAAGTGAGTGAGTGTGTGAATGTGTGTGTGCATGCGTGCATGCGTGTGTGTGTGTGTATGCAGAGTCTCCTGTGTTTGTGTGCTTGAGCACACAAATGAAAAACTAGAGTGACAGCTAAAACTGCCAAAGGCAATCCAAGGAGACAAAAGGGGAATAAGGAGAATCGAAAAGAAATAACAGAAAACTCAATCAGTGGTGATATGGGGAGAAATGGAAACAACTGGAGACTTTTCAACTGGGCAAGGAAACAGAAAATAGATATTATTCGCAAGAACATTACCAGCCATCTTCATTTTATATTCTTTGAATGGCCACCACCCTTTCAGAGATAAAGCCAGCTATAATGACTCTTGCTTATAAAATACTTATTTCTTTCTTCCTGATCCCCAAGATTGTTTGCTTGGTATCTCACAAACGTACATGTAAAGGAACCTTCCTGGAATCATTTTCCTGATTCAAGTGAAGACCTTATAACCAGAAACAGACTGAAGACAGGCAAAAGCCTAACCTGGGAGAACATCACCTTATATAATCATAATGTCAGTAGACCTAAATTCAAATTATGTGTGACCTGGATCACAACTATAAGCTGCAAAGACAGTCATTGCCTCCTGAGTGATGGAGGTGAGAAAGTCCAGACTGGCTTTCTCTAGTCCACCTTAGAAAGCACTCTATCATCAAGCCATGACTAGATACTTCCTTTCTAACCAGAACAACCCACCAGCTGGAAACAAATAAACTAAAATAACCAAAATTGTAACAGTAAGAAAATACAAAACAAAGCCATGCTTTGAGCAGAGGAACCACTTGGGAGAAAAGGGGAAAAAAAAAATCTATTCCAGTTAAATCTCCTAGGCTAGGAGGGACACAATTATTCAGTTTCCTGAATTCAAACACACTGTTTAAGTGTGCTTTATCTCAGAATATTTTTGGAGGGTGATTACCTTTTCTAGATTTCAACCCCAAAATTGAAGGGACTCCCAAAATGCACAACATTGGCTCTCACCCTGCAACCAAATCCTTCACCCTTAATTAAATCTTGCATATGAAATCCAATCATAGGCAGCAAGATGGCTGAGGTTCAAAGCAGCATACCTGAGTTCACATCTCACCAAGCCCAAACTTTTAATGAATTATCTCCTAAGCTTTTTTTAAAAGGTTCCAAAGTCAGTGAATGCTTTGCACACCTCAGCTCAGCTGTACTAACCTGGTCCAACTGAAAGAGACCAGCTTTTGGGTGCACAGAGGTATTAACATGAGTACTAGACTTGCTGGAGTCTGACATTTAACTATTGTTTGTCGTGAAAACATAGATTTTGTTAGCTTGGTTTACCAGTTGGTTTATCCCAAGTGAAAGAGACACTTTTATCCACTAATTGACCCCCTGTTCATAAGTGGGCAGATACTCTAGTAAAATTGGTTATTGTTTTGGACCTGGAGAAGTACAGTAAAGCAGAAATATCTCTGATCTATATAACACTGTATGGCAGTGGTATCTCAAGTAAATGTTATTGCTATATCTGTTTGGCAGATTGGGAAATACTATGTTGACCTGTCAGAGCATGGTATCATATTTTGTTATAGCAGTGTTTTGCCTATAATTTCAGCATAGGTGATAGCTAAGTATGAAGCAGATGAATATAAAGATGGCTGATGCATGTATATGTTAGCTTAAACACTAGCAAGTAACACTAACATTTAACTGGTTTTTGCATAACCTCCCTTCTAGTAAAAAGTTTTTGCAAATAGATCATAATAAGAGAAATAGAAACACAAAAGTGACATATTTATCCTTTTTGTTTTTGCTTCACTGATAGTTCACTTTCTCAAAATGAAGCCCTCATACTTAGTTTGGTGTTCTTATTTATACAATGAACAGAATTTTCATTCACCAGTAGTATTGAAAATTATACACCCTAAACAAGTTAAAGAATAATGCAGGTGACTTTTACAAACTTCTCATTTCAAAACCGTGAATTTCTGATGTTTATGATATCATCCCAAATGAATAATGACATTGAAGATTTCAGCTTAGTGTAAATGTAGAAGTTAATTGAGATAATCTCTTGATGAAAGGACCCATGTGGTAGATAAGCTACAGCAAACTTTCTGAATAGCTTGGTCTGATACCTTCAGGAAAGGCTGTTTCTTCTAGAAAGATGATCAGAGATAACCTAGAAGGGTGATCAGAGATCTGAACAGAGATCCAAATGAACAGTGTAATGGCTGCCTCTCCAGTTTCTTTGAAGAAGAGCTGGAGAATGTTAAAATGCTAGTTACTTCAGATAGACATCAATGTGGAAAGAAGTTATCCTGCGCAGTGAGCTGGTGTTCAACCATGCTTAATTCTTTCTTTTTTTTCCTTTATGATTCTCCCCTCGGTCATTCAAAGACGTATGATAATATTTGGGAATTTGACTGAGTATGTGAAAGGGTTAAAAGGGCTGTTTGGGAGCAGCAGGGTGATGCATAACCACAGCTGTTGAAAGCAGACAAATCCTATTACCACCCATCAGTGCAAACTCCTGCTTCTGTTCTGCAGGTGAAAGTGCTCTGGTTTGGTAGATGAAAATTTAGAAGGGTGCAGGGAGGAGGATATAAGTAGCCAGGATGAGTGCTCTACCTGATGTGAGCAGTTAGGAGGAGGAATGACAGTGAAAGGAAGTAATATATGTGTCTTCCAGAGCACTCCATTGCTTGTTATGGAAACCTTGTTAGCAGATGAAAGTGACAGGTGAGGTTCAGCACTGTAAAAAAAAAAGCACATACACGGCATGGTGACTGCCAAGGCAGAGGAATGGAGCAATCTGTGAACAGGCTTGGAATCCACAAATAAAACAGGTACTGTTTTGTTCCTAAAATCCAAAGACAACCAGAAATATGGAAACTGCTAGACCAGGAGGAAGGAAAAAGGAGAAAGAAAAAAAAATATACATTTAAGCCCATGGCCTGTAACATCAATGGGTGCTCAAAGAAAAAAAGGGAAAGAAAGGAGAAGAATCGTAACATGTCACCATACACTGTTTACATCACTTACATTCATAGTAAAAGACCTTTCCCACAAATAAAATGCCTTTGAGACTGCCCATGACTAGTTTCTAATGTTGTTGTGATTTTAACCTTAGCAGTATAGTGGAAATCATCCCAGCAGACACTGGTTCCAGGATATCCAGTGAAGGAGTAGAAACAGCTTTGCTTCAGCACTGTGACATTCTCATTTTTAAACCAGCTGCAAACTATCTCAGATACCAAAGTAATTTAGGGAAGTCCCAACAATCCACGGCATGAAGGAATAGTTCCAGAAAAAGGACTAGTATAAGCTCTGTGAATATCTGCTGTTACTGCCGTACAGGAGACCTAGATTCATCTAAAAGGATCCCTTACAGAGCCATAATCTTTGCAAGTCAGAGTCACCTGTTTGTCTGAGACACACTAAGAAGAAAGCATAGTGTGCAAGACCAAAATTTAGTCCTTTACTTTTACTCCTCTCAATTCTTAATCCTTTTTCAAACTTGAAAATTCATTTGCATAATTTCCTGCTCCAGTGAGTTTCAAGGATTAATTGTGCTTCTGAAAGGGACAGGAGCAGTTTTGACATAAATGGGATGAAGAAAGACAATGGGAGAGCCTGCACATTTCAGATCTCCTCCTATGACATTAAGTACAAGCAGTAGCTAGTGCGATACACTGGGATGGCCAAAATCCACTTTATTTCATCTCTAGTCACCCTGACCCTCACCCTCTGCAAATCGTCACATTTGAGGTCATTCACGTTCAGTCATTTGTTTTGCATTTGTTGCATCTCAGGTTCATCAGGAACCTCTTGCTTCCAGTCTGAGGGGAAACAGTATTTTCAGAAACTTGATTTTTCTTGCATTACCCTCAATAACTGCCAGTGAAAGATCGCCATTAGTCTGTATATACAGAAATAACAGAGATTATCTCAGACATTTCTTAGTGAAACCTATTTAGGAAATACAGGTTTATTCATGGTGGTCTCTCCTGGCCAGATTCTTGCTCAGAGTTACTTGGTACCACCTTCCAGCAGCAAACAGAGCCACAGACACACACAGGTGCCCAGCCCCCTCTTAACCTTAAGCCCACGTACTTTTCTCCTCTCAAAATTCATCAAACATGCATAATGGGGAAATGCACAACCCTCACAGTCTCCCACAGTCTATCTGTTCCTCAGGCTTTTCACAGATCACTTTGTCCTTCTCTGCACTTTGCAATTCTTTCTGTGTTTTTGGGAAGAAGTAGGAAAAAACACATGCTACCAGCAGACACCCAGCTATGACTTGGCAGTTGCACTAACTTGGGTGAACCTCTGTTGACATCTGTCAGCTGAGGACTTGGCCCCATATTCAAGGTGGAGGTACCTCATCTGAAGCCTTCTAGGTAGCCATCAAGAGATAGTGTTACAATGTCTATAGCTGGTGCCAAAATGACCCATCAATCAATGGAATCAAAATAACATGAATTTTCGATGATTACATGAGATACAGATAATTATGATCCAATCTGCATTGCTTCTCATGGTAATTATAAGGATTAACATACTATTATAATTACATTGTAACAGTGTGGATGTAGTATTACCAATAGCACGGGTTTCTACTGAGAAGAAAACTGAAATGGATGACCTCTAATCAACAGGGAGGCCAAACAATCTTACTGTGCCACAGGAGAAAAAATGTTGAAATTCTAATTATTTCAAATCTAGGTTGCCCTTCAAATTCTGTAAAACAAAGTAATGGGGATTTTTCTCCTGTCCTGTCCTGTCCTGTCCTGTCCTGTCCTGTCCTGTCCTCTCCTCTCCTCTCCTCTCCTCTCCTCTCCTCTCCTCTCCCCTCTTCTCCCCTCCTGTCCTTTCTCCGTCCTCTCCCCTACCAAAAATTATCTCCATCGTTATTTCTTCCCATGCAAAGTCCTCAGTGAAAGATATCTCACCTGAGACATACGTATTTTGCCTAAAAGTGCTGGTCTGCCCTCAAGTTGCTATGCTTCAGCAGGTGACTGCCCATCTCCTGAGCTATGGTAGCTGTCGCTGAACTTGCTTTTAGTCCACACCAGTGGAAAGCTAGTTCAGCTTAGTACAGTCCACAGTGAGGGAAAACATCCTGGCTGCGACAAATTCTGCCAAATTGCCGTCCTGATGGAGAAAATCCTGTTTTATCGGTTGTGACTTGTCTCTGCCCACCTGACTGGTCGCCAAACTGAGTACTATGAAAACTGCCAAGTAATCAGCCTGCAACTGAGTTGAGCTATGCTTACTCAGTGGGGAACAAGAAAACTAAAACATGTCATCATCTCTGAGGTATCCAAAATTCATGAGTAAGCCCACCCGAAGTCCTGAATAATTTTAAGTATATTTTTTCATTCTTCATTTGCTTTCTCGTGTGAAGGCCTAAAGAGGGCAAATTTTTGAGTTCTTTACAACCACTAGGACTAGAAGCAGACTTTCTTTTTTTCTTGTCATTGCAAGCAGAGACAATCCTGTCTCCAATAGCAAAATCTTTGAATTTGCAATACTATATCTTGCTTCACTCTCTATAGGATAACCAGCCACTGAAATATCATTGAAAGACAACTCCTTGCTAGCAGACTTTGAACAGAACCTTCCATAAGGACTGAGAACTTTCTCTCTTTTCTAAAGAACTCTAACAGTACAAAGAAACCCATTCTGCTTTCATGCCAAAGCAATACACACCACTGTTGCAAGAGAATCCTCACGGTTGGGTTGAGTTTTATTTTCATCCTCCTGAATATATATAGGCTCTTGCAGAAATGTTATCCTGTCATAAGATGATCATTTGGCATGAGCACTGATTTGTTTTTACTGGAAGACCATGCAACCAGTGTATCCTTCATATGCTGCATATTTGATGAAGCTCCACATCCCTGTGAGGAAGGATGCCTGTGATCAGTGTAGGTGATGGGGGGTTAGAAAGAGAGGAAGGATCTGCTTCAGTTAACAGTAGCAAACAGGAAATCTGTGGGTTTGAAGGTTGCAACCTGATGTTTTCCAGGTGGGCTTTACTGAGAGGAGGCCTGGAGTGTTCACCAGAATTTATCGGTTGCCAGTTTCAGAAGTTAATTTCGTTCAGAGAGACAGAGAGAGAAGTGCCAAGGGGAACATATGGCACAATAAACTCCTAGTGGGTGAAATGCATTTTTGGACTGAATGCCAGAAAAAGTCATGAGCTGCCTGAGGGCTTGCAAAGCATGTTGGTGGGACCTGCTCTTCCTATTGGTCTTTTCATTTCTCCAGGCTACAGCTCTAATGCTTTCCATCCGAAGATATCAATTTTTTTTTAGAAAAATCTTGATTTGTTCCACTCAAAAGACAAGATTTTTGAACCACTCTCTTAGGTTTTCTGGCAATGTAAGAACAGCTGTACTAGATTAGGCTGCAAATCCCCCTACCTCAGTAGCATGTCCATGAGAGGAACCAGTAGCAGTTGCCTAAGGCAGGATGTAAGAGCAAGGAAAGCATGTATTGACACTTCTCACACTACACCTTCCCAGGTCGAACACAAAGCTTACTCTGTGCTTCAGTAGCATTGCACAGTTGGATTTCTCTCCATGCAAAGTGGGCAACCACGGATGAGAAGGAACAGCTCATGAACCAGAGCAGCCAACCTGCCTCGGTTTATGCCTATTATGTGTTTCACCTCAACAGCGGCTGCTTTTAAAAGTTTGATCCAGATGGGGAAAAAACTACAAGAGCTTCACATGTGTCCCTAGGAAAATATGTCTGATGAAAAGGCTAGATATTTCTTCACAAAGAAAATCTGTTCATTTTGGGGGGAATGCATTCACATCTGAACATCAGTACACCCAAGCAGCATGTTCAGCTTGGACACAACACTGAAAGTCCATGCATTTAGGAAACTGCAATGACCTGAATGAAAACCCTAGCTAGTCAACCATCATCTATAAACAGAAGCTTGCCCAAAATGCCTTCAACAGCCAAAGGGACAACTTCTCAGTTAGTAATAGTTGAAAGTTGCTCTTGGTTTGCATAAACCCTTGAACTTTTCTGAATTTTATTGAACTGTTTATTTTTCGGTCACTCTCCGTGGATTGTCTCCCCTCAAGAATTTCATTCATCCCACCCTTGGGGGCTGTCATTAACTCTGACAGCAATGAGAGTCTATCATTCCTCCAAACATTACTTCTAGGGAAAGCCATTTTCCTTGTAGGTGACATGTCGCACAAGTCTAAGAACTAGAGAAAAGAAAGTTGTTTAGAAACTTCTTTTAAGCTTGCAATACTGGTAAGCAACATGCTTGCTTTTATTATTATTATCATTTCTGTTGCTTGCTGCAGAGCACTGAAGGCTACAGAGCTTCTTAGGCACTAGCATCTACAGTACAACAACTACTTCAGACTGTTGCACAGCTCTTAACTCATGGTCTGCCAGTTTTATTTAGGCTGAGTAGTACCTTACTGTTTGTGTAATCACACTGAAACCAAGGGTGGCAGAAACAAGTCTCCAGGGCCCTCCTGTACCCTCACAACTTGTCTCCCACTTAGCTCTTTGTACTTTCACCCTTAATGCATACAGGGAATTAAAGGTAGGAGCACTCAAGAGCACCAATGTGCAGCACCTGGACCCAATGGCTGAACAGTACAATTAAGTGATTGTGTCCCATCAAGGTATGCCTGAGATGTACTTCACAATGTCACCCAGTGCTACCCTTTTGTAAACTGCATATAGTTGTTACATCCATGTATTTGACCAGCTTTGTCTGCTCTGTACAGCACCCACTGTCCAAGCAAGGCGAGTTCATGGGAAATGGAGATAGCAGTAAGAGGGCACAAGCTCTGCTGGTACCGGTCCTATAGCTGAGACCAAATCCAGTAGGACCAGACCCTCAGCTGGCATAAACCCATTGCAAGTAACAGTGAGATGGGAATTTCCACTTCTATTAGACCAGCCTGGGGAATAGAAAGGGAAAATAATTTTTACCCCACCCTGGAAGCTTCTATTCTTAGTTCATTTGGAAACAAGGCAGCCATAGTAACATTGAACCAAAAGAGGGGTAGACTTACTGGCTTGAAACCAGTGAAATCTGCGTAAACATTACGGTGTGCAAAGTGGATTACTTACGCTTAGCTTCAGCTGAACACTGAATATATATACCAATATATGCCCTTCACTGACAATGAAAAAAGAGCGTAAGCATTGGTTTACACAATAGTCTACCAGATGTAACCATCGAAAATGCGTGACAGTGTCTCTGGTCCTAGGGGTAGTGATAATCATCTAAAGGAACATCTGCTATTTCATCTCAAGTTAAAAAAAAGGATCACTATGCCCAGGGACCACACTAAAATGTACATATTTGTTTCAAAAACCTGATTTACTGACTGAGCCAAATCTTCAGATGGTGTACGCTGGCAGACTTCTGCCAAAGTCAACAGAGTTGTACTGATTTATACTCACAAAGCACATAATCTGTTGTAGAGAAATACGGACAGAAGCCTCCTTCCCCTAAATCCCCTACACACTGTGGTGTTTATTGTCTGACAAACCGTTCGGGGACATTCAGGCTACTAGAATGCCATTTCAGCTAATGCATGCCAAGATCTCCAGGCTGGCAGAGACTTGCTGACAACCTACAGCACACTTTAAACGACAGGTTTGTGCAGCACGGCTGCAATCCCAGAAACATATTCTCTTAAACCAGACAGAATGAAGACCTGAGGTCATGAATGCTCTCAGTATAGCACTCCAGCAACCACAGGCATTTCGAGGCATTTCTGCAGGGCAACCACAATCCCATGAATATCTCAAGGCAAAGCAGACACAGGTGAGTTGCTGAATCTTCTGAGGCTGAGAAAATACCTTCTTCACAGGCACACACACAAAAAAAACCCAGCTCCAACTCTGGCCTTGGATAAATTGCAAAATGTCTTCTTATTATAATTACTGAGATCCCAGAGGGTACATATAATTGAATTAAGGGGTGTCTCTACTTGCATACTTAGTGGCTGTAGAGCTGTCTTCAGCTTCAGTCTGTGGTCCCGTAATCAGTGTCCAGAACATGCACAAGACGCCCTTTAATTCAGTTATAAGTAGCCCTTGGGGAACCGTAGAATTAAACAGTATCATAAGGTTCTAAACATGGTCTGTACAAGGGCTAATTCCACGCTCCCGCTCAATAGAGGATTTCTCAGCCTCATCAAAGTTTTATGCTAAAATTTTGGCTAATATTTTGAAAGCATGTTACTTCATTTGACCTAAATGACTTTTGCACATGTTCATTTCCATTTTATTCTATCAGCCTGTTTAACATAATAGCATATTAACAGTACATTTGAAAGAAGAGTCAGTGGTTTGGAGTCAGTCCAAAGCAGTCACAGCAGCAGGAGAGAGCAATAAGAGTTTTGAAGAAGGAAAATCAGACTTGAGTCCCCATTACTGCTTTGCAAAATGCAAATATCCTTGTGCACAGGGGAGGTTTTGGCATAAGAACATAATGTTATTTGTACCAGATTACCAGATTATTTCCAGAAAGATGGTCCCTGAGAAGACTAGACTACTACAAATGGCTCTTTACAACTGAAAAGTGCTGATGAAGCAAATACTTGAAATTATTATGTCTTTTAACATGCGTGTAAGTAGTATATTGTTATATAATATTGTTATATACCATTCCATGTATTCATTCAGCAGCATGTGTGTGGACAGGCGATAGACATGATTAGTAGAACCCCATACCATTAAACTTGTGTTATTAAATCTTGCTGTTTATAACTTTGCCAAACCAAAACCACTTAATCTGTAATTTTCTCTGATGATTATCTGCCTCAAGATAATTTATTCAATTTTTATTCTTTACTGAATGCAAAACAGCTCAGTCATTCCAAAAGTAAGGCTCCAGAAAACACACTCCTTCATTGTCAACTTCAGATAAAATTCTGGTTATCTTTTAACCTAGATGCTGTGATTACATTGAGAGTGTTGATACTCACCAAAGAAGTAGAATATGTGGGCTTATGACAAAAAAAAAAGAATGCTTCACCATTATGGTGGGCATTTAAAAGAGAGTATGCATTTACTTATGGGAGGGTAGTTGTTCATACATTTAAAATGACAACATTTATTTTTACTATGTGTCAGATAACCCAAGCAACAGAACAATTGAAGTGAATTTGGGACATCTGTATCTCTTTGAGACATGCAGATGTTAACTAGCATTGGGTCATAAAGCAAAACCAAAAAAAGGGCAAGTGCACCTGGATGGAGCCTGCCAACGATAGCTGTTGTGACTGGAAAGCCTTATTTCCAATAAAAAGCCAAGCTGAGAAAAGGTTTTCTGCAAAGACCCTCTTCACACACCAGCTAGGAAGTAACATTGCTGACTAGGAAAAGCTAATACTTCTAGCTGGGCTTACAACAGGTTACTCTCTGACCTCAACAACTCGTGTAAATCCCAAATAGTACCACAAAATTGTGGTTCAACCAAGTGGCATACTTCTGCTGAAGGATCCTGTATGCAGGTCTTGTTTGAACTATGGGCAACTCAAGAGTAGCTGCCCAGTGCAGCATAACTCGGGCAAATGATACCAACAGGCCACTGAACCCAGGCAGAAATGCCTGTGTGTGTCCAAGGGCACGATTGGGCTCTAATTTTTCTTTTGAACCAGCAGAGTACAAAATTGGCAAGGCACCATGAAGCTCACAGAGTCCAGCCCAGGGATCACTGTTAAACCAGAAGAGCTCCCAAGAACAGCAGCTGCAGGCTGCTCTGTAAATCACAAAACAACCCATGGTAGTCAAAACACCCAAACCTCCAGAACCTACAGGATGGCACAGGGAGAGATGAGGACAGAAGAGGGACATCATTGGCACTATTTTAGATATGTGTGCAAGTAGGGAATTTGTCAAGCAAGAGCCTCTATGTGGTCCTAGGAAGCAGTCCAGACTGTACACTATGGAAGAAGGAAAATCTTTTTCTGTCAAGGCCCTCTTAAAGAGTGAGAGAGAATTAGCATGCACAAATATAAATGAATAAGACAGCCAGACATACATCAAAACTAGAGAGACAGAGACAGAACTTTCATTTGGTTTTTGCTGTTTGCAAGAACATCAGCGTGGTCATATCAGTAAAATGCCATAGGGAAGTGGTTTGTGAGTAGAAAATAGCTGTGCTGTAATTATCACATAATTATGCAGAGTTACAGACTTCCTTACCACATTAAAAGAACTAAGAAGGATTGTTATTCTTAGCCTTAGTTTAGGCCTCAGTGCAGGCTTGGTAGATAACACCTATGTGAATGAGAACCAGAGTATGTAAGCATGTCCTTGGAGGCACTCAGAAAACCCTACACACAAGGTCTCATTACTGTGGAATGGTAATCAGGACTACCTCAGCTTAATGTTCTGTACCACACTGCTTATCAGGTTTCTAACCCATTTCTTTGTACAGGAATCTGAATGGTTCACAAGAACATTACAGATGGTCTCTCCCAAGGGAACAACTAATTGCAAAAGAGGAATTCTTTTCCTGTCAGCTTTATGACTTAAAATAATATGGGCAAACACAACAACCATCTTCCTTTGGTTGCTAAGAGATCTTAAATTCAAGACACTGAAATGGCATAGTGAGGTGCATAGCTCTGTGGTGTGTTGTGAGTGGTCCCACATGCACTCATGTTATACTGACTAAGCTCTAGAGCTGGTCAGACATTGTCTTTTGACACAATTTTTCCCCAGGAAATTCCACATCATTGGCACAGAATCTGCTCAGAGGTTACACTGACATCAGCACAAATGTAACTTCTGAATTTCTGAACAAACCTTTGTGAAGAAAACTCACAACTCCATGCACCTTCTGTCTCCCTCTTTCCCCTGCAGCTACTACATTAATAAGCCAACCATGTAACATAGGTTGTTTTAAAATGCCTTGTCCCAGCCACTAAAAGCCAAGCCCTTAGATGCTGGTTTTTTGTGTGTTGCTCTGTCCAGTCCAACTCTCAACATCAGAAGATAAACAAGGAGCTGAAGGTCCACCTTCCAATGAAAAGGCAAAGGTTCCTCTTGTTTCTGTCCCATGTCATGGTCAATTGCACAGGCGAGTGCAACATATTTCCTCACCTCCACATAAGCTGATTGCCCAGCAGCAGTCAAAGCAAGGAGCAACCAGAGTCAAAATGGGAAGGCTGGCTGCTACCTCAAGGCCAACATCTGCTTTCCTCTATCTCTCTTTTCCTTGGTGTGAGCAAGTTTCCACCTGGTTAGACCAGCAGGAAACGTGGCAAGCAGATCACCAGTCGTGAAGGGAGTGACCAAGTCAAATGTAAGTGTATGTGACAGCTGCAATTGTTTGTGACTTGAAGATAGTCAACAGCAGCCAGCAGCAGTCAGGAAGTGCAAAGGTCACAGAGAAGACAAACTGCCAGTTGATGGCATTATATTTCAAGGCCTGAGGAGCAGAAGGAGTAAAGAATAAGGAGCATTTGGACCTAATTAAGCAACAAATGGAACCAGAGGTCAGGAAAATAAGCGGATACATCTCTAAAATAAGGAACATCTCCCTGTAAATTTCCCTTCTTCATTCGGATGCCGTCACTTTCCCAGATCTTTGACACAACTGAACACTGACCTCAAAACAGCCATGCCTAATGTCCATTGCCATTGACATACCTGTCAGCATCAGGTTCTACCTACCCTAAACTACTATGGATTAAATAGAGATGTGGGGAGAAGTGGGCAGCTGCTCCCACTCTCCTGGCTCACGATATTTTTTCTAAGGCACTGTTGGAAATGGGAAGTAGCGGACGCAAAAAAAAGTGTCACAAAGGCCTGTGTCACCGTTAAAAGCTTCCAAAGCCATATGATTTCTGAAAACATAATCTCCTTGCAAAATATACACTTAACTGCACTTAAGCTGTCAAAAATTAGCGAAAAATTAAGATCTGTAGAGGTGGCCATCACTAGTAGGTAAGCACAAACGAGTTGTGCTGACCTTCAGCATAGGGTATAGGGGCTATCAGTGAAGTCCAGCATGAACTGGAGATCTGCAGGTGCATCTCTGCCTGGCAGAACCGGAAATGCTGAACCATGTTTTCTAGATGTAGAAGATTCCCATGCTACAAAGGCCACCAAAAGCTATTGGAGCATGAGCATGTGAAGGTTATGTTTAGTCTTACTATCACATTTTAAGTTGCCATAACCAATGGTGTACAGCAATATATATCAGTATAGCACATAGCAATGTAGAGAAGTTGGGAAGCACCTTGCTGGACACTTCCCCTAAGTATCCTCTTACATAGTACAGATCCTTCATTTCCATAAAGTACAGCAGAACAGTTTAATTTCTCCTTCAGTTATTGATTAAGGCAAAAAATTTAGAAAGAGGATAAGAGGCATTCTGCCTGGTAGAAATGTTCCTTCATCTTCATTTCTTACTCTTGTATCAGGAAGCCTAATAAAGTAAAATCATCAGTTTATAACTTGATTGGCATCTGTTTTGTGAAACATAGTAGATAGCTCCAACTTTTCCTAGGTTTTCAACACATTCATTGTTTAAAATGCAACACACAAAAATAAATCCTCTACTCCCTTACACCCATGCAGCAGCAGTAAGGGCACAGGTTGCAGGGACTCAATTGAGAGCAGAATTTGGCCAAAAGACTGGCCAAATAAACTGGCTGATTGCTGTGTATTGCACAAATGCGAAATCATTCTCGAACAGGCAGATGCATGCACTGGGGCTCTGGCTGGGGGATATGTGAGGCACAATTTGGCTTGCACATGCTTCTGAGTGTTGCACGACGGTTGCCTTAAGCACATCTGTATCCTAAAAGCACGACACAGCTCTTGGCTCTCTAGCCTAGTCTCCTGTAAGCTTGCCTAGTTTGGATGACTTCATGAGTCTATTGTCAAGGACTAATATAAACCTATGGTTTGGATCCTCCACTCAAGCTGCTGTTACATTTGCCACTGTTTCTCCATATTGCAGCAAAGCCTCTGCAGGGTCTGGAATGTCTTCCATGTGTGCACCATATGAAAACCACAGTGAAGTTAGTTTCCTAACTCAGAAGAAACTGAGATGACAGCTGAGAAGAAGTGCCTAGTGTATTCACTGAAAGATTTTGCAATCATCATTAGGGATCTCCCTCGGATTTTCCCAATGGAAGGATTTTTTTATGCGCTGACTCCAGGTTGCATTTCACATCTAACCTGAAGAGGTGCAAATAACTGCTCCAACAGAGAATGGCACTGTACAATCTGTTTTAATGTACTTCTAAAAAACGCAGTCAGCTGGTGACATTTTGGCAGACAGATGTTGACCATTATACAGGGAGCACAACGGGAGTGTGCACACACATTCACATGCATATTTCCTACACATGCAGAAAGACCCTGTCCTCATAGCCACACAATCACAGCAACCTCAGTCCTCACTCTTAGCGTATGCCACAGGATTATAAACGATCATTCCTTGAGGAACACCCTGAAAGACTATAGCAGATAAAATTCTTATGTGATACTCTGGCTTTTTAGTTTGCTCTGTCAGTGGTATTCTTCTTCTCGGCAGTTGAACCTCATTACCCCACATTTCTATTTTTGAAAAACAAATAATTAGATTTCTCTGTCCTCTACAATTCTTTAGCAGAGCTTAGGAGAAATGTATTAAACAAGGCATCTGAAATTTCCCATGTAATTAAAAAAAAAAAAGATAGAAAAGAATCTTCTTTACCAAAGATTCTTCAGTGAGTAATCCAGATCACACCGGGAAGCACTGACCATAAGATAAGGAAAAGAGACCTCCAACAGCATTTTTAACATCAAGAAGAGAAAACTTTTCAAGTCACAAAATGTTCTTACGTATCTTTGATTTTCACTTGAATTGCAATCCAGGAATTAAAAGAAGTTTTTGAAAAATGCCCTTGATCTTAACCCTAGGCAGATATAAATAGACTGACATGGACAGCAACAGCATAACCAAAAGATTACGCTATTTCATGGAGCTGCTAAGCCCTTTACATGTCAAAAACTTTCAAAGTTTAAATGAACACCTTGAAAAATTAATTTCTTCACAGTTCCTTATGAAATAGTATCTTTTTTTCTTTAATAGAGCTTTTTTTTCTCTCCCAAAGAAAACATTTGTCACATATATCATCACCCACCAAGCTCCTTTCATTCTTCTTTTGGTCCTTGACAGATATATAGTGTCTATATGGGTATTTGTAACTCAGGAAATACTACTATGACTTTTGAATTCTAGAAACCGGAGCTGAGGTTCAGCAATTCCTTCCACCACTGCAGCTCCAGACATATCTGTTTGTTGATGGTAAAGGCAAAATCCCGGCTCTGCTGAGGCAATAGTTTAAAAAAAAAAACCTTTCAGGCTTAGAAGAATCTGAACATTATGCCATGGGAGCATCCTGTACATGTATGCAGTCAGTCTGAATTACACCCCTCTTGCCCAGTCCCATGCAGCTCCACTGATGTCAAGACCATTATTCCTGAATCAAACCAGTGAGAAAAAAATTAGGATCAAATATACTCTCTTGATTCCGGATTTCTTTAAATTTAATGCTACCTAGTTTCCTTAGCATATTTATGGTGCCCCAGTCCTAAGACTGTATTACTCCAAACTGGGTATTGCATGAAATCAGGAGGAAAATGCAGTAGGTGAATCTGTCTGTATAGTTTGATCTGCAGACACTTGGTCATGCATAAAAAGCATCAAAGAGGGAAGTGGCAGAGTATCATGAGATCATCTAACAAACCAAACCCAGCTTGAAAATATTATTAATACCATGCTTTCAAATATTCAATATTTAAAATTAACTTGCAATGAAAACCCATGGCAAAATTGTGCACTTGTTGATTTCTTGCACAAATGCCCAAAATCTGATTGTAGGAAGTGAATGGGAACATTCCATGAACATCATTGAATTAAAATTGACTTTTGAGTTTCAATGAATACTCACAGACCTTTTCCTCCATTTGCTCTGGTATGCACATACCACTCATTCTTGGCTCAGAACTGTAGAGCTGAACACATTAGACATGGTGACTACTAATCATGGCTGGTCTTTGAATCCTTCTAAATTACAGCTCAGGCCGTGAATAACCAAAAATGACTATGATTTCAGAAATGTTGAGCTGCACCTCTTTAAGTGTTTATACCTTTCCAAAAGATTTGCTGAGAAAGAAATACCCCCTATGCACACATAAGAATGAACTGCCTACCTTAGAATTTCACTTAAGCACATTTTTAAAACATTAAGCCCATTCATTCCCAATTCAAAATACCCCTTCAGTGGTTTCCAGTCTAACTAGTAGTTTTCTGCACTAGTTAAAAAAACAGTTCCACAAAGTTTTAAGGTCAGAATAAACTGCTTGATATTTAGTTGAAGTCTGTATACAAAGGTGATTACACTTCACCAAGAAACCCTGATATCATACTTAAGGCTGTTAGCTATACCAAAATATTTCATTCTGTAGAGGACATGGCTGTCCAACAAGATATGTTTCTGAAGTAGCATTGCTCTGTCATATACGTGCACATCTGGACTTCTGAAGCCTTTCTCTTGTAAGCGGACTTCAGAATAATTTTCTCCCTCTCCCAGCAGCCAGTGAAGAAGGCTGTGTTTACTGACCAGTTTCTTTTCTTTGCGACTATAAATGGGTTTTCACACTGAGTTTGAGCATTAGTAGAAATTAGTAGAAATGGAGAGATTTTTGCATGTATACTTAAATTATTCTGTCCAGAACACTACTTTAAGGCTTTATTGTAAACTTTTAATAATCAAAGTAAAAAAAACCAAAGGAACACGTCAGCATATTGACAGATAATGCTAAAAAGCCTAACAATCTCTGTTTGAAAGGCTAAAAGGACTCAGTAGGGTTGATTGTGACAAACATCAGGTTTCAGTGTGTGATGGGAAAGCTCACCTATTGCTTCCATTTCAATATTTAAATTCAGAAAAAGCAGCTTGTTAGTTGGAGAATGCAGTGTAGTCTGCCTTTGGCCAAGGTTTGATTATAATGAATTTGGGGGCTTAATTTCAAGATTATGTCAAAGCAGTGAATATTTTCCAATGAGAATATTTTTCTAAATCACTTCTCAGTGATATCTAAAAACTCCAAAATTACTGTTCTTTTACTTGTTCAGTAAATTGCTGTACAACTGAAATACAAACTAAACCTGCCCTGGATGCACACAAAGGTATTATGAAGAAAACAGGAGACAACACAAGGTACTGCTGCCTCACCACGAGGACAAATCCTTCTCTTGGTCAGATATGTCCCCAAAAGAGCAGAGCTTCTGCTCATAGAAATGAACACGGCAAAGCTCTTATTCAGATGTCAGTCAGTTCCATTTTTCTGTTCAGGAAGTTTATGCACACTGAGGGCACTAAGCTTTGCAAAGAGGACAAAGAGAAGCAAGGTAGTACCACCTTGTGCACTGCAGCCCTGTCAGTGCAGAAGACAAAAGATGTTGTGGCCTCGTTGAGGACTCGTCTGCTAACTTGTTTTTGTATTAAGCTATTGCAGCTTAACTTCATATCTCCTTTTTGTTCAGAATAACTTCTCCTTGCAGAGAAGCCTTTATACTTTCAGGTAATACAGGAAACAATAACCTCTTCAAATTAACCAGCTGGGATACTGATAACGATACATATTAGAGCAGCCCAGATGTCGGGGTGGGTTAGCTTTCTAATGCTTAACCAGAATGCTACACATGTTTTGCAGCCTCCACTGAGCTTTACGAGTTTTGTAACTCCTGAATTATTGGAGCCTACTGACTTTTACAAATGATCAGTAAGACCATCCTTTTTGAAAACAGGTCTGTCAGGGATGCTAAGCCATTATCTATCCTACCCCACTACCCTAAAACTGGGTCAGGAAAACCAAAACTATTCCTGTCAGAGGTTCATGAAATCCTTTTTATAAGACCTTCCAGTGATGTAGACTCCCCAAGAGTTATAATCTATTCCTAGCAGTCTTCAGCAGCAGTAAGAGGATTTTTTTTAAGAGTCTTCAGGCATCCAAGTAAAATACTAAAAAAATTAAAATCAGTGTGTTGAAGTTGCAACCACACAATGTGAGTTTAGCTCACCCTAGTTTCATAACTTACGTATCTACATATGCTGTCCTGTGCATTAATGTACACTGGGGCTGGTTGAAAATTAAAAGTATTTTCTACAAAAGGGTTTAAAGCTGTTTTCACTTCAAAAAGCTTGAGAATGATGGCTTTAAAACAAACAAGCAAAGAAGTTTTTCTTTCTCTGTACATTTTGTCATTGAAAACCACTGGAAAACACTAAAATAGGTTTTCAGAACTTCAATATAATTTTGTTATGCAGGAAAATCCTGAGGTTTTGGTAAATTGAAATTGTCAGTAATTTTTTGTTGTTAGTAAAAACAGAAAATAGAGAGATGCAAACTTTTTCAATAAAAAAATTGTCGATATTTTTTCTCAAGTCATTAAAACCACATTTACTAACAAAAAAGGATACAACAATAGCCCTTTTCATTAAGAACAGCCACCATCTGTTTTGTGTATTGAAAGAGGATGACTCAAATGAAGAAACAACTGGTCACAGCAACAGTTCAACAGGTTTTATGCAAAAAAGAGAAATATGTGGGTAGGATCCAAAAAGAATTAAGGAAGAAACTGACCTTGGTTTCTCTCTCATCTATACATGTGTGAGATGTATTTTTGCCAGTACTTCTTCCTATAACAGCGGTCTACTGTGAAACTTCATTATGGGTATGTCTCCCTCTGTATTTTCATGGCCTTTGTGACCTCCTTGGAGAGAAAAGTGTGATGCACAATATCTACAGGACTTGCCAAGAAGATGCTTGAAAAGCTCCATTCCTTTTTCTTCCAGCGTGAAAAGCAGTGACAGATTTTGGAGAAAATCTCTAGTGTAAGGTCATTTTTAGCTTTCTTCTTTTTACTTTAAATGCTTTCATCTACGTCTCTGTGTGGTTGTTTGCACCCAGTGTCTCTCGCTGATCTTCTTGCTAAGTAGGAATGAACACAGCAGGCCCAGAGCATGCCCCTGAATGAAGCCCTTCACTGTCCCTGACCAGGCCTCCTGCTCTGGGGGAAATCCATCAAGAGTTTTCTGCTCCAGCCTGCTGCATCTATAGACACACTATGCTTCAGACAGACCTCTTCGCATTTCCTCCTTGAGGACATCACTCACCTAAATTCATCAGTAAGTTATCAGCTTTCCCAGCAGCAAAGCTGGCTGATTGGCTTTTCTGCTTCAGGTTCTTGGTACTCATGGCTCCATCTACTCCCTGTTCAACTGCTACAATGACAGAAAAATGCAGGGAATGGCTGAGCTTCTTCCATCTACCCAAGCTCAAGACTTGTGTACGTCTCCATAGGGAAGAAAGGAGGTGACTGTGCTCACGTAGCTCATGTAGTCTCACTCTGTACTGATTGATAGGTGTTGAGCCAGCTTTCTCATTGGCCATGCAGGTCTCATATAGGCTTCTGCAGAGGGAGGACATCATCTTTTTACTGTGTGTCTTGATTTGCAACATAACATGACCGAAATACAGGCCTCCAGTCATATGAGAAGGATATACCAAATGCAGGACAAGCACAGAGAAGGATTGGACATCTTATGACTGGGCACAGACCTATAATGTGAGTAAACAGCTATCATCACGTGCCATCTGCAAGTCCCTTACCATGTGATGGACAAGCATAAATAGGACAACTGGCCACGCAGAGGGATGCACATTCATTATGCTATATGGAAGGGTTTAGGGGACCTTCAGAGCAAGGCAGTAATGAATCCACTAAAACTAGTTCAAATAGAACGGAAAATGCTGGTAAGAGAATTTTGATGAAGGAATTCAGCAAGGAAAAAAATCATGGGATTTAATCCAGTGTCCTCTGATCCTCTTCAGCAGTAAAATAATAAGGATTTTTTTTTCCTTCTTCATCTGAAAATGAATTTATGCACAAGTTTTGGTCTTGTTCAGATACAGAATCAATTTTGGTTTTAATTACTTTGTATGGCAACATACCATGCAATCCTCGTGCTCAAGCAGAACTGCCAATGACCTGCAAGAATAAGGAGGGTTGAACTCCATATTACTAAGATTGTATCAAGAGATTGTTGGGAGTCTGCTGGAATTTTTGTGAGGTTACCAGTGTGCTGACTTGTCTCAAGAGCTGTCAGGTTAAACTGATTAATCGCCTCCTTATGGCTGCAAGAAGCATTATAGGCCACTGTTGGGAAAAGAACAGAGCTCAGAGGAGAGAAGAATAGCTTTGGAAAACCTAAGGAGTTGCCTCAATGGAAAAATTGACAGAACGCTTGAAAGATAAATTATATGCTGAATTATATGCTGTATACAATCCGTCTGAAAGCACTTTTTCAACTACATCACTAAGAATGTTGCCTGTTTTCCAGAGTCAAGAGGTTTATAGCTGATGTTTCACTCCAGTTCACCATCACTGGAAGTAGCATATGGAATGGAAATAAAAGCAACAAGGCTACTGTATTTCTGTGGTCTTCTGTTGTCTACTGTGACCAAGGGATAGGATTCATCAGGTGCATAATTTATGGCTGAAATGATACTCTGAAATCTGTCTGCATGATTCTCATTGATTTCCACAAAATGGCTGAAGTTTTAGAGTATTTGTGGCTTAGGAACAAATTGCACTCTTAAAAAGATGCAGACAATACAGTTCCTGATACTGTAGTTTGATAGACTCAATAGCACAATTCAAGGTTCATTTGTTCGTATTACCAAATCTTCATTGATTCATTGTAAAGTAGGGTTGGTTTCTCTTTGAAAAAGCACAATAAAATTTTAAGTCATTCACATAAGAAAGAACAGTCTGTACTTCCCATCAGATTTGTTTTCTCCTCTACCATTTGTTTTGCAGCAAAAGCCTGAATTCTGTCCATGGGCAACTCCAAATTCAGTGGCGGCAGGGGGAGTCCTGGGCGAAGAGCAGCGGCCACATGGAGCCCAGCTCATGTGCAGAAAAGGCTGCCCTGCATTTGACTGCTAGAACAAAGAACACTTCAAAGCACTGAAAGGTTCGAGCCTGCCCTTAGTTAGGTCAGTGAAAACGTTTCCATGGGTCTGAATTGCCAAGGTAAAGCCACAATTCTGAAAACCCCGACTGGCTTGCTGCTCTGCATGTAGGCAGCTCACCAAGGCCTGATGAATAATGAAGTGAAAATCTAACCAGCTAATGATTTCAAGAAAGGAGAAACATTTAAATAAGGAGAACAGACTCACTTCCTCTTTCTACAGTTTTGCCTTGCCAGTCAAGAGCAAATATTTCTTCTACAACAGAGAGACACTTTCAGAGTGCTCAATTAAAGGCAAGATTATCGGTTCCATATAAGTCCATGCAACTGTACCATTTACATCAGTAGGACATGTGGCCCATTACTGGTAAAGTTTCAGGGACTTGGTCCAACTTTTCATCAGCAGGCTGAAGGAGGAAGGATATTGCACCAGCACTCTTTTTTAAGGCCCGTTTACATTGTCAAAGCAGAATGACTGAGCCATACTGTATGGGAGAAGTAGAGATCATATGACAAATACTGGGCACGCACGACATCCATTACTGGGCCGTTATTATCAAAACTGGTTCTTAGGAGCAACTATGAAAAATACCGTAAGGGCAGCTAGGAAAATATCACTGAGTCAGATAAAGGGAGTTATGCCAAAAACAAGTGAACAAATTCAGTTCTTGCAGCAATACAGTGAAGTAGCTGTTTTCCTGAAGTATCTGTTGCTTCTTTTCACACTTTCTTAGCACACTTCATATTCCAGGTTAGCAGCTTTGGTGTGCCTTTGATCTCTGTAGCAACAGGGGAATTGCCAGTTAAATTGTCACTTTCTCAAACTCCCTGTCAAAGATACATCTTCTCTCACATGCAAAATCAGCAGCACTTAGTCAGATTAAGTGTAGGATTAGTAAAAGGATATGGATGTTTGTATTCATTGATTTTCTTTTTTCTTATTTAAAAAAAAAAATTTCCATAACTGTGATTACTTGATTTAAGCATGTCTTCATATCATGAAAGACAGCAACCTAAATTCTTGAGGAGACCTCACTATGGGTATCCACATTTTTACAAATATTCAAGGCCTGCTTTTCCTAATGCTTAAAACACACTGAAAATTATAGTGTGTTCTTTAAAAATGGACTGGTGGAGGAAGAGATGCTCAGTTCCCATTTGACTGTCCATAACAACTAGTCTTTAAGAGATTGTAAAGCATGGGTCACATTCTGCTCTCACATACAAACCCTGTGATGTTGCTTCCACATGATGTCATGGAAAAGGAAGAGTACTGGTACAAAAGGCTTGATGGAATTTGACTTGAGAACTGTAAAAGACTATTTCTGTTCTTGGGATTGAATTGTCTGGTCAGAGCTCTATTACAAATTACTCTCTGCAATCATGAATGCAATGATTTTGTTGAGCAATTTCTTTCCTCATCTCCATGCGGGCAAGGACTGCTACCTCTAAGTGAGAACGGAAGCGTACAAAGCAGAAGAGCAGATACTATCATGCTGAGCAGTCCCTTATTGTGACAGAAACCTCACTGAAATCAAGTGGATTATCTTCAGTATAAACTACAGTTCAACTTTGTGCAGCTACCAGGTATCAAGCCCATATTTTGTTTAGATGGTAGCCACAACCAGCAATAACCTGGAAAGCTAGGAGTCTCCATGACTACCACACTCCACAAAGCTCTATCCACTGAATGCTCAATGAACATAAAAGACCTAAAAAGAGGAGCAAACTAACATTTCTAAAAAGACTCCATATCTTCAAGAAGCTGTACAATGAGGCAAAAATATTATCTCTAGCAGAAACCTTATGTTACAGGCTTGCTTTCATTAGCAGTTTCGATGGAAAGCAAAGATGCCATTGAAAGAAACAAATCAGGTCCAGGTGGGGACTGAACAAAAGTGCAGAGTAATAGAACGATGTATTCCTGAGCTGGCATGTGATGCCTACAGCCAAGAAATGGCTGTGTAGCACAGTAGATGCCACCACATTTCCTCATCTGCTACCACCCCATTCACTGAAGTGGGGAATTCTCTTCTCTGATCTCAGTTTATATCCAGGTTAAACGTGGCAGAGCTGGGGAATGGTTTTCAGTTCCGAATTACTGTAAATCTAGCCCAGCACTGTCTGTACAAAGTGGGGAGGTAAAGACTTGGCTAATGGGCCAACACTGTTCCATATTGCAATGATCCAGCTCTAACTAAAGCAGTCTTAATGACCCACAAAAGAAATTAAGTCCTGAAATGAGAGTACAATCTTCTAGACCACTTCTAAGAAGAAAAATACAAAATTTGTAGTCTAGTAGGAAGCGAGAACTACTTTCATCTAACTGTCTAAAGCAGTAAGAACCAAACCAGGTATAAAGATTTTCTAACACATTTCTTTGAAATACTCACTGAGGTACAGAAGACAGGTAAACATTAAACTAGTCTCCCTACAAAAGACAACTTTTTACTCCCGCAGGATTTTAGAGGTCCCAGACAAATGTGTTCAGATAGATACTGTATGTTAAAGGAGTGATGGGACACTGAATGTTAACAAGGGGCTGGATTATGGCTTTGTTTTAAGCAGAAAAAGTTCCAAACTGCAACCAATAAATTTATGTCTAGTGACTCTTACTTTCTCCCTATCACTGTATTTCTAACTCTGCTCTAGTATTACTAAGGGTGGAAAAACACAGCAGACTTACTTTAGACTGCTGGAGTGCTGCATTTGTTCTTTTCTCACCAAACTGGAGATGAAAGTGTTGTATATCGCACCTACTTGCAGAGACATACACACACCTGAGGGATCACTCAGTGTGGCACACCTGGAGAACGAGAGTTTTGAGTGAAGGTACAATAACAGTGCAAAACCTCAGGAGAGAGAAGGAAATAGCAACATTTTTCATGATGGTCTCCAGAATGATGGAGAAAAGAGCAGCAGTCTGTCTCCCATCCCATTAAAAGCTCACCCACTGGTACTCTGCTTTCTTCCTTGTTTCACGTATCTCTGAAGCAGCTAAAAGCAGATTTAGTAGCACACTGTCACACCGCTGGCGAGAGCAGACGCACTTCTTTCAGCTTGACAAAGGAGACCCATGAATTCCCTCGAAGAGATTCAAAGACTTTTCCAGGTAGTTACCTGTTCAAAGTCAGTGGGGAGATAGCAGGGGAGGAGCGTTGCCTTCCTCCATTATCTTGTCTGAGACAGTGAGCAATGAAGACGAGTTCTCCTCCCTAATCCAGCTTTGGGAAGGGAATCCATTGAAAGCTACAGCCCTGTACACAGCACACACAACCTGAGAGATATCTCAGTGCCCAGGAGTAAACGAGATACCCCAAAGTTTCTCCCTTTCTGAATATGGGAAACACTGCCTGATGCTGATGCCATGATACATCAACTTTTGTAAGTGCTGGTGTTTTAAGTGGTGGCTGTTTTTAGTGGTGATACTTCCTCAGTCCCAGCAGGAGTTTGCATATATTTCAAACATTCAGTGAGCATCTTGTGATGTTTTTACTGATTCCAGTGAGCCTAGTGAGTTTTGTTTCCCATCCACCTCCACCAAGAGAAAACAACTTTACAAGCCAGACAGGATTTGGAAACTCTCTCTAAACTCAGCTATGTGCTAGATAATTGAAACTAGAGAATGAACACAGGCTTTCCTCTGGGGATGCTGAGCTGGGTGAACTGCGAGGGCTGCAGTCTCCATAGTGGGCAACCTGAACAGCCTGAGCAGGGCAGGGGGGAGGGTGTGCAATTCTGTCTGCCTCCCAAAATTGTCAAGGACAGGTTAAAACCCAAGCTCCAAATTTTGAAACCGCAGTCACAGAGCAGCCAAAGTTGCAGACTGGAATCGGACTGCCAGGTCTAAGCCCGTGCTCACCAAAGCATGGAAGTGTTCAGGCTCAGCACCTATGCCCAGGCTGTTAATTACAGTTGCTGAATGACTTCTTCTCTGGATGCTGACCAAGGGAGTGGATGAAATCACATCTCAGTGACCAGCCACATGACATCTCACCTGGTCTTCTCCTAGAGATGTGTTTACAGAGAGAGAGCTCTCCATTCACAGGGAATGGCTAGATCAGCCTGAGTCACCACTGTTGAAATTCCTCCATCACATACTCTATACAGACAAGTTTCTGATATCCTGGCCCGTATCTGTCAGCAACTCATTTCACAAATGGTGTCACGAAGTTCAGTCCAGACATAAATGGAGTATTCACCAAAGTTAGTCAAGCTATTGGTGGAATAAGGCTCTGCACGTGCATAACACAGACACGCCTACATCAATACACTATTTATCCCTGATGCTAGATTTTTGGAAAAAGATATTCAAAAAGAATGAGAAACAATGTACAAATCCTGTAACACCTTACTGGATATCTCTTGATCAATATCTTGTCTTTTTGCAGAACTCCTAAGTACAATTCTCTGCTTTTAGGCATATGAGATGCTTGTGACTATGCCCATTCAACTTTAAATGAGTTTTTCAAATGTTGTGTACCGTTGCTTTATTTTTTTTATTTTGCCATCCAAAAACAACAGTCTATGTGAGGTGATACAGCTAAAAAGCAAGCACACACATACAGTTTAAAAGAAGTACACAAGTAATCATTTACTGTCTTTTTAGTCATTCTTGACCATTACCTAAAACAATCTGAACTTTACTTCACTAAGACTGACTAAACCAGTAACTTAGACGCAGGCCCTTTAAAAGCGTGTATTAAAAATGCTCACTAAAGTGGCTTAAGGAGTCTTTGAATTAGTAAGAGTGGAGTATATTTCCATATTTTTGTTCATGCAGGAGGAGGGATTTCTCAGAACAGAAAATGTTTTTGGTTTCTAAACCTCCTTGTTTGAGGTATCCACATTTTTAAAAGTGGCCAAAGCATGCGTGACGTTTTGTTGTGTATGTTAAGACATGTCATGAGAGGATAAGTAAAATGACAGGCTTATTAGTATCTATTTTAGATTCAGAAAAAATAATAAATTGTGGCCAAATACAAACTATTGGTCTTGTCTTAACTTTCTACAGTCATCAAGAAGACTGTAACACATTTAATTAGAATTTCTACCCAGTGGGAGAGACACAGATTTCTCCATCTTTCAGTATGATGTAGAATGGGATCATCTGATGATCAAATAATTTAATACAGCTGTACTCTGTATATGTTATAAGCAGTCCTTTTCCTGTCTCTGGAGAGTTAAAGAACTTAATTTCTAAATCTGTATTACACTGTGCTATTAAAGGCTTTGCATTTCACTAAATCTTGTTGTTCAAAACAACAATTTTTAGTTTAATACTCAACATTTCTCTAAAACTTCCAGAAAAAAGATGTGTCAAATATCACCATATGTTAAATGTTGACTTTTTTCCTAGCAGCGATCACTATGCTACTGATCTGGAGTAATGTTGGTTTGGTCATGATATAGTCTTGTACATTCCAGTGTGTAAACAGGTCCATTTTTGTCCTGCAATTGTTTTAATCTGTCATTACTACTGTAATCCAATATTTCTAATAAGATTCATCTGTACCTTGCATAAACAGAGCTACAGCAAATTGGACTTCAC
This sequence comes from Gymnogyps californianus, assembly GCF_018139145.2. NCBI lineage: Eukaryota > Metazoa > Chordata > Aves > Accipitriformes > Cathartidae > Gymnogyps > Gymnogyps californianus. The sequence continues at coordinate 32,136,489 of NC_059500.1, read as the reverse complement.
AAAGAAGATGAGCTTAGTTAAGGGAAGATTTATCTTTTAATAAAATAAGCTTGGACTACCATACTTTGAGAACATATAAATAATAAGTATGAATTTGGGATCTTGGATTTAATATTCAACTTTCTGTTCTTAGAGACGATCGTCTTGCTTGGCAACAGTTGGCGGTAGTAAACTACAGCTTACAGTTGTCCAGCTAACAGTTAAGATGTTAGGCAGGGGCGAGCTAATGAAGCCCCTAGCTTGGAAACTGCCTGCTGCCTGATTGCTTCCTGCTCTCCCCTTGACTGCAGAATGACCTGACCATGCTGACTTCCTAGCTGTGCTAAAAGAATGACTCACCTCACACACCATATCTGAATCTTTTTTGTAAATTCATGCCCACAAAACTCTTCCCATTACTTCAGTTGAATGTCAACTCTAACCAAGTAGAAGGCTGTTCATATAATTAGGGTACTGGACTGGGACTTGGTTCGCGTCATGGCTTTTCTAATGGATTGCTATCTAAGCTGAGATAAGTCACTTTCACCTCCCAGTGACTCAGTTCCTTACCTGTAAATTACATTTGACATTATTCTCTTCTTACATGACCTGCGACACATTTGGACCTTAGGCAGTTCTATAATACAAGCAACAGCAATCCCAGGACAGACCCCAAGAGCAACGCAAGCAGAATGATCATGTCATACATGTAGGAACTGGCTGATACAAGCTGTAGAAAACCAGCTAAAACCTTTTACACCCTCCGCCCTCCTCCTATAAGAGTTACAGACAAATTAACAGGTTCAGAATTTCAAGAGAACAAGTGAGGAAAGCAAAGTACTCAGTGGGGTCAACAAAACATTGTCAATCTCATAAACCCTAGGACTGCCCTTGACTGATCTTTCTTTCCGACTATGCTCTGACTATGACTTGGTACAGTTTAGCTTTTGAAAAGTTGGTGAGAAATAGATGGGCAAAATAAATTCATTTCAATATATTCCTTTTTATGTTTACATTTGTGTGTGCGTGTGTACACACATATATATGTGCTTTCCTCTCGTGCTGATGAAGTTATATGGGTTGAGGAAATTTTTCAGTCTTCCTTTTTTCTGCAGCTAGCTTAAAAGCTTATAGAAGCTCCACAGAGCAAACACTGAAATGAATTTATCTGCACGTTGCGTATGCTGATTTCTGTGACCATTTCAAGAGCAGTGTTTAAAGAAGTGTTTAAGATTGCAAGGTCAAACCCACAAGAGTTAAGACAAACTAAGAACAGCTCTTACAAACAACATCTCAGCATAGTAGCCTTTGAGTACCCATTACGATGACTACTTTAGCTTAGTGATCAAATCTTATTTTCTTCCACATGTCCCATCTTTCTGCATCTTGACCAGGGAGCCACCAGCTCTTCTCCCTGCAAAACTGGCTCAGCTAAGGGCTGCTTTCTGTTTTTTCATTTCAGTTTCAGAAGCTTATGGTAGTGATTGCCAAGAAAGCACAGCACTGCTGGTTGGACCTTCGTCAACCTCTCCTTGGCAATGGCTTGCACACTCCCTTGTTAATAGCAGCCATCTCTCAGCGCAGCCAAAATCTCCAGAGAAGGTTGGTCATAAGTCAAGAAGTTTCTGTTGAGCACATAGAAACTGAAAAGGATTCCAGCCTGGCCTTTGGAGGAAGTTTTCATATGGGTAACAACAGGACCCTACTACAGGAAAGCACTCCTGGCAAATGAGAAGAACCTCTCCAAAACAAGGAGGCACAGGAATACCATGAAAGCATTTGTAAAATGTCTATTATGGATGTATTCCCTCTGCTAACATTCTCAGAAAATCTTGCACCCTTAAAAAAAGTTTAAATGGAAAAAACTTCCTCTGAAACAAAAACAAAAAGGAAATATATGAAGCATTGAAAATTTCAAGCCAAACAAGTCATGCTTGGCAAGGTTAAAAGCAACTGACAATGTGGTCCTCGGTAAGAATAATGTTAGGCAGTATTAACTAGACATTGCTACCTGAACGACCTCTAATTTAAAGCTCAATTCTGATAAACACCTACCCTACTGCACAAAAGTGAGTTTTACACGTCTTGCAAACAGCACAAGAAGACTTGCAGAACTCCTTCACTTTAACATTTCATTTTCACTTTGGATAAAAAGATGTCACTTGGTGATGTGACAGCAGTGCCGTGTATTATATCTGCAGCATCACTGGCTTTGTCAAATCAACATGGATAATTCAAGGCTACTGCCTTCCCCTTCTAAAACACTGCAATGCCTGGGTTTAATTTTATTTCTTGCTTACCAAAATAATTCTGTATGGGAAAAGGAATGTTAGAGCCATTGCACATCTCAGATTTCAGGAGATCCTTGGAGGAAATATTCATCCACAAAGCAAGAAGAATGTTTGTAGCTCAACTTTAATTTCTTGATTGCAAAGGAAATATTGCTGAGACACTGGAAAGATATTTTTTACCATCATCATCATTCTGCATGGACATTAACTATCATAGATACTGTTACTTGTAACAAGCTTGTTTTCTCCACTGCATATCCAGATAATCAAGAATTTTCCCTGCATTTTTAACTAAATGCTGCTATGGCTTGTCTTAGTGCAATACTTTATAACTTCAAACCATAACAAAATATTAATGAATGTTTATCAGTCTTGAGGGGGGTGTTGAAAAACAGTGAGATTAAGTGACTCTCCAATAGTCATACAAGAGGGCTGTGGGAGCTAAAGTTGAGTACAGACCCCTTGAGGTCCTGCTCAAAGTCTTTATGACAGTATTATCTTTTCTAATTGCAAGACCCGAAAGTAACATATGGTTTTCCTCTAAATGCATATTCTTTATTTGTATTCCAGTAGCTTGCAGGAGTTCCCAGAGTCTAGACTAAGAATTCATTGTGGTGGGTTCTGTCCAAACTCAGCATAAAAATATATGAAAGCCTTAGAAAGCCAACAGATGAAGACAGCCACAGTAGGGGAGGACAAAGAAAGGATTGAAAGGTTTGATGGGGGAGGAGAAGGAAGCAGCAGAGCCGTATCAGCCACTGTGAGGGGAAGCTATCCCCACATACCAACCGCTCAGCCCTCATAGCATGGACCATAGGTACTGTAATAAAGAAGGGTTTTGAGCAAGGATTTGTGGTGGAGATGAGGCAGATGCTAATGGAGACCTCATTTCAAATTTACGCAGCAGCACAGGGAAAGCACAAAGGTTTCCTTTTGGATATTTAATACACCAAAGGTGGAAGCTGGCAGATTAGGCTGATCAGAGGTGGGAGATATTATCTTAATGAAGCATCTTCCAGTGAATGAGAGATGTTATCTTAATGAAGCACTTTCCAGTGAATGAGAGACATAGGTAGAACAGGTCTGAAGGGTCTTGTAAATGAAGGTAAGTAGATTATATCCTAAATGCTAAAGAAGGAAAAAATAAGTGGAGAGATACTAACTGAAGGGAGTTGCAGTCAAAATGACAGGTTGGAAAGATTTATAAGAGTCAGACAAGGTGGCCTTAGTCTCTGCCAAAGACCAGAATATTTGTGTTACGGCACAAGGTGTGTGGAGTCTGACCAGCCATAGATGATGTAGGTGGAGAAGACACAGTCATGTAATATATGATGTGAAAAGAATGAGCAAGATTAAGTCATAACCTGAATGTAAGTTTGCAAAGAAAGCTGAAGACACCAGCCAGTGTGACAGGTGACTTTCCACTGTGATCAACTAAAAAAGTCATTGCAAAAGCTCAGTGGATGGCACGTTTAAGAACTCTGTTTTAAATACGTGGACCTAGATACCCACCTTGGGATTTCAGAAACAGGCTTAGATTCTAGATCAGAGGGAAGAAGACAGATCTGGGTAGCAATGTTGATCTCTTTGTCATCAGCATAGAGATAGTAACCAAATTTGGTCTGCAGAAAAGAGCAAGGCAACAAGGAAAATGAAAGCATTAGCTCTTTATTCCATATGTATCTGTGTATATGTGCATATGTAAGAATATTAGGTGGCCATATGAACCAGACCATCAGTATTCTGTTTCTGACAATGGCCAGAAACATATATAATTGGACATAAATTTGGTTCCCAGTCTAGAGTTAAAAAGAACATTGAATTACAAGTCCAAAAGGGAGAACTTCCAAGGTATTTTATGTTGATTTAATTCTACACAGTGAATCTTCTGCTGATTTCAGCAAGAGCAGAGTTACAGCAGATTCTACATTTTAAGAATCTTACTCAATGTGAAAGAGAATTGTGGGGAGGTAAAATGGTAACAAGACATATCAATGGCTTGTTCTTTTTAGGTGCACTGATGTAAATCAGGAGCATGAGCAAGGCCAGCAGAGTTATTTAAATGAGTAAGAGAAGAACACAATACAGAAGTAATTAATTCATACCCCGCACTGTGGAACCTGCCTACCTTCCTCTGAAAATTTATAAAGAGGTTGTTTTGGAGTCACACTTAAAAACTCTTTTTCCCCATGGATTTCAGTTACTTCTCGGAGGACTGCTGTATTTTATTAAAGAAAATTAGATCAAAATTTGCATGACCCCTCACCCCCCTCCAGTGTCCCTTTACTTCCCTTTCCCACACAACAAAATCTCTGAGACTCCATTCAGAGATACCCAGAAGTTGCTTGGACATTTTGATTTAAAGCACGTCAGAGCTCTCTGTATATTACACATACCAGACTTTAGGCGGGGAGCTGCATTAAACAACAAAGGGCTGTGGCTGCCTTCAACAAGAGACTGCTTGTTTCCAGTCTGGTGAGTTGCACACTGAAGAGACAACTGATGGCCACAGTCACCAAGGTGCACAGTCCTGTGTCCTCTTAGATGCTCAAACTGCTATTGATTTCTAGGGCCAGCTATATACTTTTATCACGGGGAACAACTTCATCCCTTAATGCCTGGTTATGCAGTGGGAACATATAAGGAGTAAGGTGCCAGTTACATCCAAAAATCTGTCCGATACATTTCATCAGTCTTCACTGAGGTTTATACACCCTGCCAGATCTCCCATATGGAATAGCACCTTACTCTGATGGAAGTTGCATCGAAACCATGAGAACATGTGAGGAATCAGGTGTTACTCACCAAGGCTAAGGGCTTGAGGAGTTAGCTCACTGAAAGTAACTTTTATATTATGCCATCTTACAAGGATGGGGCAGTCCTGTACGGAAGTCAATAATTTCCACAAAGTATGAAGATAGCAGGTTGGGGTTGCTAAAAAACTGGTCTATGTTAGCTCAGAGTATTCACAAGCTCTCCAATAAATTAAAGATCATGTTATTGGCTGTTTATTGTGGATAAAACATAAACCTAATGTAAGCATCGAGGAGATTCCAGCACTCACTGTATCAACATTAGAAAGAGCATTTATGATTGTTGTCACACAAACATACACAAAAAGAAAGCAAAAGAAGAAGCTCAGCCTGACTAACATTTAGAGATATAAAGCTTTTATATCCTGTGGTCTTCTTTCCTTTGTGATTTCCACAGGATTTTCATTTGCAGAGATGTTATGCACTTGCTTTCAAAGGAATTCAATATTTTCATTCAGGAAAGTAATTTCACAGCAAAGTAACTGAGAGCAATGTCCTGGGTATTCATTTTCTGAGCCAATCTTTCAAAGTCAGTTTGTGTTGCAAGAAGCAGAGAAGACATGAAGAGGTATAAATCCTCTATACTTGGTTTCCATAACCCTCCTCCTCCGCTCTTCTCCAAGCACAGGCTGCAGCGATGCCTGTGCAGAGAGCACATGGAAAGACGTACGTGGTGTCAGAAGAAGAGAGCTCTGAACTCCTGCACTATGCAGCTTAATTCAACTTACCACACTGAGCCTGAGCCCAGCACCGAGTGATGGCTTCATCTTTCTTTCCTTGCAGTGCATGTGATATCACCATACCTATCACAATAATTCAGTCTATTTTCTCCTCACTGTTCTAAGAACTAGAGGAGAAAGCTGGGACTCTAAGGTGAAAGGAGATGAGATGACTTACTTCCTTGGATACTTCTGTGCAGATAAAAAGCTAATCCTGATAAAACCAACTCACGTAAAGTCAAGGTCACACAGTATTAGACAAGCAAGGTTAAAGCCACACAATTTTCTGAACCAAAAAAGATGGCCGGGGGAGGGAGGGGAGAGGCGGGGTTAGAGGAAGCGGAGGAAGCATCTCCCTCCTCTGCTCACAGTCTTTGATGTGTTTCAGGAAAAGAAAAAATTAGAAACCTTCCTGGCTTTTCATGAGAGGTCCAGGGTGCACTGGGAACAAGGTGGACAAACAAGGCCCTGCCTACCCCTTTGTTTTGCAGAGCAGACATGCTCCACAACCTTGAGGATGACAACAACATTTGTTCCTCACACAAAGCTAAAGCTGGCCACTGACTGCGCTTCCCCCTCCCCTCGCCCAACCACAAGCAGAACAGGCAGGATGTCGAACAAAGAAGCAGCAGAAACAGCAACGAGCATTACGTTCAGATTAGAGGACATTCAGGGTCTGTAAAAGTTCCATTAGAATAAGCACAGACCCACTTTCAATGAGGAAAGGGTCTTTTCTCTCTCCTCCTTTGGTTTATATTGTTAATCTTTCTTCCTGGATGACTCCTCACAAATGCTTTTTGTTTTCTTCTGTGGTTTTACGTGCCAGGACTATAAGAAGGAAAGAGCTGAGGCCCTTTCTTGGCAAGCTTTCAAATCACTTCCATAGGAGACATACACCCTGTTGCCATCTCTCTAAGGGTATAAATTAAAGGAGTGATGAGCAGTCCAGAGCAATTCAAATGCCGGTAAAGCTTAGGTCCTTCTCCAGTCCCTCATTACAGTGAACACTCTGGCATCTGCTGCACAGGCTCAGCTGGAGGAATAAAGTTACACATGGGAAGAAGTGGATGAGCAGAAAGCCTGCATTTACATTGCATCATCCCATGATGAAATAGGAATTGCTAATTATAATACAGTGTGTAAGGGGAAAATAATTGCTGACAATTCCCGTAGCAACAAGGCTGCCTTTGGCATATATATGTGTGTATACACACACAAATATATTGGACATACTTTAAGTAAAGCCATCATTTCAGAGAGGCAGCTATTTTATGTTGTTTGCAAACCTTTTGCCAGAGTGAACGTTACTGTGATGGCATTTGTCTTTCAATTTATCTGTCTTCCTCCCTTATACATATTTAGGCAAATAAAAATGATTCTTTACAGACGTAGCCCACATGCCAGCTTCATATTTTCTGCAGGTAACCTATTTTCATTCAGCTTAAAGTGCATCCTATCATTTTTATTCAGGACTCCAGCCATTTATACCAAGTGAAAAAGTTTTCAAGATGCCTTGCATAGCTGTCTTTCCTTAGGATCCATATGGAAGGTCCCAAACACTATCTTAGGAAAACACAACTGAGCCACAAAATAGCTGGTGAAAACTAGCTTAATACAGAAAATGCAATTTTAAGTTTCCTATTTATTTCTTGATATTTCTACAGCTCTTTCACCTCCTTTCCTCTCTTTTTCTTCACAGATTATACAACTGGCATATGTCTTGCAACTAGACATCTCCTAATAACATAAAGTTGAGCTTCTTGTTCAGACTTGGATTGAATTTATATAGAATGAGAATTGGATTCACAAATCTAGATGAGAACATCTTTGCTCCAGATGGATGCACAGGAAGTATCTGCCACTTGAGTGTCAGATTGTGTCCAAGCCTGCACCACTCTGTGGAAGGGAAAAAAGATGAAGTTAGGTTTTTTTTCTCCCCAGAGGTCTAAGCCACACTAACAGTCAACCTGTTAACTTTCATGTTCTTGATGAAGCCCCTGATGGTGATGATACTTTGCACTGCAGACAACGAGAATGAGGATCTACTGATAACTCTTCTCATGTTTCGCTGTGACTACTCTCTTACTCACCTTTGTATTGAGGCCAAGAGCAGTTTCATACCCCACTCGCCCTGGACAGAAGACAAACAGAGGTTTTAACAGTTACCTAAACTGTTTTTACAGTTATCTTGATTAAAGCAAATTAGTTTGTCAGGTTGTCTCCAAATTAATCTCCACCCACTGTGTCCATCACAGTGCAACCATATCCATGTTGATAACTGGAGAATTACTTTTTCAATAAAATAAAATAAATCGTCCTGGATAAAGGAAACCATTTTATCAAGAGGAATGCACAGGTTCCAGATATACTTTTCGCTCTTTGTAGCAACTGTATCCACACAAACACCTGCATGCATTCACGATGAAGGGGAAACTGAATAAATGCTAAAGAGCTTCAGAAATCAGTAGTGGTTTGAGGTAGCTAAATCAAAATACTGCCAAGTAGCCCTCCTTTTCTGAAAGGCAATGGAAAAGAGGCCTGAATGCTTTCTAAAAATCTGATTCCTAAAACACATCTCAAATTGACCACCTAAAAATTGAGGACCATTAAAGCAAAGGGGCTTTCTTGCTTTTCTTTATTTTTAATCTTAATCACAGGATTTCAGCTGTCATCAGTGTACTCTCAAAACCAGATGTTAGATTCTTCTCATCATCATCAAAATCCACTTCCACATACTTAAATGCTACACCTATGCTTGCCTGGAAACATTCTGACTTCGAGTTTCTGAACCATTCCCTTCCCAACATTTTTATTTCTAGGTGGCTGTTGTTGTTTATCAGAGCTTTATGTGTGTTACAAAGCAGAAACAATTACATGAGGGAGGCCAGGAGCATGTTAACTACAAAAAACAGTTGTCATAAACACTCTGCATCTTAATGCACAGCTTCAGTCTTTACGTAAGATTAATTAAAGAGCAGATGTTCTGTCATACTTTGCATTAGGTATGGTTATCTTTGAGATTCTAGCTCTTCCGTTTGCTGTGTTTTAATTTGCATTATTATGCATTTTGAGCCTGAGGCATGAGTAGTCAAGTGGTAAACATTAGATATACAGAACTATATTTCCAAAATGCACCTTCACTATTAGGCTGGCTAATATAATTTTATTTTATTTTAAGCCAGATTCACTCCCCCTCCCTTTTTCATTTCCTTTTGACATGTTACATGGCAAGAAGACAGACCAATGGGGAAAGACAGATAGATATATTCTGTGTGAGTGCATGCATTTGTACACACGAGCAATAGTAACACGAAGGGCTTTGTGTAAAGCAAGCCATATGTAGAACATTAATTGTACATATCAGCCAGTGCTGATGAAATTCTTTATCTTACATATGGAAGAAGCTTCTACTGAATTCCCTGCATTTTTCTAGAGGTTTGCATACCAGCTACATGAAGGCACTTCTGCTTTTGTTGTTTTGAATCTGAGGCTCCAAACTGAATTCTCATTTTCTAAATGCAACTGCTGGAAATTGATGTCTGAAAACTTTTCAAGCAGTGATCAAAGTCTGATGTGAATTAATTTGTCATCATAACAGAGCACTGCTTACAAGTCATTTCAGGCTGGATTTCAGCAAAGGCAATAGATATCTAGGTTGACAATTTCATTTAAAAGGATAGAAAGCCTTACACTTTTCTTTCATTGGTATCTTGATTTAATGAACATACAAACACATCATCACCATATGTTCTAAATATCAGCTTCAGTGCTTGTTCTTAAGAAACATCTTGGAAAAATGCCAACAAGAGAAGCTTGGAAGAAGCTTGAAAAGTTTTTGAGACATATTGCTGCAACTTGGGAAAGCAAATCCACTGGTGACTAATTACTCAAGAATTTAATTTGAATAGCAATGTCAATAAATTGCCAATACATACTTTACAGATATATAATGACAGAATTCATACTAAGGATAACAAAGCCAGTTGTGTCAGTGACTGGATTTCCAAATGCCTATGAAACGTTCATCTCTGCAGCAGGTCATAAATATGTGATGAAAATGTCACACACTTCCTCATTATGAAACCCTTAGATAAGGTATTATCACAAAAAAGGCTGCAAGCCACAGAGTTGTTGGAGACCTGTGCTTACCCCCAGAACAGCACGCTCCAGTGAGCTACCCCTCTTTCCAACTTCCACCTGGTTACTGAACCCATACACAAGCACCCACACACTAGCACACAAGCATACACATGCACACAGCCCTCCCCATTTTCCCCACCCTTAGCTTCCCCATGGATTTGATTTTGCTTTTTCCTGCCTGTGAATGCCCCTTATAGTATTTCTTATTGATTAGTGTGGCACTTATTTGTGTGAAATGACTCATCAACCAAGGCCTCCACTGCTGGCTTTTGCTAACAGAGTGCTTTTAAGCTCTAGCAGTTTTCTTTTTTTAGCCAGTTTTTCTTCCACAGCAGGAAACTCAGTGAGCCTGAAATAAGAAAAGTGCTGACAATGATGTCAGAACTTCAACCAAGGCTCCTAGGACAAGGTAGTCAAATAATCAAGTGAGATGTGGTTTCATTTCCAAAGTACTGTTCCTATTCTTCAGCTGAGACAATAATTATTGAGCAACCCTTCAGGTTCACCCACATTCTGTGCTCTCATGTTTCTTATTTGTTTTTCTCTCAATTTGATGAGAGCCTGACTTTTCAGCTAATGATGTGATGGAGGCGGCGGTAGAGGATTAGCCATGGATTTCAGTGAAGTGCTTTGTTCTGAACACTAAAATATATTTAGGTGTGCTCAGCAGCCCAAGGAATTGACAGCGTGATACAAAGCCTTATACCTCTATGTGGTCAATTCACAGCCATTCCAGGTTAATAAGTAATGCAAGCCACAACTCCTGCATGGCTGCTTGTCAGAGGACGTGAAATGGCTTGGGATTTTTGCACATTAGTCTCTTGTGGATGGGTTTAGCAAAACAAATCAAGATAGCTGATGTAATCACTGACTGCAGTACCAGGGCAACCCGTGTCTAAACTGCCGAGGCATCTCCAGTTGTTCTTGGCCATGGATACTGGTTCTCACCACAATTTTGTGAAGGTAATTACAAGCTTTGGGCAAGAAAGGTGAAAGGTCCTTCCAGTTTCCAACGCTAATTCCAACACTAAGCTCCCAGCCTAAGCTCACCAGAAACATGCTTTCTTTTACTTTTCATCTACAAAAGTATTACAACTTCATTTAGCAAATGCATAGGACTCTGCCAGTGGCACCTGAGAATAAGAATTGGAGAATAAGATATTTCACCATTGAACTAAACACAGTGTTCCTGAAATGAGCTTGTGATGCAGTCCAAGATCACAGCCACGAGAGGGCTTGCCATGCCTCTGGAAGACATTTCAAGAAATTCCTTTTCTTCTCACCTTTCTTGATGAGAAAGGCTCACCAAGCTCTCCCTTCCTTGCCATCCCCTGGACATTAACTTGCCTGTCTAAGGAGAGCAAACAACAAGCACCTCTCTGGGGCCAGAGGAGCCTTTGAGTCTGTCCTGGAGGAGGACAGTCTGTCTGGAGGAGAATAGTCTTTGCTCTTTTTCGTTCCACTTCTTTGAAAAAAATAGATGAAAAAGAAGCCAGTCATCAACAGATGTAAAACCAGGCACAGGCATAACAAGGACGACAAGCTGCTTCTGGAACAGCTCTGAAAATGAAACTGGACAAGGTAGAAAAGAAGGGAAAAAGCATTGATGGATAGTTTGTTTATTTATGTTTACCTTCCAGGGTCTGACTTTCAAACAGCTTATCATGATTAGGATATTTCTTGTCCAAGTCATACCCCAAGCACCTTTTTTTTCTGTTTTAATAAGCACAGCATGTTATTCCCAGAAGACTGGAACTCAAGCTCTAGAACTCAAGTTTTAAGCAAGCTCAACCTTTCAAATGTAAAAGCAAAGAACATCACACTGCCTTTTGCAGTCTGAGTGCGAATTAAGCTCTCTGTCTAGACATCGCATGTACTTTGTTCAGACTTGTGCTAGGATCCTTTAAGATCTCAAAAGCCAGTGAGCCAGATTAGTACTTGCATGGGAGAACTACATGAAAGGCTGAGTAACTCAGCTACGAGTACAAACAAATCAGCTGAAAATAAACTTAGTTCAGCCTTCCTTTCCTGGCTTAACAATGTGTTCTGCAGGTTCGCTCTCAATGCCATTCTTTGGGTTTCTAAGAGAATTAAAAGAGTTATCTTAAAAAAAATAAAAATAAAAGAAAAAAGAGATCATACTGAAATCTAATCCAAAAGCAAATATCAGCCCTACACTCAGACAGGTTTATCTCAAGGTACTTTTATAGCATGCCATAATCTCACTATTATTTAGAGTTTGCAAAGTGACAGTGCAGGCAACAAACTGACAACTGTTCATCCTTTCTAAGGGTATGTTTTATGGGGTAACAATAAGATAGAGAGTGGTTGCATAGGTAAATGATGGCAGTGTTTCCCACTATCTGAGAGTCACAAAAAAGATATTGGGACAGGTGAATTGCTCATATTCTCTCAAATTCAGTCACAGCAAAGCTGCGTCAATTCAGTGTTGGAAGGAAAACACACCTCCTTGTTACAGATTTGTCAAGGGAAAGGGGCATTCTGGCTTCCCTGATCCCTTTGTGGGGGGCTGAAATGGCTTGTCTGCCACAGTTACCCATGGCCATAGGTCTCCTTCCAGCCAGCAGGGGTAAAAAAAAAAACAACTAACAGCACACTACCATGGTCTAATTGTACTATGCATGCGATCCCAGTACACATTAGGCAAAGGTTGTTTACTAGTTCAAATGCTCACCATGCAAAGTAGTTCGTTTCAAAAGTGGATGTCATCTCTGCGGTATCCATTGCATGTTGGCTTTGTATCACAGACCTTTTTTCTCCTCACAATCAGCTTTCAAAGTAATAGCTGCATCAGCTGGCAGATAAATATAGACATGCTTTTTTTTTTTAAGTCAACCATCCTTTGTTCATCCTCCACCCCTCATGCAAGACATTTTTGAGAGATGGACTGAAAAAAGACAGGGGATGAGATAGTCTCTGCAAAAAAGGCTTCTAATGAAAATGAGTAAAAGAGACAGAGGTTGGGAAAACAGTCATGCCACCATTAGTATATCTGGGTGGGGAGAAGATGCTTTCAGACAGGAAGGGTGTAAGCCCATGGCAGTACATCACGCACGCAGATGGCTTTGAACAAACCATCTCAGAAATGCAGAGAAATGTGGCCATGTTAATGTGTGCTCATTCAAAGCAAATATGCTAATAGCTCCTCATATTCAGCAAGTCAGCCAAGTGGTATCCGTCCTAAAATGATTACACTCTTCTGGAAGGTAAGGTAGTGTACCTATCACCACGCACCACTGCCTTTGGCAGGAAGACATAGCTGAGTGACAGAGCCAAACGTTAGGAATTAAGAATATAGTAGATCTGAAAATCGTGCCAGATCCCTCAAGCCCCACTGTAACTCCTTCACCATAATGCAATTCCTCTTCTCAAATTATTTAAGCAGAGAGAAAACAATAAAATGTGTTCAGAAGTTTCATATAGGCCCTATGTACAGAAAGGCAGAAGGAAAAGATTGTAAGGACAAAGGTAACTGTCCTCTTGAAATGTTAGCTGCCCTATTATGTTTTCAAGACCTCTTGATTGAAACAGTAACTTATTATTATTCTCTGCAGCCATTAATGCAAGCTTGAGCTGACTCATCTCCAATATTTCTCTAGTACCTATTATGTATGTGTAAGAAGCACTCTTAATGTGTAGGTAAAGAAAGGGAAGCTGCATTATCTTTCTGTTGGGGAGGTTTTATCCTTAGTGATTGTATTAACCTGCAAGAAACACCAGCAAATACTCTAGCACACTTGTTCCACTCCACAACTCATCTCCTCAGCTCTCGCAGCTCATTGCAGCTCTCTCCCTAGAAGATCAAAGGACCGCTTATAACAAGTACAGCATTCAAGCCATGGAAAAATCCCCAGGATGAGGCTATAGCCTGAGACCCTGGCCTGAGAAAGGTATTGAAGAAATAACTCCTGACTTCAACAGCAGCCAGACTGACGCTGGAAGGCACCAGCATAGACAGCAGTGCAGTCAGTCCACACTGAAGGTGGCAGGCACTTACTGTTAATGAGGAGTCTCACAGAACAGGCTGGCTCTCAGAAATCCTTAGCATTTTGGAGACACCAGAGAAACCCGCCTGCCTATAGCACAGATACCTTGCAAAGACAATTCAGCCTGCCTACACCATGATCCTGAGCTCAATTTCTTCTCCAGGGTCCTCAGGAGTGAACTTACACCAGACACACTCTTGTATCAGTCCCATCCATCCCCAAACACTGCCTGTTCTGAGAGCAACCTGTATCAGGACAGGGTCAGATCACAAGAAGCCTTAGTGAAGGACCAAAGACATAGCTCAGAAGCAGCATGATCAAATGCAGCATGCACAGATGTCTGGTGCACCAAAGCTATCATACACTGAATGTAGCAGGCAAATCAAAATTAGCATGCACATGCAGGAGACCTCAATGCATAGGAAGAGAAGGGTTTGTGGCACACACCAGCTGTAGATGTGCAGACCAAGTTATGCAGGCTAGCTAGCTGGAAAGGCTTAGTGCTGCTGTTATGCACCAGGCAAGGCCTAAGTAAAGGAGGGTTTCAAGTCAGTTACAATACAAAGACAACAGATATAAATTATATTGAAGCTCCTTTCTCTTTGGGCCTGACTAAAAACACCAAGGAGAGAAAGTTGTAGAAAGCATGAAAGAAAAATGAGTGCAAGACGCAAGTGGGCAGAACCTTAGAAGCAATGACCTGGTGGATTCAGTAAGGCAGGAGGCCTGACTCAGAGCCAGCCTCTGGGCTTATAAAGTACAGACTCAGAGCCAAAAGGAGAGTGGTGGGAAACAGCAATAACAGGCTTGGTACCCCAACAGCAGTGTAGCAAGGACGCAGCCATCCAGAATGTTGTGCAAACCCATTACTATTCATCACTATTCAATGATACAAATCACAGAAGAGCTTGACCAGGTGCATATTCTGCAACGTTTCTCCCAGCCATACACTCAGCAAGATTTTAACCACGTTAGTATTATACTGCTTGCAGGAGCCACATTTTGCCTCAGTGGACTCTCACAGTTTCCTAAATACTATGATCAGAAATCTCCAATTCATTGAATTTTCTCCATTCACTTCAGAGGTCCAAAGGCAACTGGGAGCATTAATAGAAATGCTCCATTATTGCAGTTTCCACCTGAAGAGGCTGTAACATTTTACTGAAAAAAGTAGCTATTGTTTTACAAAAGGGAAATCAAGGCAGAAAGAGATGATGTGACATGCCTCAGGTAACATGGCAGCAAATAGGTAGAGTCAGAAAGAGAATTCAAATCTCCCCATAAACAGCCCCATGTTCTGTCTACTTATTGCGGCACAGTGTTTCGGAGAACAAACACACGAATACAAAAAGGGTGCATGAGCAATGCTATTTTGTAACTGCCTTTAAGGGAGAGTAAGTGACAAAGTAGTTTTATTAAATTCCAAATGTATTAAAACCACAAGACAGGAGATTTCTCCCAACCTTGCTACTTTCCGTCAGCACAAAAGGTTTAGAACAGCCCACACAATGTTCCTCATAACGATGCTCATCACACAGATGACCTGTGGGTAAGCACTGGACCAGTCACAGACAGCCACTGCATGGCCACAGCATTAGTTGAAGCCTGACCTGCAACTTCACCAGGGAGAAGGTCGCACTTCTGGCTAAACTGAGGGAACCACCTTGTCTCCTTTGTCAGCATGCTGCCTCTGGGACACTCCTGGGGAAATGTGGAAGTTCAGAGGGCTGTTATTCTTTACCTTGGTTTGATTCTCCCAGTCTTAATGGTACTTTATTTGCTACCTTTGTTTCTTACCCTGCTAATCACAGATTTCCTTGGTGTATGGGCAAAACAGCAGTAGAGCACTCAGGAAGATAACACAGCTAATCAAATCAACTGTTAGGTGATCCCGAAATAATACCCTTTACCAACAGAAGACAAACAAGTGAATGCACATATAAATATGATGCAACATTTGGGCTACAGATTAAGAATTACATGTTTCAATATAAATGAAAATATGACTTCTAGAATGTCTTTAAAGATAAATTTTGCTGTATTATGCCATGCTGTGGAAAACCTTAGGAGAATTGCAAAGGATGGCCAGAGCTGAGTGAATTTAGAATGTAAGGGAATGTGGGATCTCTGAGACTGACTCTCCACTCCTGTGTCTCCCTTGTGATCACCTGAATGTGAAACACTGCTGCTGATTCACCCAGTTACCACCCACCACACAGGCATGTGGAGATACATACCTGCCTTTCCTGCTTCCATGACTTTGTGCTCAAACCTCAACAGCATTACAAATCCAGATTTGGCCATTAAATAATGAGGGGTATGAACTGATAATGGAATTTTCTAAGTCATGTTGTGGGCACACACAATTCCTGACATAGCTCAGATTAGTTGAATTTCCCCAGGACATTTCTCTCTATGTAGAAGAGGGGAAAAAAAAAAATCTCTGCTGGGCACTAGTCAGATGCACTGCACCTGAGTTCATATGCAAAGGAGGGTTTACATATTTCATCCCTCTGCAGCTATAAAACTGGATTTGCAAGCCCTTGTATTTAAATGATCATAAAGTCTTTAGATTTATGGAGGTATCAGGGTGTTTACCTGTTGACCACCATCAGCTACAAAAACATCTTTCACTTTTAAAAATAAAGCCTTTCAATTTTACAGACTTTTATTCACTGGTTAAGTATCTTGGTCTAGTGGGGGTACTCTTTTGCCACATATGCTGTGACATAATACAGAAACGTGGATTATAAAAAGAAAGGACCTTTTAAATTTAAAACATACATCCTGATCTCCATTGATCCTATTATGCATCTTCAGAGCAGATTAACATGTCATTCAACTACTGAACCAAAGAAATAAAGCAAAGTGTCACACACAACAAATGCCTATGTGACAGGAGGCACCACCAGGTTATATACAAAGGAGTTTAAGCAATTAAGAATAAGCAGTGTTTTCTTAACAAGAAAACATGCACCATGCAGTAGAAGCAGTTCCTTCAGCATCTCCATCTAAGCTGTAAAGAAATATTCCCCATAGCAGCCAGCCATGATGGATGGGAGAGTCAGTCAGTTTTTAACTACTGTAGCAATACTGCAGTTATCTTGATTTACACCAGCTGAGGATCTGAACACAGCGATCTCCAATGATCTGCCAAAAGCTCAAACTTCTTTTGTTCTTCCTTCAAAACATTTTTTGTGGAAAAGAACGGCAGTTTCCAGGCATTTTGCCATGGTAATGGCAAGGGTCCACCAGGGAAAAATTCAGGATGTTGTCCTAGGAGTACAATCACACTTTTTTCCTTTTTTTTTTTAATTTCTCTGTCTCTCTCTCTTTTTTTTTTTTTTTTCCCCCCTTTCTGTTAACTGTTGTTTTTTGCAGGCAGGAATGGCCACTGTAAGCCCAGGATCACTTTCGGGAACACTCACAACATGTCAATCTTTGCATATGATTACTCACAGAGTAGGAATGTATTATGTAACTCCTGTCTTTGTCTGAAATCAATCAGTCCTCTGATTATTTAGTGAAGACTCTCAGATGTCCTTTCTCTTCTCCATTTGCAGTTTCTCTCACCCTTGGACTTCTCTAGTGCAGCTCTTAGCTTTCCAGAGGGAGAGGAATAGACAGACACTCTTTTGGAAGCTGTCAGTGTCTATTCCTGTAAGAGATGGAGAGGTTGCTCTTGAGCAAAGAGAGTTGATAGTCTTTGGTTGCGAGCTGATTACCTTTTCCTGCAGTAATATTCAGCAGGAAACAAATACAGGTAAAATCAGAATAAAATCTGCTCCTGAATGAGAGCTCTTATATCAGCACCGATTTGTGAGCTGCAGTGGCCTCAGGAAGACAAATTCTGTCCCGAAAAGGACAACCAGCCATGCCACAGCTCTATTCACAAGCATGGATTTCAACATGTACATACAGTCAGAGGCTTGTTCCTTGTGCTATTCTTAACGTTACCGTAAATTAGCATATGATAATGCTATTTCTCTTATTAGACTTTCGGTGTGTTTTGCCCTGTAGCTGCGATTAGGGAAAGAAAAGGAGGATAAGCTTAAAACCTGTTTTTTCCCCCAACTAGGTTAACGCAAACACAGCCCAAGCAGTGCTTAAAAACAAGCCATCTTAGAGCAGGCGTAATACTCCATGCCTGTTATTAAAATACTTGAGCTCATGCTGAACAGATTAATAGGGCTGAACCAGCAAGAAAGAAATCTCATAATGCACTTCTTTGCAGGGATTCCGCATTCACGTCGCATTCTTCATCAAGGCAGGTGAAGAAATTACTTCGCTACAATGCCTTTGTTAAAGCCCAGATTCAGTTCTGAATGGTGCGTGTTTAACACACACTCACTTGTTTCCCGCATCCGGACATACGTATATGTATAAAAGGGGGACAACTGTTGCAACAATATGTGGTCACTTACCACATATTTATATGAATATCATCTTCTCTCCAAACCAGCATCCTATTTGTTACTATAAATGCAGTGCAGATTGCTGGTGACTGACAGTTATTATCTTCCTGGAGCTGCTGGGTGGCAAAGGCATCAATTCAGCTGACGTGAGACAGAGGGGAATATTTAACCTGCAGAGGCCGGGAACCCAGCATTCCTAAAAAGACGTCTTACATACCTCATATATTACCACCACAACTGGAGCCCATGTTTGCAGCTTTGGCAAGCCATTTCTTTGTTCTGTATCCAGGTCTTGCTACTGCTGTCATGCTAGCAACTTGCATGATCACCCAAGACAGCACAAATAAATATAACTTAATATCTCCTCAGGAGATTATTACAGAATTATTATGCTTGAAATTAGGCACAATGATACATTTTGCATCAGAAGCACACAATCAGAAGCAAAGACTTGTCAGCAAAGCCAATTTCAGATGAAGCATACTAATACTGAGCTGGAAAAGGCCTTCTTATCAGCAATCATTTTGTGTGGGTAGTGAGATATTCCAGCCAGCCAGCCATACATCATGAACATCAATTACCACACACGCACACGCAAACAGACGCACACATGCACATACACAAACACTGAGCTGATTTGCTAATTGTCTGATAAAATCTGGATAGTTCATAACCAAGTGATTTTAGTGGCTGCCAAAAAGAAAAGTCTTGCAATGGCAAGATATTTCAGCAGAAAAACAGAACATGAATAAAAAACAGGATTCAGCTCATAAACAAGCAGTTTCAAAAGTCCTTGCTTTGGATGAAACACGCAGTCTCCGGAAATTAAATCTACTACCTTAAGACTGCCATTGGAGAAGTTAGACATCAAGCTTGAGTGAAGCACAGCAGACAGGGAGACAGATCTCTACATGACTTGCTCTTAATATTCTGAGAACCTTCCCTTCCTGGTACCTCACAACATGCATAAAGGTGACTCTGTCAGGCTCTTGCTATGCAGCATATATAGATCTTGGAGTCCTACCAGATTTCCATGTTGGCTGTAGCTATAGTCTGAAGGTTCATTCAAAGACTGGAGTATATTTTGTGGGCAACTTGGATGGGAGTCTCTCCCCTGACTCAGGAAGACCTCCCCTGGTTTGGATTTTATCATCATACAAGTCATTTTTACATCAGAGACAACAGCAGAGTGGGAGGCATCTTTGTCCAGTTCTGGGGGAGGGCTGAGGGAGGAAGAGGAATACTCACTGATGGAGCTATCGAACTGTGCATGCTGTGTTAGTGATGACAGCACATGGAATAATGGCACCTCTGCATGGACACCCTACAGCCAAGGGGAGATAACGGCTTCACCCACCGCTGAAAGCACCAGCTCCAATTTGCTAGGTACATCCTTGATTAACACTGGTGTTTCATGCTGCGAATCAAGCATTGCAACATAAAACAGCCAGCACAGATACCTCCGCAACCTGCATGGAGTAATTTGTAATCTGCAGAAGAGATGTCACGGACACAGGTTTTCTTCCTAGCTGTATGCATCTAGATGTACAGCATTCCCAGCCCTGTTTGCCCCACTAGATCTATTTCTCTCCCCAGTGATTCAGACCAAGTATCTCTTGCCTTCTTAATGCAGGAGAACGCTGCACCTTGTTCTCAAGGACATTTTTCTGCCGGGTTTCCATGCAGGAAAACAACTGACTCCATTTTAGTTCTCCCCTTTAATGCTAGGTTGGCCTGACATTTTTGTTTTTCTGAAAAGCAGTTTTTAAAAAACTAAATAAATCAGGTTATAGGAAACAATGTCTCTTACACTTGTCAGACTGACACGTGCTGCACATTGTGACATACCCCACCCAGTTCAATCAGTCCACTTTACATCACCATTGTCATGTAATGGGATGTGACTGATAAGAATAGATAAGAGGTTGGGAAATTTCCAAATTCAGGAGGGTTTATTTCTCCCTTAACAAAAAAAATCCAAACCAACAACAAACAACCCCTCCAACCAAAAAAAAAAAAAAGATAAAACCTCAGAAAACACTAGCTCAATTTACGTAAACGTCATTAAAAAAAAAAAGAAAGAAAAAAAAGAAAAAAAGAAGAAAAGAAAAAAAAATAAAAGTCTTCATATTTTGGAAGGTGATGCAGCTTCTTTTCATCTTTGTGAAAACAATTACACGACCTGGTATGAACTGAGCCGTGTCTCATGCAGCCTCCTGGTCTCGCTTCGTATATGTATATCAGAAGCAGAGCACTTTGGCATAGCACTAGGTATTCCACAAGCTCATCCCATTTGCTAGTTTAATCCTCATCAATACTGCTATCCTCCACGCTCCACCTCATCCTCTGAAAAGAAATGCAAATGAATGAGATTTATAGCCTGGGATGTTTTCAAGTTTTCAAACAAGGTGGGGCTTCCACTGCCCGCCACGCTCAATGAGAGCCTTTGGTTGCAAATTCCTTTGACTGAGCAACTGTGTGTACATGTCAGTAACACTGCCCAAGAGAGCCAGCATCCTCCACCCCCTCCTTTGCTGGTTTAGAAGCATATTTCAAAGCCTGCTTGGATTGCTTGGCCCCTTGCTGTGTAAACAAGCGATGCAGGACCCATCTGTAATCATAGTAGATTCTTCAGCATACATTAACTTCAGCCTAGACTTAAAAACAGTGGGTATGTCGAAGGCAGTGATCACCTCAAGCTCATTCACTCCTGACTGGACAGCAGTCCAGCCTCTACTCAAGTCCAGTCCCTGCTCAAGACCTCTGAGAATCTTCCCTTTCAGTTGGGTTTCCTGGGACTAGCAACACCTGGTCTTGCAGTCAGCAGCTCTTAGCCTGATTGCAAATAAACACCACCATCGCCACCCTCCAGTATGAAACACCAGGATGATCTTTTAAGGAGAGCTCTCTCATTAACCTAAAATGAGGTTATCAGTGGGTTTCCTCCACTCCTGGATATTTTGGGCCTTCTTACCTTTCTTTCTAGAAGACCCCAGGCACTGGGAAAGGCAGACAGTCAGTAATGTGTCACTGCCTGGCTAGACTGGAATGACACAGACCCCCAGGCAGAAAGTGGCCAGAGGCAAAGCTCAGGCTTGTGGTGGCTGGTTCACTGACAGTGGACTACACACGGTCTTTCTCTGTGTGAAAACTAGCACAACTGGTGGGGCTGAGATGCCTGAAATGACTTGGTAACGCAACATGAACCTAGCTAAACTGTTTCGGGGCAGCAATACGAAACTGTCCAACATATGTCCAGCCATGATGATGAACTGTTATTGCACAAAGTAAAATTCATGGTTTCCATCCTCTTGTAATGGTCAGCTGTCCACATCACAAAAATAACCTGTGCTAATTGGCACCTACCTCAGCAGAGAGCCCAATGATTAGAAAGACATGGAGAATGAACTCCAAGCTTGAGGTGATACCTGTAGGTCAGAGATGAGCAAAAATTGGCAAGGCGAGAGAAACAGCCACTTCCTCTACCTGCGCTGTTGATTAATAAAGGACTTTATATTCCAAAACTGTCAATCTGGCTTTTTTCCCCCCAGCAGCACGAGTTTCCCTAACGAATAGAAATTAAATTTGTTCAAATTTCAACCTGTAGGCAAAGGAGCTTGGCTCTATTTTAATGGCCTCTTTATAAAGGAGCAGGAGGAATAATGGATAGTCCCTGTGTTACCGTGTTAACAAGCTTCCATTGTTGATAATGGACACCCTAACACACTGTGGAGAACAAAGTGCATCAGGTCCGCACACACTGGGCAGGGAGAGGGCTGGCAAACAGAAACCTTCCACTTACTTTGCATCCTCTCCTAACTATTTCTACCTGTATTTCCAAGAAACTTTTTCAATGTCAGGAGGTGAAAATGACAACTTATGTAGGGAGAGATACGGAGCAGCATCAGATGCAAATAAAAGGCATTCTAATGAACAAAGGAGTTGCTGAATTCTTAGAGAAGAGCAAATACAAGTTTCATGGATCAGGAACAAAAATGAGCCTGTAGGAGTGGGAAGCATCTTAATATCTACTTGCCTCAAACAAAATTAAACCTTGAAGAAATTATGAAGAGGAGCTTCTTAAGAAATGGTATGCAGAAACTAGAAATGGGAAAGGGAAGACAGCAGCAGACAATAAACAGCAATGCATTTCAGATGCAAGTGGTTCTCTTACTGTGCCATTTCCACTGCAAGGTATGCATCCATAACTTTTGACAGAGTGAAATACAGACCAGCAATATCACCTCTGAATCCTTTCTTTACTTTTGCTGCAAAACCCACTGAGCACAGCTGTGACTTTACAGGAGTCATAATCATAACGTAACAGAGGAAGAAAATGGGGAAGTTCTGATCAGTGGAGGACAAACAAACTACATAGAAAGCTTAAAGAAATATACCAGTGCAGAGGATCCTCATTAATTGGCAGTGACAGAGAGAATGGCCATCAGTGAGAGGACGTTTGGGGATTACCAGTAATCAACTGAAACCAAATGTATGCCACATCAATACCAAGAAGAAGGGACAGATTTGCATCAGATTTAGCATCCAACAAATATGGCCACCGTTGGCCAGTACCAGTGGGCAGTCTCAGATCCTCTGTCATTTGAAGCCTTTGACTGGAGGGCTGATGGCCACATTGTAAGATGATTTCTGTTATTAAAAATGCAGATTGGGCTATTACAAATATGTGTTGAGCACTGGAATGAAAGGGTTTAGGTATGTAAATTGATTAAGCATTTGTAACTGAAATACAGGAGTGGGACCAAAATGCATCCCAATTCCGGATAAAATAGCAATACCTTCCAATGCAGACCTAAAGGGGGTATTTATAACGTCCACAAAACAATATCTACTTCAGTTTCTCCCCTTCCCTCAGGCTCCCAGGAGCAGTGTTTGTCTTGCAAATATCTCTTCTGTAGTCATTAGCAGAGCCTTGCATCAGAAAACTGATCAGCAATACTACTGTGTCTATACAAGTATTATCTAAAGTGAATTGACACTGTTAGATCCTTCAACAAATAAAAAAATCAATATTAAAACGGGCAATCTAAGCATAACCAGTTTGTATATGCAGAATTTCTATACTGTTTACAAACTGACAAATCAGATCTCAAATTCTCTCTTACAGCTGCAGCGTATTAAAAGCTACCTAAGAAAAGTTTGTTTCCCTAGAAGTAATTCAAAAAGTAAATTTTTTTTCACTCGTATCAACATTTCCTTTTAAAGTTTTCTTTCAAAAATCCATGCAAACTTAAAATGTTACTTTCCAGTGGCTGAAGGAAAAAATCTTTCTCAGCTTCTGAAAAATTAAATAGTGAAATGTTGACATTTAAAAAAAAAAAAATCAGTCTGATTGAAATGTCATTCTCTGTCAAAAAGAAGTTTCAATAAAAACATTTTGATCAACACAAATTACGTCTGCGTAATGTGTACATCCTTGATTGTGCCATCTGCTTTATTGGGGTGACTCTTGGAGAACCAATTTAGCCAAACAAACAAGAATGACTGCTGCTTATTCAGGACAGAATTAGAGTAAGCTTCAGAGAAACATATTTAGCTATATCACCAAACAGCAGAGTAGTGCTTTGAGGTGTGAAATTATATCCATTGCAGCAGAGTAGGAAGAGAAGGTTTGCCCCTGGGGTGGATGCAGAGGAGATGGACCTCAATCTTTTTATCTTTGGAAGAAAAGTACTGCTCGGTTTGCAAGCCAATAAGTGCTATGGCACAAGAGGAGGAGGGGGGGGAAGAGAAGGAGGAAAGAAAACGCTGAAAAGCTGAACACCAGGAGAAAATTCACTTTCCTCACCAGTCACTCTCCACAGTCCAAGAAAAAATTAAGAGAAATATCAAATGTGTACTGTTCCCCCACCATGCAGGAGAAGTTTTCAGGTACTCATGTTTCCTCTCTTCCATGTTACTTTGCTGCTGCATCCTTCACTCACCTGCTCCTCTCAGGAAGTTTCACAGGGCAGAGGTGACCTGCTTTAACCAGCTTGGAGACCAAAGAAGCTGCCTTTGGTTGACTTAGTATGTTTTCTTCCTAAATTATTGTTCTGTTCAACATGCCATGAGGATGCCCCAGGTAGAAGACTGTGACTGAAAAGATCAATGACCAGCTAGGACATTATGGTTAGTGGTCCACAATACAGCCATTCAAAGCTTCTCAGTGATAGCAGAGAGCAAGCTTGGATTTTCTGATCTAAATACTCAAACGTTCCTATGCTGAAGTAAAAGGAGAGCCTTCACTGCCTGTGAGCTTTGAAGAGGTGGGAACATGGAGAGGAACAGAGCTGTCTAAAAATTTCCTCCACTCATAACTTAAAATGATCTTCTATGCTGGTGAGGCAGGAGCCAGACCCTGCAGGAGAGAGGAAAGGAGGTCTGCACTGAAGGCAATGATGTGATACCAGAAGAAAACAGCAGAGGACCTGGCCCAGAAATATATTTTAAAACCCTGTTTGTTCATTTGGGGGATTATTCCTGGGCATCACAGCACAGACGGAAGTTATTTAATGTTTTGGTCATCTGCAAAGAAAGCCCAGAAGTATTCTGCTGCCCCCCACCCGCCATGTCCATTCAGACTTGATCCAGTGGATTAACATTATAGACCCACTTACTATGCTAAATTTGACAGAAGCCATTCCACTTCCTCTAAGCTTCCACTCTTTGAAACATTTTATTCCTAAGAAAGCCAATTACGCCACCATTTCTTAATAATCACCACATTTCCACAGGTAACACCAATTCTACTGCATTTTTTAGTAAGAGAGTATTTTCATTGCACATAACAGTAAACATGGGCAGTGGCTATTTAAGAAGTTAGGTCTCTCGGGTAGGATATTAAGAGATCAGACTGTTTCTACCACACAACCAAACATATTTCTCCGAAGCCGCAGAATGATTAGCGATTTTTTACATTAGGAGAGACTGTAAGCTGTGAGAATAAAATATTTTTTCTGTTTACTTTGAGATTTTTATTAAAAACAAACAAGCAAGCCATCAAGCTGGCTGAGTTTGTCAAGTTACTGGAGACCAGTTAGCTGAATGAGAGTCACTGGAAACAGTTGAGTAAATATTTAAGAAGATCAAATGGAGGAACATTTGGTACAGCACAGCTTGCTGAAAGATTGCAAAGATACCAGCATGTTTCAGGAGAGGCAGGTCATGCCTCAGAAAATTGCTGGAATTCTTTGAATGTGCTGTATTGCCACCAGGACAGACAAGGGAAATAGAGTGGCCTTCGTTTTTCAAAGTATTTGACAAAGTTCCTTGCTTGAGGTTAATGACCTAAGGAGCCAAGGCACAGAACAGACGAAAAGTTGCTGGAGTGAAAATTGACTTCAGGGTAAAAACCACAAGGAAACTGTAAATATAATTTGTGAGGTGGGAAGAAAGTTGCTAGTGCGTTAGCAGGTGAAAAAATGTAGGGACCTTGCTGGGTAATTTTTGTAATAAAAGACTTCAAATTTTTGTCTTCTTCTCTTCCTTCTCTTAGTCTAAGTGATTATTTAAAAGGTGTTGGATTCATAGCCCAAAGTCCACAGAACTGTTCTTTTAATCCACCAGACAGGTGGTACCTACATACCTGCAAAATGAAGTTCCTCCCATGCTCTGACCTGGAGTGGGTAGGAGGAGGGTTCAGCAGGCTATCTGATTCCCCATGTCCACTCTGCCCTTGCCCTCCCTGCTCCATACAGCCGCATGAGGTGCTGGTACCAAATCCTGGTTAGCACAGACCCTGGAAGAACTGGCACGGATGCCCTGCTCAGTCATGTCCTCCAAGAAATGGAGGTAATACTCGCAATGCAGTACATGTGATCCAAAGTTCAAGGTCTTTCACGCTGTGTCACAAGACAGAAAAGAAGGCCATTGAGGCAGACTGGCTCCCTAATGATATGCTTTTTCGCTTAAAATTTCCCCCAAAAAATGCATTTTTCAAAAGTTTATGGTTAAAAATAGAGAGTTGTTCCCAAGCGTTTCGTACCTCAAATCAAAAAATAGTAAACAATAATGTTTTCACCATTCTCAGTGTGAGCAAACAAGCAGTTCACAGATGCTCTTCTTCAGAAGAAATGTTGAAGGTACAAAATCACATGAAGCAAAAGGAAAAAAAGACCAGAGAAAAATTTCAGTAAATCCATAGAGGATGCATTGAATATTAGAGTGCCCATTTCTAAATAGCTTATAAGTGATGAATTAGACATTTTAATGACTTTAAATAGAAGATGACTGGAAAGTCAGTTGTCACAGAAAGCTACTGGGCCCAACTGTGTGCTTATAAATGTAATTTCCAACACCACTTGCTGATAGAATAATGATACCATTTATAATAGCTGTTATTTGGGTCTGTAACATCATGTATTAATGATTTATTAACCATCTGTAATGATATATAAATGGACCATGAATACAGTGGGCGCTTATTATGCATGAATTTAATAAAGTTGCATTCCTATACTCAGTTCCCCTTTCTGTCGCTTCTCAACATCCTATGCTTTGAGACCTGTGCCCTGACTCAGTGGCAAAACCAGGGACATGGAGAATGCAGAATGAGGTCGTTGGTGCAGAAAGACATCTGTTCCTTCCGACTGACCATGCAGATAATAAACAGAAGGATTTAAAGCACCTGCAGTATGTGCACTGGTAAATCGTAGATGCACCTTAGTCCAGGTACACAGCATATAAACAGAATAATGTCTTGAAGCAAAGAATAAAAAGCATCAATATTTGCTGAAAAGGCAATGCTACGCTTTATAGTGCAGGAGAGAGATTTGGGAGCACTTGAAGAAAAATCCCTCGAGCCCTCAGCCCTATATACAGCACTGTATAGCTGCGGTGAACAAAGCAAATGTGATTCTGTGTTATAGTGCAGGAGCATGATATAAATCAAGGAAGGTGGTAGTAGTGTAAATGTTATATTTATAATGGAAATGCTGATACAACCCCTAACTGAGGTGCTGGCAGGAGCTGCCATAATATGGCGAGATATCATTTAAGCAGTGTTTGCAGAACTGATCATTGTATCTCAGAAGGAAGGAACACCCTGTACTTGCTCTTGAAGATGCAAACCGCTGGCTATGAATCAGCCAGAATGACTAAATACGTACTACACAAGCCTAACCTGGAGAGAAAAAAATCTTTATTCTGATACTGTGTTTGTTCTTTACATTTCAAAAGCTGGAGGAAGCAATCAAATCCATAGCACTTTCTTCTTCTTCAGTAAGTTATATTAAAAAACTCAATTGGTTCAGGATTTATTGATCTGAATTGACAGTGAAGTTCACAAATTCATATAAAAGAGCCATCTCATTACAAGCCCATTTAAAGAATCCGTTGTTCAGAATTCACAAAAAAAAGTTTCCAAGGAATATTAAAAAAAAAAAAGAAAAAGAGAGAATAACTTTTGAGAATAGACAGTACAAATCATTTTGCTTTGGTATCATGTGTGATTTGTCAGTGCAGCCAGAAATTCTTGTTTTAATTTTTGTAGGAAATGTTGCAAGCTTTGTAGCTTGACAAAACCAATACACTTACAGAATCTATTGAGAAGAGATGGCCGGTCAGAACAGAGTCTACTGATGCTGCTGGAGCTAAGTTGTGAGTGAGGTATCATTAAATTTGATCCATGTCAAAGTGTTAACAGGGACTAAAAACAAACTTCACAATTTAAAAGCACAATATTTTTATTTTAAAATACAGCATTTTCTGCTTCCTTGTGAAAGAGGTAAGGGTTTTCACCTCAAACATCTGTGCTAAGTGAGGAAATCAAGTCACTAACATTAAAAATCAGAGCTCTTGAAAAGAATATAGAAGCCTAAGAGTAAAAATTCAGCACCCAGACGTATTTTCAAGTGCATTAGGGCACCTAATTTTACAGGAGTCAAACAGCTGGAGGGCTTCAAAAACACCCTAAAGTGCCTTCCATCTATACGAAAATAAGTCTAGCCCTAAGATCACATAGCACGTAGAAAGAAGAGCAAGGAATATAGCTCAGCACCTCTAAATTCCCTCTGCTAATCACAATGGGACTCTCTCGCCAACAAACAGATAATAGGCAAAGAAGATCTAAAAGTTACTGTGGAGAGAAGAGCATTAAAACAAAATGGCTTTGTATGTGAGGGACACTTTCTAGGGCTTGCGCATTGCACGTGAGACTGACAGAAAGAGAAAAGGACTGCACAAAGCCATGTCCATGGCCTGCAGCTTTCTGGGGCGCACACCGCTAATTCAACCCGGAGGAGGGTTTAGAGAAACTAATCACCACTTGGATTAGCCACTTCAGCAACTGCTGGCTTTCTGCAGGCCATCATAAAACTTAGGGTATGAGGGTGCAAGGGATGCCCCAGCCAAAACTCCAGCAGCGCAACTGCCCCAGGCTGGTCATGGCACTCATGCTTCTTGGCTGTGCATCCCACCGAACGCCCACACAGGAGTATCTCAGGTTCCCAGGCAGCTTCACCTGATGCAGAATAACCAGAAGAGTACAACAATAAAGGGCAGCAGTCAAGATAGTCTAATCAGCAGTCTGGACTAATGCAGCAGAGTAAATAGAGGAGCAGAGCTTGTCACAGAGACAAGGAGGTTTTGACAAGCTACTCTTATGAAATCATTAAAAAAAGCAATTGGAGAATCACGTGCAAAAGAGCGGCTGATAAACTCAGAAGATTGCTCCCATTCCTATGCTTTTTCCTTTCCCTCTTCACCAAAGTCGGGAGTAAAATCCATCCATGCCTCTTGACCTGAACACCGACTGCCTTACCTGTTTCAAAAGAAGGTGAAGTTTGTGTCCCACTTCAGGAGGTGAGGCGGCTAGTTTAGGTAGTGATGAGTTTCTCTAGATTTTCCAAAAAGTTGAATTAGCACAACATGGGCTTCAGAAAGCTCCATGCCATGAATATGGTTTGGTGCAGTCTTTTTCTCTTCCCAATGGCCCTTAAATCTTACATGAAATGCATGAACTCTTGAAAGAGAGGATTGAAACCACAGAAATTTCTATTACGGAAAAATGAAGGAAATGCAAAGAACGCCTTTGCTATGGATGAAATACAAAATCAAAAGACAACCTCCTAGCACTGACATTCCTTCCTGGTTTTGCCTTTGATTAGCAACACCTGAGCTTTCAATGTGAGAATTTAGGAACAGGCTTTGGAGTTTTGCTACCCATCTTCCCTTTCTTGACAGCCAGATGTGATCAGGTTTCTTTCCAAAAACTCTGTAGCAAGCCCAGATCACAACATGGGAAGAAAAAGCACACACAAGAATTTGTACCAGAAACACTGGGATATCTCCAAGTCAGATGGAAGATTTACCACGTCCTCTAATGAAGCATTTAAGCTTGCAAAGCTTAATAGCCACCGGGCTTACACTCATGCCTTAAGTTATACACCTGCTTGTGCATGTTACCAGAGCAAGGCCCGAGGCATTATTGTGAGACAATTCAACATGCTGAAGATATAGAAGAACACAAGTATCACAGCTCATTTTCCATTAAAATTGATTCATGTCTGTTCTTTTGCACTGAGGGCATTTATGACACCAGTCACTCACAAGAAAACAAGGGCTATGGAGGTGATCATGCTCATAAAATGGTAAAACCTCTACTAACAAACAGGAATGGTGATAAATACTGTGCATAAGCGGCATCTGATTTATTTGGGGGGAATTAAGAAGAAAGAACATCAGAGATATACATCTCAGAGTCACTTGAGCTGTAACACAGCCTCACAGTAACTGGAAATGTAGACTTCCCTCCAGTATCTTCTGAGCTAGTCTTGATCTTCACAAAGAATGCTAGCTGTTGGTATAGTGGATTGCAGCTCAGCTTTTTGCATAAAAATTCATGAGACAGTATCTATTTCAACTGTCTTATACAGCAGTAAAGAGGAAGGAAAAAAAAGTTCAGCTCTACAACTGAGACAGGGTTCATTTTGAGTGATGATTGCAAACCAGCAGTGGAAATTACAGATGCTACTTGGTTCACTATTATTTTGCAGCATCTCCAGTAATCTTCGGTGATCATTTGTAACAGCATGTCTGATGACTTTCAAAACATAACTGGAAAGGATACTTCTGTGGAGAGTATGGCTACTCAAAGGAGAAATCAATCTTTGCTGCTCAGGGAGTCAACTTCATACCACTGCTATCAGACAGTCAGAAATTTCAGCACGCAGAAATAGGGTTGGGGGTGCTCCAAACCATTTCACTCCATTGTATCCAGTGCAGTGTAGCACATCAAGATGGATCATTCAGCTCCTTTTCTGCTATTGAAAGGTAAATGTAAAAGTGAACCGAGTTTAAAAGCAAACCAAACCAACTGGTTGCCCGTGGGGGAAGCAAACAGGCTGCTGAGTGAAGAGGCTCGCCCTCCGACAAGACACAGAAGGTTGTCCTTGCATCTGCACAACACCTCACTGGCTCCCACAGGTGAAGATGGTCTTTGCACAGTGCCAAACATAGGGTCAGTTCCTGGCACCCACATCCGTGCAGCTGGACTCCTACCAGCTAGAGCAGTAGTATGGAAACACTACCTGAAAGACACGACACCAACCGTCTGAGCTCTTCAGAGCAAGGATTGTCTTTTTGATGTGTTCAGAGCACAGATACAACGGGGCCCTGATCAGTAACAGGGGCTGCCAGGCCCTCGTGTAATAACATCAGAATAATCACACAGGAAAACCTGATATTTGGATGCAAATTGTTGGGATGGATTCATTACCCTTCTTTTCTAAAGGCGCATAAAAGTAGAGCATCACCCTTGGTAGCTAGAAAACAAGAGCAATTGCAGTGAATGTTTCATCACTGACAGGGAATATCCTAATGTATTATGGTGCAAGGCCCTGGCAAAACACATTACAGAAAAGTCTTGGTTGTCTAGGGTAATAAGAAGCTGGGGTGACCCAAATAAAACAAAAATAGTGATACTACAAAACATAATCAAGTAAAATAGTAAGAATGCCCTGCATTTAGGATATGTTTTAAAAAGATGAATGACTTCATGTCGATAATCACAGAGACAAACATGGACTTTCCTTAGAAAGATGAAGTTCATTCAGAACCTGGCAAATCAGACACGTCAATAAGTAATGGCAACAACCACATTAAATCACTGGCTGCTTTGTGGCCTATACAAACAGATAGGGTGATCTCTTCTCCATTCATATTGGATATATATCAGTGTCATGTGAGCCACTGTATCACACATCTGCAGGCTCAGCCGAGAGGCCCCAGACTGAACAGGAATGCAGAACTATCTCCTTACAGTTTAAGGAAAGATTTGAAGCAAATACTCTTCCAAAAAAAGTGAAACAGGCAACAGTAGAGGAAGCAGGAGGGTGTTTTAATAAAATTTATGTGGTTGCTAAGGTAGTTGAGCTTTCATATTAGTTCTGGGATTCTTTCGTTTTCTTTTAGTGCATACAGAATGAAACCATCTTAACACTCAAATTTACAGTTACACCACTCTGAAGCCCTTACAGCAAAGAACACAGGCAAGGACCTCCTCTCTCCCTTATCCCACAGCTGCCACGGTTTTCTTCTGCTATGGCCTACCTATGGAGCTGCCACTCCGACTCAGCACCCGCAACACACCTCACTGAGGTTTGCCCATTTGCTCTGCATCACAAGGTTGCTCTAAGTCACAGGCTCTGGCCAGGTCTATGTCTTTTTTTACTGCTTAACGCATCATACACTGTAATGGTCCTAGCCATTCATGTTCAAGACAAACACATGGTGTGCACACACATGCATATCTATTTCAAAGAATGTATTAAGTGCAGGCCCAGCTAAATTGCAAGATGCAATTTAATATCAGCAATTAACTGTGCACATATTTTTGTACCAGTGAACTGCAGCACAAGTGCTAGCAGATAGATGTCCTTTCATATGGTGGCGTTTAAAAATAACTTCAGGGCACTCTTGTGATGGCAAATGCTTGCACAATGTATTATTAGAGCAGTTATTCACACAAGCTGCAGAGAAAATCTGCACCATGATAGAGAGTAGAGGCATCTGGGAAGTAAAAGGGCAGAAGAGATAGAAAATTTAACCAAGATATACACAAACATTTGCTTGGATTTAGACGATGTCTGTACGCAGGAAAACATTCTGTTTGGCTGTTTCATTTGTTTAAAAATTAAGAGGCAAAAATATCATAGGGAAAAACCAACCATGGTGTTAGACCACAGCACAAGATTCATTCACTCTCTCCATTTCATCCTAGATAAATAGCCCTGCACTGGTCAAATGCTTTTCGGTTTCTGTGAGTCCTTCCAAGTGTAAAGCATTAATCCACAATTTCTGATCAAGAAAAGGAATGTGGAGGGGAATGTACAGGAGCATGTGCAGAAATCCCCATTAATTAATCCTAAGTGAGATTCTTTGCCATTTTAACCAGGATAAACTGGATAAACTGGACTGCAAATCTGCCGTGTATTGATGACTAGCATATGGATGTGAAGTACTTTTCACTTCCTCTTACCATGTTGCAACCTCAGCCTAAGTTAGCTGGAGTAACCCTGGTCCTACAGGACTGAATCCAGAACAAAAAAGGGAATCACCTGAGTTTAATTAATGTTTGGAAGCCCTAAAACCCAAGTCTTTTGAAACTGCTCCTGTGGCTCCTCCCAAACAGAGTGCTATGTATTGTGAACTGGAGGATTAGATGCAGCTGCAAGACATGAGGTTTGGTGGCAGGAAAGCAGTCCTGACCCTGAGGGACCATGCCAGTGTTGAGCAGCGAGTGCGTATCAAAATGCAGGGTCCTGCAGGGAGGGAGAGGCAAAACCATCTCAGTACTGCCATGTTCACTCATATAGCTTCTCCAAGACAGTCATTCCACTGACCTCAGCAGATCTGCACACGCTGTGGACACATTGCCCAAAAAGCACTGGTGGAGGAGATAGTGCCTTAACTCACTCCACAAGCATCAAGAGGCTATCCGCACAAGTGACCGCTGCTATCTTCTGCTAGTCTGGTGCAAGAGTGTGTACTGTTTCACACTTGAAACATGTGGAAGCATTCAAAGGTGTATCTGCATATTCTGTACTCGACAGCTGCAGAAAAGGTCAAATGAAAACTATTTATAGTTGCAGGTACTGCACAGTAACTAGTTGTGATGAATAATGGTTAAGAATGCAGATGGATAAAGCAACCATTTCCTGGTATTGCGTGCTTGTGCTTAATCATTTCTACTTATTGATTTCTTTCCCTCCTCTTCTGCTTCTGAAAATTTTACTGTCACCTAAACAGCTATAGATGCTGAAACTCATTTTCTCACCAGGGTACAGAATTTCAAAACTCCCCAGCACCCAAAATGGAGTCCTTACTCTGTGATTAAATCTGTACCTCAATGCAAAACTTATGGCACCCAACATTTCCAAATCAGAGGTGAGGGCATTTTTTTCTGGGTATCTTACAATGGCCAAGAGAAGAGATTGTGAGACCAGCGATTTTCAAAATATGTCTGTGTTGCAATAGGCAGTCTGCTGCAACAGAAGGCTCCTGAAAGTAGCACATTCTTTCATCAGAAGGACAACAGCCCTGATACTAAATAGTTATCCAACAACATTTCCATGGAAGTCAACAAAACCTGGAAATAAAGCAAACCTATTTGGCTCAATGAAAAAAAAAAAAGTTTATGTGTTTTGCCAAAGCTATCCTTTTTATAATGAATCTCATGATACCTGACATTTCCTTGAAGCCCTAGCTCAAGAAGGAATAAAACAGTTTTCATTTTTCATTAAAAAATCTTTCTAGTTTTGTGGTCATGACGAAAAAATAATGAAAATACAAACAGAATGTACTCTTACAGACTCAAGAAATGAGAAACCAAATAAAAAGAATGCTGTTCCATTATTAAAAAAGAAGAAAAAGTAGGGAACTTAATTTTTAAAGTGATGTTGTGATTTTTGAGATCCGATTTATGACTTTGAAGTCCTCTCCTGGCAACGTTGCATTAGTTGTTGGGAGAACAAGCATCTAGTCCTAACAATATCTATATCCCAGCTCTTATACCTTCTCAAGTGATTGGTCACTGCTTTGACTCCATCAAAATGTTGTCTGTCATTGTTCTTCTGTCACATATTCCCGCAAGTAACTTCTTACACTATCTAATCTCCATCCTTATGCATTAAAGTTATTCAGCATGGAAGTCCACAGAGCCAATACATCATTCCTTCTCATACGTCTCCTTAAAACTTAGCCTGGAGAGCATAAACACTGTCCAAGCTGTTGATGCTCTGCCAGGTCTCCTTTAAGGCTACCCTGATACCGTGTGTTCTCCTGTCTCCTGACTCATCCTCTCCTACCTTACACCTGGGGTATGGATAAAAAAGTCACAGTCAAGTTATTGCAGCTTAAGGAGTTATCACTCGTTAACTGAGACACCAATGGTGCGTGCACTCTTCCCATACGGAAGCTGCAATACAACATTAGCTTAAGCTGGCTTAGCTGACAGGTGAAACTGTACCATGAGTTCTTGCAGTTGTCACCCATAACCTTCAGCAGCAAACTTAAGGGCACTGCTGACCTCTGTGTTGCATGTGTAAAACTTGTTTCCACTCCTGACTAACATGTCCTCATGCATCTGTAATACCACAGTAACAACTGATGCATACCCAGATCTCTCTGCACATGAGCACCCTCACTGAAACCTGGAGCACCACCTGCTTGAAGAATATGCAGAAATACTGAAGTATACAAGGTCACGGCCTTAAAACTAATGGGCTTTCTGACAGCAGTAGAACCGAAGTAGAATAAATTCAGAATGTCACAGGCTCTCTTGTGCATCGAAAATTTCATTCCACCCTTCTGTGTTTTCCTGATTGGGCTTACTGTTGTTCAGGCTATAATTATTCACGCAGTTTGTAGTATACTGTAGATACTCACTGCACCTTGTGTTAATATATTAGGAACAAGACACAAAAAAAGCCATCTCAATATTCATAGATGAATGCTGCAAGTGAATTGCTGACAGAATGTTTCCTAGGGTGGAAAAAATGGAGAAGTTTCTGTTTTATGGGTTGCCAGAGGGAATAGTTTCTAACGCACAACTCGTGCATTGAAGGAAAATGAACACAGTCCCAAAAACAACACCCTTAGCTCAAGGTTTTCCATTATTGAGTTATTGCTTTTATTTTATATACAATGCAAAAAAATGCTGATTATTATGATTCAGCATTCTCTAAGAGAGACGGAAGTAGTAAATAGAGTAGGTAGAGTGCAGTATTTCTGTGGGTTTCAGATAGGGTAGAAATGATGTTCCTTTGCCATGCACAGGCACTTAGGCATTTCTTGTAACTGATAAGAGGCCCAATACCTGACCTTTCTCTTCTACCCTTTTGTGGCCTTTCTCAAAATCTGTAGATGGTTTTTATCTTTTTATAGTGATTTTACAACATCTGGAGATCATTTAAAACACTTAAATGAATATACTCCCAAGCTAAAATGCTCATGCAGAAATGATTAAAACTCTGCAGCCATGGTATACACCAGCCTTATCTTGCCAGATATCACCCATTAGGCACACCTTTGGGGCAGGGTCACATCTGAATCAATAGTCCCACCGGATGTTATGGAGTTGCTTGAGACAAAGTCTTTCAGATAAGGCAGAAAACAAAGGTCCACCACTACTTCTCATCATTAACAATCTTGCTGAATTTTCATGAGGTGTACCTGTGTTCACTGTTGTCCCGATTAGCCTAACTCCAATTTGGGCAACGATTCCCTTGCTTGAATTCATTAAGTGCCATTAAACATAACACTTTTCACATGATCCTAATCTGCTTGGTGGGAGGCAGGGCACTCCAGCAACTGCCAGGTCAGGCCAGGAGGAAGTTTCACTGCACTTTATTGGTGAGCAGAAGCTATGCTGCCTCTAGCCCCTTAGGACCAGAAGTACTACTTGAACATAAGGTACTGCAACATGCTAGAGAATTTGGCTCGTCACAGCGACGGGTTGCATAGCCCTAGTCAAACATTTCTCCATCAGCCTGACATTCTTATGGGTTTTATTGGTAGCAACACGCATGCTGCACCTGCTTTTCTTCCAGTAGCTCCCTGGCACAGGTCCAGTCAAACACAGCTCCCTTTCCTGCAGATGCAGACTGGGGGAGCTCAGGATGAGCACTTCCAGTCTGGGGGGGACCTAGCTGAAGGCTGGTGTGTGGATCATGAAAGGACCTGTCTAAAGTCAGTTCCCCCTCCACCTCAGCAGCACAAGATCTACATGAAGCAGTAGGCACGGACCCGCATGATTTCCTGCCTCTGGCGTCCCATTCCTCAAAGACTCGGAGTCCAAGTCCTACAGGGTGGCTAGGAGCCTTTCCCTGCAACCTGCAGCTCTCCTGAACCACGCTGCGCATGTGCATGCATGTGTGCTGCAGCTTTCGCCTCCTCTCGCCAACTTGCTTTTGAACTTGGCTGTTCCCGCAGCCAAGTTCAACCCAGCTCCTGCACCAGCAGAGCATCTCCCGTTGTTGCTTCCTCCTCCCACCCTTGTCCCCTGGCTCCCTCTCCGTCCTTCTGCATCTTTCCTCCAAGGCCCCTCTCAGGCTGTAAGCCCTAACACCTGCACCTGGTTTCTTTGTTCTTCTGCTGGGAAAATTCCTCCATTCCTGGCCTCCTGCGGGGCACTTGGAGAAAAGTGGCTTTTCCCTAGGCTTCAGCCACCTCACTGTTCTGCCTGGACCTTGCCTATTCACTGCCTAACAGTCCTTAATGACTGCCTCTTTCAACGCCAGAGTCGAAAGCACCGCTCCCTTACTTCCTAGCACAAAAAGCATGAGCAGTACACAGACAAAGATAGTGATTAGACGTAAAAACAGACAGTTCATAAAGCTACAGTGAATTTCATAAGAGGTACGCAGGTGGATTCTCCTATCTCTATTTCAAGTTTTTATTGTTTCGTCTTGTTATTCAGAAGAGACTGAAGTTTGAGTAACCATGCACAATTGGACATGACTGAATAATGTGAATCCTTGTCTACAGCTAAACATGATAACGTGAGAGAGGACAGACTGAATCAGAGAGGGAAACCCTGAGCAGAGGTTCATGAATTGACAGAGGCCATGGGTTATCCGGATTCAGGTTCCCAGCTATGTGTGACCTTGGTCATTCAATATCTCCAGGCTTGACCTCACTAGGGAGAGTACCTGGCAAATGAGAAGGAAAATTTAAGAGAAAAGGAGGAGAAAGGGGGGACCTCAGACCCAG
This sequence comes from Gymnogyps californianus, assembly GCF_018139145.2. Taxonomy (NCBI): domain Eukaryota; kingdom Metazoa; phylum Chordata; class Aves; order Accipitriformes; family Cathartidae; genus Gymnogyps; species Gymnogyps californianus. The sequence goes on along the minus strand of NC_059500.1, from coordinate 32,098,913 downwards.
TGGTGACATAAGGACATAGGTCGACAGAGCATGGAAAGGTAGGAATTACAGACTCGAGAAATTATCAAAAAGAAAAGTGCGTAGTTTACTTGCAATTGCTTTGCGTGACAGCTTGAAATTCATACAGCTGCTGTTTCTCCTTTATGAGGGATAAGATTTACCTATGGCACGTCTGTGCAGGATTCAACTGGAATTTTCACCCGGCTCCGGTTCATCCAGAAACCACAAGGAAGGACTCTGCCCATCGCAATAACTGAACTGCAGTCACACTGCCAGCTTGGAACACCAAATGTGGTCCCATGGATGAGACATCTGTAGCAAAAGCAACTCTGATGAGAAATTCTTTCATTTCCATATGCTCAGGATGATCTGGGACAACTGCAGATGCAGCCCCAGTCATGCAGTGGCAGAAGCTATCTCCACTGTACCAAATTAGCACAAGAAGCTGCAGGCCCAAACCAAACCATGAAAAGATACGGGATACAAGCTGCTGTTTTCCAAGGGATGTACTGATGTGAAGCCTAGATAGGGATTAGACTACCTGGCAGATGTTCGGGTAAAAGGGATGGATGATATCATTGCAGATTTCCCTATGCCGGGAAGATGGCCAAACACAGGGTCAGCCTGCAGCTCTTGACCCCCATTAGGCTGGCAGACAACCTCATGACAGGTCCTCTGCCAAGGCCTTGCCACATGTAAAGGCTGTGCAGAAGCTGGGTACCCAAGCCACCTGAATTCCCCACTTTGGGAGGAAGTGAGCCACTGAGGCCGGTGCTGTCAGCTTGCAGTCAGAGCCCACTGCACACCCAGCCCAGGCCCACCCTGCAATAAAGCCACTGCCACCGCTTTCCTGTCACCTAATTGCAGAAGTCCCAGCTCTTGCAGGTGTCCAGTGGCTTTTGGCTGTGAGTCAACAGGTCAGAGTCTGGCCACTGCTGGGGTGGTCCCCGACTGGAGAGACACAAGGTTATGTTTCTAGCCCTTTTTTTCCTGTGGCATTGGGCAAACCTTCTGGCATCTCTGTGCCTCTATTCCTCCTTCTGTAAAATGGTGGTAGTGTCAGCACTTCCCCATCTGAAGGGGAGAGGGGACATTCAGAAACCTATAGGACGAACTTCTGTATGATGAAAGCCTGTATCACATAGCATGTAAGTATGTAACACAGGTACCCTTTCTTACGACAATTTTGAGTCAAGAACAGTATTTTTTTCCATGAATTTTATGGGGTTGTAGAAGTAAAAAATGACATCATGTGCTAACAGGAATACAAAATTTAGAATACATTTCAGATCTAGTACATGCAGGGAAATAATTTTCTCTTGGAAAGATTCATTTCTTTAGCACATCCATGCTACTACGACATTAGCATTTGTATTAAGGACACCTGAATGCCCCAGCTGAGGCCAGGTCCCTATGGTGCAAGGAACTGAACACACCCAGGGGTTAGAAATCACGTTAATTACTTCTTTAGATGTTTTCAAACCAAATAAACAGAAGAAACATATATTCTCATTTTACAGTTCGGCAACTGAAGCACACAGAAATTAAATAATCACTACTGACAGAAACTAAAGTGCATACCAGTGCATACTCAGTCCTGTACTTAAATGGTAAGTCTACTCTTTCTCTCATACCTTTTCTTTGAGAGGCTTTATATTTTGCTAATTAAATACAAGCAACAATAACTTCAATCGTGATCAAAAAGAATGCACGTATTTTCCTTGTAATAAAGGGACTCTCTTTACTCATCAGCTGTAGGGCACATCTATGTATTTTTCCCTGGCAATTGTCATCCCTGTGTGTGGTCCCGCAATTGTGTTTCTGTCCATATAGCTTATATACACTGACTATGAACTGAAGTCATTGCTCTTGTCATTTGACTGGTCATAATAATATTTTTTTCTCCCCTCCCCCCCCCCGCCAAAAGAATCATGACCATTTATTTATTTGTAAAACTTGGCAAATGAGCTTCTGTTTTCAAAAAGAGGGTGTCTACACTACTTAACGGTGAATTCCCCTCACTAAGCATCTGTCTGTGTTCCTGGGCAAGACCTTGGCAGATGGGAGATAGATGAGTACCTTGTCTGTAAAAATTTTGCAGTAAGTGGGAACCTGTTGTAGACTGCTCCTAACAGCAGAGTGATTTTTTTTGATAGAGATATCCAAGTGAATATTTGTGTATATTTGTGTGGAAACTAGGAACTCTGTCCAAGCCAACAGTGAGGAAAATACAGCTGGATACAGTGCAGAGTGTCTAATTTCTAAGGATATTCTACAGAGTCCAAGAAAAGCAAAGCATAAGTAGAAGGTCTTCCCAGTGCCCATCTCAGATTGCTGGGACATGAGAGAGTGGCAAAAGTAGAGAAGCTACAGATATGAAATAAAACTATCTGAAAGAAGAAATCCCCAGTAACTTCCCTGGTCATTTGATAAGGTCTCCAGGGAGCAGATGATCAGCAAAGATAACATTGTGAAAATGTACAGAATTTCCTTTCTGTCTCTGTTACATATTTAGCAATGCACCATAAAGACTGCAAAGAACAGCATTATTTCTTGATTATACAATATAATATATCTATTCAAACTTTTCTGTGGAACACAGAAGCATAATACATTATAAAACTATTTATTTTTCTGCCACTTCCAATTTTTTTCTCCAGTCTCTCTCAGCTCATTGGTTTCAACATCCATGATACATGAACTTCACTTCAGCTTTCACTCAGAGGTACTCACTAGAGCTGAAAAACACCAAGAGGAAAAGTTTGGCTAGGGGACCAGAAAAAAAATGTTCAGACCTGCATCTGAAATGTACTTTGTTGTAAAAGGAAATCCTTCTTTTTTTTAAAAGGAGAAGTGTTTCCGTACTCTTTAGCTTATCAAGAAAATACTTAATATTGCTTTGCTACAGATCAACATGGGCTTTTGCTAACTGAGGTATAAGGGTGTGATACATAACCTGCTGCTGTTCAAATCCCAGGACACAGTCCCAAGACACATGTGGAAGTTTGTGTCTTTCAGACAAACCTTCCTTCTCCTAAAGCTGCCTTTTCCCCTTCTGTGTTGAACTGGTGACCAGAAAATGTAGGAAAAAAACCCAAAGCAATTCTTGACTGACCCAGCAGAGGAACAGACCTTCTGGCATTTTTTCAGCAGCCCTGACATTGAGGTTATTACGGAAATTCAATCACATGCTTTACAATTAGAACTTGGGTTATCAAAATTACCAGCTTGTTTTTCACTACAAGTAGGGTGAAAGGTGACAGAAGACGGAGAACTAATAGAGAACCAGTAAATACAATTGGCAAGCATATGGGGCAAGGCAAAACAATTAAGAAACAGCCATTGGGATTAGGTTCCTCAGCCCTATATTAGACCTCTGACAAGGGAGTTGAAGCATGACTGACAGAGGATCATGACTGCACTGTTCAGAGCTTGGATCCTGTAAAGCCCCTCGCTGGAGCCCTGACACAGAAGTAATTAAATAAATCAGACAGAAAAATGGCATGTCCTTCACATTTGGGGCCACAGACACTGCTCATCATTCCATGGCACACATGCAACAATGGGAAAAGATATATTAAGGAAACTCAAGTCTAGCCAACATTATAAAGCTCTAATTTTAGTGACAATTCTTCAGGCAGACACCAGAAAGAGTTAAAATATCCCAGTAATTCCCTAATCTTGTCTGTCTACCTCCTAATTCCATCATCTGCTGCCATCCAGAGAATTTAAGGTTAAATGACTAGATCACGTCTTCTCTGTCTATCACAATTACACAGCGAACCAGCAAGGTGCTGAGCATTCACGTGGTGTCAGCACGGGGTGAGACTGCTGTGCGTTTCCAGGTGTTGCTCCCTTAGACTGGGTCCTTGCAGGAATTCAAAAGTCGGACTCCAGTGACATGCAATCACTCCATCAGGCAATATAAAACAATGGGCAAACGTGTGCAAGGGTTGTGAACAATCTGAATAGGAAAAGGAGGGTGCAATCTCTCAAGTCTATATTTAGTTTTGTTTATCATCAGTGGTTAACCCTGCTCTAATTTACCCTTAAGTATACCCAGGTCACAATCCATTTGTGTGAGGAACAACATAGTATGCAAGATCCAAGTTTGTTTTTCATTCCTTTAAGCAACAGCTGACATAAACCCTTATTCCAGATTGTCTCTTAACATTCTGTGGAGGGATCATGTATTCTGGGCACCAAACCAGCATCAACACTCCTGGGTGGGGGTGGCTGGTGAGAGGAGAAAGACAAGTGGAGGTATGGATAGCTCGCCAAAACTAAACAGCAGAACTTTCTGGCTTCTCCCCAGTCTCCACATTCATTGGTCTTCTGCAAGAGTGGAAAACCCACCAAGGAGGATTCTTTGAAACCTCAGATTCTTGCAGATCTCTGTCCTGATTTGTTCTGAATACTGCAGAAAAGAATGCTTGCCCTGGTCATGCAGGAATGGGTATTTATATCACACAGGAGAGGCAGTAGACACATCCAGGGAATACACCACTTATGAAGTAAAGAAGTTACTGGCAGCAGTAAGTTGAGCTATTCATACAACCTACCTGAGAAGAAATAATACCTTTCTTTGTGCAGAAGTACAAAAAGTATGTGGTAACACAGCTGAGATGTTCTTAAGTAAATAGCCATTAAAAATAAAGTTGCTAAAAGAATGCAATGGTTGGGCATTGAGGTTAATGCATTTGCCAGGGTTTCTACAGCAACGCAGTGAATTAATTTTCAATCATGATGAAATAGTCTTCTATTTTAACTATGTATAGGAATTTAATTTGTATGTCTTCCACTCTCCAGCTTCTCCACTCTCCTTGACTCTTTTCAGGGGAGAAAAAGAGAATGAAGGATGCACAACCATTCATTCAGCTTGACAATGTAGCTGCTAAAGTGCACATGTGTGGACTGACCACTTCGCTGCATTTGCAACACAGTTGTTATTTTCTAAAGGTGAATCAGCTGCTGCACAAAGAACTTGAGAGATGCTGAGCACTTCAGAGTCCTGTTGGCTTCAAAGGGAACTCCAATATCTTCAACACCCTTCGTCCACTCCAGGATCAGGATCTCTAAAGACCAGGTCAAAAAAAGTAGTTCAACCTGCAGGTCACATTTAAAACTCTAGGCCTTTTTGTGCCTTTTTAGGAATATGGGAATTAACATTATTTCTTGCCATATCCAGTACCTGTTGCAAATATGCAGACCACATAAACACATTTCAAATAAAATGGTTACCACATTAGCAAAGTATTTCTGAGATCTGCTGAGCTGATCCCCCAACTCTAACCGAATAGGCTTTCCTCAGATCTTTGCCCCGAGTCTGGCACACAGTCTAACAAGAGTTATGGGCTTCTCACAAAACCAATAAGCATAATGGTACATCTTCTAGAACAGGACCTTAGTCTATTGCTCTTCCTTACTGCCACGCACTGACACATCCAGTCCCTGACAAACCTGCCTCCACCCACACGCTGTCCCACCAGAATAACTACAATTTGCTCTACATGCTTTCCACCAGGCAACACAAAAGATATCCTCCTCTGTCCGCCCTCATGCATTATGTAGAAGAGACATAACTGGTTGTATTAATGCTAGCTCAGTCATACACACGTGCACACACACACTCTCAGATAAATCCCTGTCTCTAATACAGTAAATATCTCATAAAAAATTACATACCCTGAATGGTTTCAGCAGCAAAATAGCAGCTGTTGCATAGTTTGAGGGGGTTTTATTTTTAACTTATTAATATGCTGATCGGATTCCTGTAATCAGAAACAATGGACATTAATCTATAAAACATGTAAACTGTATTTTATCTGGGGAAAAGAAAAAAAGGAAAATGTTGGCAAAGCTGTAGCTTCTTTCCTTTCTTTTCTTTATTTCAGGAGGTGAGAACACATCTGCAGGTGGAGTTGAAAGTGACTGCAGGTCATCACCATAGGCCCAGAGCAGTAGAAAGAGGTGAAGAGAGGACAGAGAGCTTTTCACCTTTTGGCCCATGCTTTAACTCTTGTCCTGATCTGCAGACTGAGAGCAGCTCCTAGTCACAGTTCATATGAACGGAGTTGGTGGATGCCTCTATGCCCACCTCAGAAGAGTCATGTTTACTAAAGGTATCCCTTGTAAACAGAGACAAACAAGAGGCCCAGGGATTTAGATAAGCACCTGTTAAAGAGAGTGGGACCCTCTTCAGTGACTACAAGTAAGTATCGTATAATACCATCTGGCCTTCTCACTTAACCTCCATGGACAATTTCTTCAGAAGACATGTGCAAAAGTTCGGCAAAGAAAGAGGCAGTGGCAGGAGCCATTAATTGGCAGGCAAGAGATTCAGGTTTGAGCATCAACGGTTCAGAGACTGTGATATCAAATCTGAGATGTTTTAAATAGACCTGATAGGGAAGAGGTAGTTATTCGGTGCTTTCTGAAAATCATAACTTCTGTATAGCAAACTGAATAAGATAGAAAACTTGAGGTACCTATATGTTTAGTCAATCACCAATCTAAGAGAAAAAGGGAAAAAAAAGGGAGAGCTGCATTTTTAAATTAAACTCAACAAATGGTTATATTTTATTGAGCTAAGGACATTGAGTTCTTTAGATGTTTTAACAGTTTAATCAATATCCTTCTCCAGGTTCATTAAAAACAGGAGTGAATGTTTCAAAAATATGCGTAGGGAGATACCAATGCAAAAGATACATGAGTTTGTTCAGTCAGGATGTTTTCTAGTGGTGAAATACAATTAAAACTAATTGGGTCTTCTTGGGCTTGTCATACGTACCTTCTGAGGGAACAGGATTCTGGTCATCTCTATTACAGTCAATCAAGAGATGCATTCACAATGATGATTATATCAGATCTGGTTTAGACTGGCCCAACACGATTTGTCATCTAATCTTCCATGAATAGATCCAGTCACATGAAGTTAAATCTAGTGAGGCCAATGCAGTTATATGCACAAAAACAAAACACCATTTGCAGAGGCTTGGAGGCAACCAGGTAGTTATGACCTAACTGATAAGCACTGAGTTGGTGAAGCTAACAACTAAAACTTTTGCTTTTATTTTTCCAAAATATAGGTCAGTTTTTTAGCTGCAGCTTTTCATTTGTTTCCAGGACTAACCTGCCATAAATTACTTGCAAACTATGCATTAGGTATAAAATGCATAGCTGATTCTCTAAAGACCGGATATAAATTTTAGGTCTGTAGGAAACTTCTGGTTTAATATCCCTGGATAAGATGAGAACTTTGAGAAAGATGCCCCAGGAGCCATGAATTCTCTTTGAGACAAGGACTTTTTTTGCTTGCTTTTTTGGTAGAGCATCTATAGCACTGGATTAAGCCCAAACCTATGCTCAACATCCAAACAGACAAATTTAGGAAGTCTAGGATTTGTCAGAAGCCAGATGAACACATTGGGTAAAATAATCATCCTGTACAAACCGTGTTCTGCCTCTTTCCCCAGGAATCTGGTAGCTGTCAGAGGCAAGATAAGGGATTATGTTTGCCTTTGGTATGATCTGCCATCCTTATGTTCTGTCATGTGGATACAAATTGTGACTCTTGGTATAGCTGAGAGAGGAGCTTAACAGAAGGTAGAACCAGTGCCCCTTAGGACAGTCAAAGATGTAGAGGTAGCCCTGGGCTGTACTACAGGCAACAAGACACAACAGCTTCTGTAGTCAAATAACAGTTCAGGTTACAGACTTAAACCTTCATCTGCTGTAGCAGAAGTGTAGCATTGTCACCACTGAGTGCCCTACACCTCCCTGGTATTTTTCTTTGAATCAGAACTATAGCCATAGAGAGAGAGTAGCTAAAGCATTAAGCTGAAGTGAAAAATTTGAACTGGAAATTTTTTGTGTGTGTGCATTTTCATAGAAGCTGTTTTACATGTGATAACCTTGCCAGACAGGTCATTTATCCATGAAGGTCACTGAAATGAGAATCAGATGACACCTACTAGTTCTGTTTGCACATTTGCTATTACTGCTCGTATTTACACAATGCTGGTGAATCTTGTAGAATACAATGCCAACATTGACCTTAGAAAGAAAATGTTCTCAGTTCTTGAACCTCTAAACCTTTTGGAAAACCCTGGTAGATCAGCACATAAAGGCACTCAGAGGACAGTAAGAGGGATTTAGCCTCAAACCTTGGACTGCCACTTGCTACTCTTATACCGATGAGCTCCAGAGTTCCTGTATGAGATACGATAACAGCTGAATCATTCCAGTTCAGGTATTTGCAGATCTGCAAGATCTAAGATTTGAAAATATACACAGATGCTGAAGCCTTGCTCAAAAAGATTGAGAGCAACTAGAAAAATCCAGTGCTTACTGATAAGGCAGATCTTGTCAGTCCATTGACCCACCAACCAGTCTGACAGATGTTGCTGATGACAAAGCACTGGAGCCAGCATAAGATAATTGCAGGAATGATGACCTCGGGAGTGATCTTCCTGCACAGACGTTTCATGAATTGATGTCCAAACAGCAACTTTGAAAATGTTTTCATACATCAGCTGGAAAAAAAGGGGCTGATGAGGATGTCAGATCCAAAGGAGATGGGAAGCAACTTGGAAATACATTGTGACTCAGACCAGAGAACTAGACACTAAGCTCTATTTTCTGGGTACTAGCAACAATGGAATGATCACCTGAAAAAGAAGAAAGGCAGCTACAACTAGAGAAATATCACTGCATGTGTACCCTGCTGAAGCCATCTCCAGGCCACTTGGCTGCCTCACTGATAGAACAGGCTTGGTCCGCAGCAGGAAAGTTGTTTACAAGACATCTGCAGGCCTTGCAAAATCTGATGATCATTAGCATGAAATGAAGGTGCAGAAATTCATAGAACTGAAGCAGTGTCAAGTTCCTTAAAGTTAAAAGGTGCTCAGATGGGCAACAGAGGAGATAGATAGATAGATAGATAGATAGATAGATAGATAGATAGATAGATGCATTAATTTCCAGGACAGAGCTCCAGGTGACACAGTCCAATAAAAGACAACAATTTTGCATAGCCACAGGAAGAAATCACATTTCTTCTTCCTTGAAGAACAGAACAAATAGCAGATTGCAAAGCTAAATTGTATTACAGTGTTTTCTGTACACCATGTGTGAGCTGCTCACCTTAAAGCTCATTGAAGACCTCAGTGAAGAAATCAAACATTTAAAATCATCTCATGCATTCCGTGCTTGAAATAAAGGATACTAATCAGTCATAATCTCTGCTGAACACCCAGCAGCCTTCAGCAAGCCAACATATTGCTGATTGTGTCAGAAAGATGGAACTCTTGAATCAAACTCATAAGATTCACTGCCTTTAATAATATGGCATAGCACACTCCCTTGGGCTTGATGCATGCAGCGTACCAACTAGCCTGCGCATCTTTTTGAAGTGGCACCCTATTAGTACTGTGGCAGGAGAGCAAAGGACTTTAAAACTTGCACAATTATTTTTTTTAAGTTGGACAAACACAGAAGCTTTCTCTCAGATCCTTCAGAAGCTGCAGAAGTTAACATGCCATCTGGATATCCCTGAAGTGTAACAACAGATACCAGCGGCTGCTGTTATCAGCCTTCTGCACCAAAAAGGCAAAATCCAGACTCTGAGCTCCAAAAGAATTTTTTTTCTAAGTAAAGACATTCCAGTCTTAAGCAAGTGCAGTCACACAGAGGTATTTTGAGATATAAACCTAACCTGCTGGGTCAGAAGTTGTGAGTGGACAACTAGTGCCAAAGACAATTTGGAAATGCAAAGGAATGGCTGTATCAGCAGTGCCCAAAGCTGTCTCCAGGCTTATGAAATGGCACTATGCCTGTGCCTATCACACCACTGCAGATTTATGCGTCTGCTACAGATTCACAATTGCATCAAGTTGTGGCAGCTGTAGATCTATACAATCAGAAAGGCTGAGAAGGAAGAGGAGAGGGGTGTGAGCCTGTTCCATGAAGATTTTGAGAAGAAGGAAAATTATCTCAATGTTTGAAAAAGGGAGCTAGTGTGGGCATTATCTGATGCAGACATCCAAAAGAAAGACATCACTACCAGAGGCACTAACATGGTCTCCCTTAACAGGCATTTCTAACCCACAGAACATCTCATCCTAAGATAGACATCTCAAGTAGGTCACTGGATTGTGCCCTAGAAAGATTTATTCCTTTCCATTGCCTATAAAAAGCAACCTAGATGATTAGCTGAGATTTAGATATCTAGAATTAAGTGAGCTAAGATGCTTTCATCATAAGAAGATACAGTTATTTGCTTAGTTATTTAAACAAGGAATAAAAATGTTATGCTTGTGCTAAGAATCACTTTCTGACTAGTAAACAATTACAGTGTTATAATGCAAAAACGTAGCTTCCTTAGACAGAAGGTTGACATGAAGAACACAGTTACATCAATGCAGCTTTCATTCATTGAAGGATATCATGTCTGAACGAAGTCTGCAGGCGTAAGTAATGCTAGAAGCATCATTAGAACTTACTACATAAATCATACCAAAAGCTGAAATTTTAGTCTCATTGAATTTGCATGATCAAAGTACCTAGAGTCAGAAAAATTAGCCTGTGCAACTACTCTAATTTCAGACCTCTGGCTGTTGTAATTTGGTGCATCTCCATTGACTCCAGCATACCTCTGTTAAACTGCCCTACAATGAATGTGGCAATTTCCACAAAACTGGAAGACTCAGCTAATTATCAGAACATCCACCTTGCTTTGCATCATGAGTGAGTGCAGCTGCAATGGTCTAACAGAGAAACTCTTGTTCAGTCCTGACATCAACAGACACTTTCAGCTGGTCAAATACTCCAGCAGCTCCATTTGCAAATATTCACTCATTTCTGTAATTATTATATGCTTTTAAAAAACTTTTATTGGAGTGGATATTTTGTTTGCAGTATTGTCTAACGAACAGTAGAGGATGCACAAAGTATACATGGATTGAAGAATACAAGGTGTCTTGTACCATACAGGGCCCAACTTTGTGCAAAGCCAGTGTTTCCAACACCTTGCATACCAAAAGCACAGAGAAATTATGATTGCTTCTCCAGTTCATAACCCCTCCAGTGGGATAGACAGAAGCCAGATACATAGTGGTCCCCTGCCATGAATACTTTATATCTTTTCCTCAGTTTTACTGTGTTCCTTAACATCCATACAAATACCTGAACACGGGCAAGTTTTCTCTTAACACAAGAAACTGTCTTGTGCAAAAATTAACACACCCTGTTCTCTCTTAATTTCTATTGGTATTTGAAGTAGACAGTAAGATGAATCATATTAGTCAGTCATTATTTGTCATCTTCCTTGTTGCTGACTAAAATATTTAAGTCAGGGGTTTTACCAGGAGAAAAAACATAAAGGGCTGAAACATCAGCATCACTTTGTTCAGCCTCATGCTACTGAGTTTGCAAAGAAGCTGTCCAAAGTGACAACTTAGTGAACCTGAAAACAAGAGATAGAAAGACTGTCCAGCATCACTAAAAATTATGGCTTAAATAATCAGGCAGGAAAAAGACTTATCTAATCAGAACTCTGGCCACTCCCAGGTAAGTGTCTATTTTAAAGGGCAATTAATTTGTTTCCTTTGTTTGATAGCAATGAGTAGGCTAGCAAGGGTGTTCAAAAAGAAAGTAATACCATGAATTAGCAAGGGGACAGCTGCAGCTTGTTGTTTATTCAAAATTTAATCATGAACAACCTACAACTGGAAGATCAGAAAACAATTTTTTTTACTTCAAATGTTATTTCTACCTTAGCATATGGATGTGAAATCTGGAAATCCATCAGAGGTATAGGCAGATGTCTAAATGCCTTCAAAAGCAAATGACTAGAAAAATACTAGATATTAAATGGAATGAATTTATAAAAAGTGCTGAGATTCCTCAGACAATGAGTCTTCAACGCTCAAATTATCAAGTAAGAAAATAGAAGTATATGGAGTATGAGTTAATAATTAGAGCATCTGCCATTGCAAGTGCGTTATGAAATGCTGTGAAAAAGCATGTAGAAAGGGTTTTAACTGGTAAAACTGTCAGCACTTCACAGTACAGAGGCTTTGGAGATTGCATCCCATCGCTGAAAACAATGACTGAAGGATCTTTACGACACAACTGGTGTTTCTTACGGCACGAAAGATTCAGATTCAAATCGTGAAACAAAAAAACAGAACCTCCTGAATTAATAGACTAAGCATGTAACCACATACAGCTGATATACAGAGAGAAAACTCTCTTAGAAATTTGTTCTCACAAGCTTGCTGGCAAACTTGAGGGTAAAATATGTTCTCAGAAACATTGATCAGCTCACAAGTCACTTGTGAATAGAAAAGCAGCAAGTCCTTTTTTTTGCAATGAATAATTTTTCTGTTTCTAATGTAGGTCAATGCCTACTTTTTCACAAACTATACTATTTGTCCTTTAATTGAATAATGGACATCATTGGGTTTTAATGCCTTTTTTCTTTTCTTTCAAACAAAACAGCCAGTGAGACCAAAATGGTAATATATAGCAGAGAAAAAAATAATAGCTTATTGTTCTGATAAGGAATGGTAATTAACCTAAAATATCAATTATATTTCTTCTAAATGCATCACAGATGTTAATATTTTGTTTTTTGAACAGACACTTCTGCATCGTTGGTTGTTCTGAAAAAGCTAAAATAATCTAACCTTTTCCCTCCCTTCCTAATAAGGAGTGTGAACACTTCTCTCTTTTAATTAAACGTTGAAAATATATGAGATCATTGAGATTTATATAGGCAGATTTGGCAGCCTTTTCATATTTACTTGGACTGTGAGGTGCATTTTTATGTATGCCTCTGTGAAAATAAGTATGTAAACCATTTTTTATTTTCGTAAGTCTTTTTTTATTAGACATGGATCAGACACTGATAATGTCAGTGGACCTATTCTCTGGCCACTTGAAGTTGTGTAAACTAGGAATAGCTTCACTGAAGTCAGCAGAGTCACAGTGATGTAAAAACAGCAAGAGGAGAATAGGGTCCAGGGTGTTTGAAACAACTGAGGCACGTGAGTAAAATCATTTCTGTCAGTCAAAAATTGCAGATTGGCCCTGTGAGTTAGGTTGGAATTGCATTTTCCTTCTGCAACCTTGTATTGGTTTTTCATTGGTAATAAGTTTCACCCACTCAATTTGTTCCTTTATAAATGCATTTTGTCACTGCCAGTTGTCAATAGGCCTGCACCGCAATATTCAGATCCAGACCCAAATTCAGCTTGTGTTCCATTCTGCCCTGAACAAGACTTCTGGCTTGGCCCATTGTATAATTGGGAGTAAACCACAGCATGTGGATTTGGACGCAGGTCCAGCCTCAACTCCCCTGGAGTCTGGGATTCTTCTGATCCAGGGGTTTGGTTCCAGACTCCTTGTAATTTGTGCCATTTAATATCTGCTAATCCTTTATTTTTATTTCTTTGTCTCTCATTTCAGACTTCAGAAACGTATTTGGAAAAAAAACAGAGGGTGTCAAACAAATCTTTGCATATTTATTCCAACATCAGCAGACACTTGTAGGAAGATGACAGACAAAAAAAGAGGGTGGGAAACAGCTGCAGAGTAATGTTTAAATACACAGGGCCAAACAAAAGCAGTCAGACACTGTTATGAAGAGCGAGTTTCCATCCTCAGGACGGCACAGTGCTTCCTGAAACCATGCAGGACAAAGGTGTATTCTGCAGGACAGTGCCAGGGCTGCTCGCAGCCTCTCCAACCTGCCTGAGCACCAGGGAGACGTGGAGACACCAGGCACCTCCAGCAAGGGCGGGGAAGGAAAAGCAGTCCTGCTGCCTGCAGGCTGCAGCCATGGTCACACCTGCCTGACAAAGATGAGGACGGGAGCTGGTCACAAAGGATTTCCTGCTGTCTGCCCACAAGCAGGTCTTTGTGCTCTTTGTGAGGTGCACTGCTTTTGGCCTCCCCGTGCCTGTCCTCTCCGCAGATGTCTCCCACTGGAAGCAGCTCTCCTCCAGCAGCGCTTGCACACCCCAGGACCTGCAATCCAAGGAGCTGGTAGCAAACTGGGGATGAATCAGAGAACAACCGTGAGAACAATTAAAGCGTCAGGAAATGCACCTGATAGCTTAAATAAATCAAGTCTTTCACTGTGAAAAACACATTAAGAGGACGAATTACTCAGAGATTACAGCCACCTAGGAGGAATAAAAATTTGATAATCGAGGAGTTTTTGGTCTGGAGACAAAGATGCATCAAGGTTTAACATCTACTGAAGTTGAAGGTAAAACAATTTAGAGTAGAAAAAAGGCAGGACAATTAACTGCTAGGCAAACACACCAAATTTGGATTTAAAGATTTGCACTGAACTTCCCCCACAAATACTGGATTTTTTTTCCCTAGGAGATAGGCTGCAGTTTAAGCAGGAATTAATTTTTGGAAGTTCAACTGCATGCGTTGCAAAAGGAATCAGAATAAAAGATCAAAACAGGCCCTCCTAGCTTTGTAAATAAGGAGTCCAATAATAAGCAGCTAAGCTCACATTCCAGGCTCCTGAGGACACATTGCAGGCAGGAACGTGACATGACTTTCCAAAGGCTGCATGACAAATCTGTGCCCAGACCTGAAAAGAGACCCCAGGATTCCCAACAGGAATGCTCTTTGTCCCTGCTGTGTTTCCATCCATCCCTTTCCTTCTTTAAAGCTCTCATCTCCTTCCTGTACTGCTCCCTTCGTGCTTTCCTATGTGCTTGCCACCAGGTCCCGTCCCTACCTGGTCTCTTCTCTACCTCTCCTCCCCCCTCTCTTTTCTGTGGAGCCTCTCGAACACTGCACTGATGTCTTCTGCAGGAGGATTGGGCTGGTGCATGTCCTGGCCAGGATATAGTGCTGTTGAACACATTTTCCAGGAAACCCCCATGGCTGGTAAAGATCAGGTGAAGGAGGCACAAGAAAAAGGAAGGCTACTCCTGGCCTGAAGGTCAGAAATGGGGACCAAATGGCTGTGCCAAAGAGGCTGAGGGCTGCAGTCTTTCCCCACCAGCAGCCGTCCCCGAGAGCAGTACTCAGCCAGCAGCAGCATCAGTAACAGCAGCGCAGAGTTGCCACTCCAGATGAGTGACACAGGGAACTATGCCTGCCATGAAAAAGCATTTAAAACCTCCTTGGTCATCTACCTAGCTGCCATGGAGCACTCTCCATGACCACATGAGAAGTCACCCCACCACTGACACCAACTCAATCATTTTACTGTAATCCTACAACAGGGAGTTGCCTGTCTGAGCATATGGAAATGAGGATGAACCTAGGAGTAGGTTCAGCATTGGCCCTCATCATTTTCCCAGTTTCTTCTTACCATAATATTCTGCAGTATGTATCTAAAATCTCAACCTTGTCTATTGCTTTAAACAGTCACTTTTTGTCTATTTCCAAGCCCTCAGATCAGTTCTGTTCAAAAGAAGAACGTATTAATAGCAACCTCTATATTCCCTCTAGGATGCTCTCACGTCTTACTGTGTTTTTAATCTTTGCAGAGCCCAAAAAACCAACCACATCAGGTGATGTGAATACCAGGTTTTTTTCATTTCTTTATGGACGTGACTAGTTAGGAGTTCTGCAAAGATTAAAAACCCCATTCAATAAAACTATGGATTTGAAAAAGGTGCATCACGATATGATTAACAGGGGATTCAAAAGAGAAGATAAAAAGAATATTCCTGACATCCATAGAACGGTAAAAATCTACAGAATAAGTGGAGCAGCATTGACCTGCTCTCTAATAACAGTGAGAGATAAAACAACCTCAGCAAAACTTGGAAGGCATCAGAAGCAGAAAGATTAGGCTGAGATTTCTGGATTCCCAGATTGCAAAGAGAAAGAGTCTGTTTAGTTGGTCTGAAACCAGAGAATAAGTAAAACTGTTAAAATGGAAACCAGAACAATTTGTTTTGGATATAGGCTGCAGACTAATATTCATGGTCAGGAGGTGGAGAGGAACAAGTTTCTCATGTGGACTGAGGGAGCAAGAAGGACCTACAGCTTATGACATTTAGAATTGCAGTCTGTAAGCAGAGTGCCATGGCTGGTGTATCATTTACAATCTCTAACTTCAGTTTTCTTGGTTTGCATTAAGGATACATTCAAAACTCACTTCTTTGAGTTTTGTTTTCATCTTGCTCTTCAAGTATGTTTTTCCCTTCCAGCACACAGTAATCTTTCTGGTTTGTTATATAACAGAATATTCTACCCTGGGAAAATATTTTTTGTTCTTCTTGTTTGCAACTTTTCACTCTTCTCTGAAAAGTTAACCTCCTTTTTGGGAAAAACACAGTGAAACAGAAAATGACAGGCAGGAGAGGTGATTATTATTGCACCTTTTGAGTAAGTCAGAAGAGAGTGCCATGGTCTTGGTCTGTCACCACAGAAAGTATCTCGACCATTTGCTGTGACTTTTTGCAGGCTGACATATTATGAGGCAATAAAGCTCATCAGTGGGTGATAATTCTGTTCCATGGCAACTTCCTGTGTTTCAAATTATTCTTCTTCTACACTGGGGCATGAGGAGAATGTTTTCATGAAAGCCTGTAAATGCCTGCTCTCAGGCATTTCTGTTACCTGGTGACTAGAGTCCTCACCCAGGATTTTCCTTTTTTTTCCCCATTCCAGATCACTCAAAGTGAAGTGTTTTTTTTTTCCCTTACTACAGTCAGGACATAATCCTTTTCTCCCCATAATTTCACCCTGATTTTTTACCTGAGTGAAAGCAATGTGCATAACAGGTAGGAGTTACTTCCATCAGACTCAACTTCAAAACAGAAACCAAAAACCCAATACTTACTTTACTGCAGCTACACAGTTTACCCTCATTGAAACAACAACAAAAAAGTTTTATACAAGGATAATCCAATAAAGTTTGTTCAAATAACTGCCAACCTAAAGCTGTGCAAAAGAAAGAAGAATCAGGCCCATTGAACTGTCATTTGTTAAATCCACCATGAGGATAATACAGACTGAGCACCAAGTTGCAGTTCTGAGTCTGGTGTGTGTCTTCTAAAACAGACTGGTGTCTTTGAGATACAAGATACTACATTTGAGGGGTTTCTTTCTTGCTGATTCTCCAATATGAGCAAGAGACTCCGACAGTCTTAGATACCATGTGTGTGCAGCACCTTCCGCACACCTAGTGCCCCCACCCATCCTAAGCATCAGTTACCATCATCACTTGTTAACATACTCTCTTTGTGCATTCAGCACCGTTAAGGAGAAAAACATCAATCAACACTAGCCTCGCTGCAGCATGTGACGTCATCACAATCTTTGTGACACATTTAGCAAGGGAATATCGCATAAACAGCAGGGTAGAGATATCTTTAACAGGTGATGAGTGCTTAGTTTTGGATCAGACCTATTTTAATTGAAGGAGGAGACAGTTACTGTATTCTTGACATAGTGCTTTTCCCTGTACTGCCGTATCTTATTAACAAGACACAAAGACATGAAAGCTTAGAGCTTCCTCCGTGTGGTCACACAGTACCACATTTGATTGTCCCAGCCAGATTTTTGCTTTCCCAACCCTCTGAGACTTGCAGTTGAATTACACAATGTTTTCTTGAGCAGCATCTGTGCAGCAGAAATCTTCAGCCTCCAGAAAGGCCTGGGAAGACAGACTGCTTCCTTACACGTGGTTGCTTTTGTCAGCACATAAATCAGCCCCTGAGAGGCCTCAGCAAAGCGGTGTTGATCCAGAGGGGAGTGCCTCGGTCGGATAGGAGGGGCCAACCGTTCTAAGTCTGGCTGAGAAAAACAGGGAGCTGGGAAAAGCCCAGGAGCCCAGAACTTTATAGTTTTAAAATTTTCAAGGTACTTTTTGTGATAATGTAACTTCCTCAACATACAATTCCACAGGAAATTACAGAACATTTTCAGGGTGTATTATCTAACTGCAAAAGATGGGCATCACACGTTGCAGAACATTGCAGACGCAGCAGAAGAATCCCACAGGAGACTGTACAAGGAAGAAACTTGCAGTATCAGACAGTTCCTCATAGACAGACACTGGTCTCATGGGATTTGAAGGGACTTTCGCTACTACTTCTATTACAGCAAAATCGTATTTTCCCAGCTCTCCAGGGGTCACAAAATATTTCTAGTTCTCTGGAACATCCAAGGGTTCCCCTCCATATCTCAGTCATAGACCAAACCAATGACAGAATAGCTCTAGCAAATGCCCTTGGAAAAAAGACCATTTGAACCAGGAAAAAGATGCCTGGTGAAGCACTGGAGGTCAATCTGCATGCACGACACTCGTGAAATTGCAGCTGTCCCCTCTCTGAAGAACAGTTGCTTCACTAAAAGCCTGTATAGCTTAGCAGGAGTCTCTGGTTCCCATTAAGGATCATGGAGCAAACTCCTGGCATATGGCAGGGAAACTTCCTCTCCCAGATATAGCAGAAACAGCCTCTAGGCCTCACGTCTTCCAACCATTTAGAGCTGCTTTGAAAAAACCTTCTTGACTGCCTTTCTCTACACTAATCAAAGCATCTGAGTCTCTATCAAAGACGTTAAAGATGCTTTTAGGGTCTTTGGCACGTACAGAACTGATTTCACTATTTTCCTTTCCAGCCTCTAGTTTCTCAGCAACTGCTTTGGCAGTACCTTCAAGTGGATCAGCCTCAACTGTTGTCAGCTTACAGCATCCCAGTTTGCATGCCCTACTTAATTGCTTGAAATTCAGAGGTATTGAGCACCTGGGACTCTGGTGGAATTTAATGAGAGCTGTGGCTGCTTGCTCACCTCTGAAAAGTGAGGCCCAGAGGACTTCTTTTGAAGACGTCAATCGCTATCCTCTACCCTGACTTCCCATATTATTTCCAAACAAGCGTCTATCGCTCCCTGTGCTAGTAGGTTTAGCTTTTGAATGGTGAGTGTCCTGGTCGAAGGCATCAATCTTAGTCCAACTTTGTCTTTTTAAAAGGGACAGGGATTATATTACTTTGTAATTCCCTCTTAACTTTGTTCTACTCTATATCAGATATGAATTATTGACAGAATCACCCCAATCTGTCACATTTGATGAGACACACATACCATGGGATACCTTAAATGGAGAATATAAGCTTAGAAGCATATGCCAGTGAATCTGAAAGAGAATTAATTTCTAATTCAGTGCATGAAACAAACAACAATGAAGAATATTATGAAGCTTTGTGACCTAACAGTAGTACTAGTAATGAAAGGTTTCAGTGAAGTCTAACAGGGTAAACTAGAGTCCCTTGTAAGAAAAAGCTTAAAAACAGACACACGCACAAACACACACATAGAGTTTAACTAGCAAATATGATTTAAGGACCAGATTCCAAGGCTTTTAGTCATGTTGAGTGACTGAATGTACCTTCCCATCCATGAATGACTCCATTGAACCAATGGGACCATTTGTGGAACAAGGTACTATTCAGCTCAGGAGTAAAGTGAAAGGAATCAGAATCCAGCCCAAAGGTAAAAGTAAACAGGAAATTCCAGCAGCGTATCTCACAGTAGTCAACATGAAAAAAGAGTCAGCATTCTCCAGTAGTTCACATACTAAGATACTGCAGCCATCCCCACACACCAGAAAATAACTGCAATATCCCATATGACTGTTAGCAAATCATCTCCCCTACATGTTTGCATATAGGTGTTGC
Organism: Gymnogyps californianus; assembly: GCF_018139145.2. Classification (NCBI taxonomy): domain Eukaryota; kingdom Metazoa; phylum Chordata; class Aves; order Accipitriformes; family Cathartidae; genus Gymnogyps; species Gymnogyps californianus. Next base: position 32,079,243 of record NC_059500.1, on the reverse strand, counting down.
TTAGAGAACTCAACAGAGAAGAGGAACTACTGTTCTAGGTACGTAATAGTCGATAGTGCCTGCTCCAAGGATGTTATAATCCAGTAGCATAGCCAGACAAATGTGTGTACAGAACGAGTGGCTATGCGACATGGTCATATACAGCTTAGTAGTGGAGCTAGAAACAAGATCTTCAGAGCTAACGCAGTGTCTAACTCTTACCTGTCACCACTGCATACCTTATGTGACAACCACCACTACAGTGCTTCACAGGCACTGTACACATATTGCCAGATGATCAGTGGGGAATCACCTGGCTCATTAGGCATCCCTCTGGCCTTGGCATTGCAAGTTTTTGTTTAAAGACCCTTTACATGTAGAAGTGTTTCACAGTCATTGCCTGATGGATGAGGGGTGGATTTGACTCTGCTAGGTGGCTGCCTAGCTACTAGGTATTGCAGTGTCAGGTATAGGTTCAAGGACACAACACATATGAAATTGTTAGGTCAAACCATACTAAGAAAGAAACCAATGGCATAAATTACTGTAAAAGATATAAAGATGGTTTATAGGGAAGAAAGAGAGAACGCATGAACGCATAAAGGCATGAATCAGACTAAACTACAGGGGACTAACCTATAGGGTCAAGTGTCCTTTCCCTCTCCAGTCAGTTATTCACTGTAAAAAGAAAATATTAGCTCAGTAGCTAATCCCTCCCCCCACATCTTCTTGGAGTAAATTTGATGGAATAGGAGATCTTCTTGGTAAAATTACAAGAGATTTCATTATTGTGAGAAGAACAGCAGAGAAATGGAAGTTATTCCAAAAAATACTACTTGAGTATAAATGCTGCTGAAATCCTAGAAAGTATATTAATTATAAATTAGCATGGGCAATTTGGCTTGCACATTTTAAGCAGAGAAAAAGAGAACACTGAAACTGGAAGAGTCTCTCTGAGCTACTGAACTTGCTCCTCTTCACAGAGTACATCAAACTGACTATAATTAACTAAGCAGTAATTAAAAACTCCAGAAAGAAGATTGTACTACAGCTGTGGAGAGGAAAAGCTTATCAACAGTTGAAGCACAGTATCTTCACACCCAGGAAAAATCAGTATCAGTGAACCAACTGCTGAAAACAACTACAGGGACCAACAGAAAATGAGGAAAGTAAGATTAGTGAGACAGCAAATCTGAGATACAAAGAAAAGACACTGTTGATGGTTAGGAGGAAAGCCAACAATAATGAAGACTAATTCCATAAATAAAATTGATTTTATTCCCATTTTCACTGGCAATTCTTTCCTCAGTAGAATGAAAAAGAAACAGTAAAACAAACTTCTGCCTCTTGCCAGCAGGTATGATGAACAGAGCATAAATGCAAGTATGGATAGATGGACAAACAACAATCCATGCCACGTTTACCTGTTTGACCATGGATGCCAGTAACGTTACTTTCCACCAAACTTAAGTCTAAACAGTAACTCACATTACTGATGTAAAATATGTTGCTGAGGTCCCACTAAGGGGGTCCAATTGCTGGGTTGTTGTCTACCTGTTGTGCCTTAAAAGCAGTTGAAACTCCTTCATGTAAAATAAGGTTCAGACAGTGCCCCACAAGACCTTCCTGAAAAGCTCACGTTGTACCTGAAAAACAAAGATGGTACCTTCTCATGTGCAATGACAGCCAAAGGATGTGCCATGGACTGAGAAACAGGTGATCACCCTTTCCTGCTCTTTGCAGACTTCCGTGTAGGACAGTGACAATGCTGTATACCACCCGCAGTGCCAGACTGCAGACCACAACAGCGCGTCCTCTTCCTACCAGTACCTCTCAAGTTTTAGATACTTCCTTCCTAAGGAAACACCAGCGTGCAGTTCAGATTTTCAACTTTGTTAGAGGGCTTGACTTCAGGCACCCCAGGCTTTTCTGGTGAGAGTGGTAGAGTGGGAATCCTCCTTTTTCTTCTCGCCAGAACGGGAACTACAAGATTCAGCTCCTGCCACAGGTGTTCAGAAGCGCCAGAGCAAACGGACTGTGAACACTCCCCTGTTTGCTCCAGGTATCACACATAGCATAGCCTCTCAGAGATGCCCCCTTGCAAACCTCACAAGGCTGCTAACAGCTATGCCTGGCCTCCCTTTCTATTCTTCAGTTATTTTCATCTCATACCAAGGCCTAAGGAACGTTATTCCCTGGCTTCACAAACACAGCCCACCGTAGCTGCTTACTCTAAATCTTCAAGTGTTTTCACTCTCTGCTCTGTGACTACATGCTGACATTCACCATCATCGACTTTGCAACTCAGTCTCTTCCTATACCATGAGCCCTTTCTTCACTGCACTTTCAAGAAACTTCTTTTATATTAAATGGTAAGCTGAACTAATGACTTCTGTGCCAGCTTGATTTACCAAAAGACAAATCAGACAACAATTTAATTGACACGCTGCTGAAGGCACTCTTGAAGTTTCAGCTGGACAGGTTACCAACATCATTGCTGCTTCTTTTTCCTGCTAACAGAGGCACTGAAAGTTATTGGAATTACAGTGTGCTGTTCTCTGCTAGCTTAGTTTCTTCATTTGGAAACTTTGTATCTTTTCTGAAGATAGCTTCCGGCTCTTTCTCTACAATCCTGGACAGACTTTGTTTGAATGAGAAGGAGAAAAATAATAAAAAAGCACAGTAACAACAACCCCTCCCCTTTATTCAAATTTGTCAGCTCTCAAAGCTTTGAATATACTTTAGAAAAGGTGGTAACCTTTTTAAATTAGCTTTGCCTTCTCTTCCCATGCAGCACAAATGACCGAAAGAATCCTTACCTCAGGACTAACTAAATTGCACCCATTAATGAGCTCTGTAAGGTACACACATCATAGACTGGTGACTTTGCTCTGTTTTCTGATCAGGATAATGACTGCATCTTCTTTCTATCACTCTTCTCAACACTCTCTAAATGTGTAATATTACAAATAATAGGGACATTAATTTCTGTTACTTAACTGGATAAGAATCACAAGCATGTAAGCTAAATGTTCTGTGGCAATTAGATATGCAATAATAAATGAGGTCAAATAACACAAGAAACTCACTACCAGAAACTTAAAAAATCTTTATTTACATCAGAATTTTGACCATTATTGTGCTCATGCATAGCTAAGCACAATTTCAAGCATGCATTATGTTGAAACAAAGTATTGATTGCCAGATATCTTCTGGTTGTAATGCTCTTCATTCAGAATTTGCCTTAGACCAATTTACCAAAAAATTTCTTGGAAAACACAAAATTACTTGTATATTTTTCCTTCTGACACACTGCCAGCAGTTCTGCACAGCAAATTCATGGAAAGACTGACTTATAAGGTGCCTATTCATTTACTCCAGGTCCTCAACATATCTGTAAAATTCCTGGCTGAGATAAGGTTAAGGTTTAAAAATGCTGGGTATCAAATAATTCATGCTGCAAGCTTTCACCTTCTTGGCCACTGTATTATATACAACCCAAAATACTGTAAGGGAGGACACTGTCATTATCACTATTGGGTAACACCCATAAAGGGTAAAGAGGGTGGAAAGCGCAAGGCATGTCACATGGCGGTCTTTCAGCAATGAATTTACTCCAGAAAGCAGAGGTCCTGAATCTACAGCAAAGGAAAACAGCAGCAATGTTGCCTTGAGATGTTCTTAAGAAGGCAGAAGACCTGCACCATCTAGAGACCTATTTCAAGGTGAACCTTGGGAATTACATGACAAAGGGTCACTTATTCATAGCTCTTCCCAAAGGGGTGCTATAAAAGAGGTCCTTAGAGTCAACTTCAATCAACTGTGAACAGCGGTTTCCTCTGCAAAAAGCCTGGCTCCCACATTTTCACACCACATTCTGTAACTTGAACCTGTATTTAATTCATTTGTCCCTTCAGACTACAGGGTATTTAGTCATCTGTGACATGGTTACACCAGCTACCAGATTCCCTTTGCTGCTGTGAATGCTGACAATTCAATAAAGTCTGTCTGACGACCTTTTTAAAAGGACCCAGATTAAGAATAATTAGCACACAAATGAGTAACGCTCAAGATTCCAGTGATGTAGTGATTTGATCAAATTCAGCATACCTTAGGGGAGATACACTGAGCAGCAGGATAAAGAATGATCAGATTTATTGCAAGAAAAACACACAACAGACATTTTATATTTATATGCTCACATTCCTTATTAATTGAAGATTAGCCTCAGAAAAAAAGGTATTGTGAGGAAACTGAGAAATCCTTTAATTAATCATGATTTAGAAAGTAAAGAAAACATTCATACAGTTAAGTGTCAAGACAGACAACAGTGCTATAATACTGAGGGAAAGAGCTAAGTCGTGGATAATATGTACAGAGAAACTCTACACTTAGAAAGAGGTACTTACCAAGAGTCCCCTGCATGGGCATCTGTGTGTCTGTGCACACACTCAGACACACATATGCCATTAATCATGTGTTCCCATGGAGGGATCTGGGTAGTTAGGCAGAAAGGGAGGCTGGCAAGGATACTGCCTACATTAAGGACCAGAAAGAAAAAAGGAGCACCAATGAGTCCATGCTGACCTTATTTCTTAGAGCTGACAGGCAGAAGCCATAGAGAAGCAAGGGAGAAGGCCTAGCACACGCTAAATACATGTACTGAGAATATTTAACAAGAAAAGTGGCAAAATCTTTCCATCGTGGTGGAGGTTTGCTTTGACAATGGGTAAGAAGTGTGCAGCACAGAGGTGCTATGCAGTCACAGCAAGCTTGCCTTCTTGTAGTCCTGTGGGAAGTACCCTGTGCTTTACGTTACCAGAAATGGAGCCTTTCCACTATGGAGGCTGGCAACACTGCCCGCATGATGCAAATCTCTGTCCAAGTACCTCACTGGAACTCTTGGACCCTGTGCCTTGCAGCACAATGAAACCATAGCCTGCCTCTCCCCCTCCACCACTGCAGGCCAGCAGGAGGAGAGGAGCGTTGTGACTTCCACCATCTCTTCCATGCACCACGATGCAGCACAAGCAGGATCCAGCACATACCAAAACAGGGAGACAGAGCATAGAAGTATCACATAGCAAGGAGCTGTCAGCCTTCTGGCCCCAAAATAGAAGTGCTACCTGAAGTGTTAATACAGACCTCGCTGTCAGATATCTCAGCATTTCTCTTCAGTGCCAGAGGACTACACCCTTGCAACATCCCAGTGGGGTGTGGAGGAGGGAGGGTTAAACCTCATTTTACAGAAGGAGGGTGATGCACCAGGCAGATTCAGAGACTTGCCTAAGGTGGGAGTGTCAGCCCACTAAACTATTGACTCCACATTATGTTGCAGCTTTACAACTCTCATTATTTGGGCTTATACTGAAAATTCAGCCACATTATTAATTTAATTTATTTCAGACAACACCAGCTGGTCATGATGAAGTTCTCATTAAAATATATCACCATGATAGTGTGTATATATATCTCTCTCTCTCTCACAGGTGGGCTGTACCTCTCAACAAAGTCTGCTCGTACTGATACAGTTACTTCAGTGGATGTACTTGAGTTAAGCCGTACTGGCAAACAAGCCACAAATTGGGCTTCTGCACACACACTGGTGTTCCCTTTTTTCATGCACAACCTTGCAACATCTGGATGAGTGTCTCCCCTTGTTGTTTGTGTTGCAGAAATTGGATCCACTGTGGAAACCCCAGAAATCTGCAGGAGATACCATCTGTCCCTTCAGAGATTTGGGAAGGAGATAGAAAAGGCACTGGAAATGGGCAGAGCCACACTGTGCCCCAGTTGCAGAGTGGCTGTGCTCATACAGGCTCTCCTATGTGCTCCTCTTTGGCATAACACAGAACTCAGCCTGAAGGCTTGGGGTGAGGGGAGATAGATGGGAAACTCAAGTGAAGACTCAACATCAGTGAGATCATTTCAGAGACTTCAGGAATGGACTTAACTTCTTCTGGCCAATGCTGGAGATAAGAAGACATCTTTGATCTTGGCCAATATCACCCCTACAATTTAAGATGTGCGATACCTATGATGGGGGATCTCTGCTGGATCTGCTCTGTGAGGAGCATCTGACCAGATGATTTCCTAGAGGTTCCTCCTTCCTACCTAAGTTATTCTGTGAATCCAGCTTTAATTCTATAAAATATAGAAATCTGGTCAGGAATTGAGCTAGTCTTGAACTGTTTTTTTTTCCTTTCTGTCATGACACAACTTCTATAGTTGGTATTTTTAGCATGGAACAGGCTGTAGATGTGTTTCAGATAGGGGAAAATGTCTTCCAAGGAGATGTCTCTAGTTGGTTGAGATGGAAAGCAAGGACAACCTTGTCTCATAGAGGGGAAAAAATGCATTAATTTTTGGTAGCATTTCAGACAAGATTTTTTATTTAGTTAGGTTTTTTCCTTTTCTGTAAAGTTCACTCAGCATTGTCTCCGTTACTAAGCAGGCACGCTTACTGAAATCTGCCAATTTAGTCCAGCCTATATTTAGATCCAGGAAGTTTTATTTTACTTTATCTTTAATAAGACCTTTTGCAAGTGATAAGAAGAACACTCTTGGTTCCATACTACCACAAATCTTTCATTTGTGGTAGCTAATGAAAGTTTAAAACCTATTAGATTACAGAAAACGAGGGTAAAAGTAGCTCTAAATATGGTCCTACCTCCTCACTGGCAAGTTAATGACAGTATTACCTGTGACCTCCCAAAACCTGCTACCCCAAAATTCCCTCTTAAAAGTTATGTACTGTAGACCTCATTGTAAATGTGAGTAGTGGTATATCTTCCTACCAGCCCAAGTATACTACATGGAGGGGTCACTAATTGCAAGTTTATTTTTTGACATAGCATCAGTAAAGTCTCAAAATAGTCTTTAAGTGAGGCTTAACTGGTGCATAAAATCTTGCTGGCACTTTAATAGAGCCTGGGGGCTCAGTTTTGACAAACTCTCAATTGCAAAGGGTAATATGAGGCTGTTGAAACTCAGGTAAAGCTAAAGCATGTATGCTAAAAACATATGTGAATAAGAACAGGGCCAGAGCAAAACAGAGAAAAGGAAGGTCAGTAACACTATTAACCTCGGCATATAGACATCCATGAAGCACAGCACCACATGAATGCAGCCTTAGCACCATGCATGAACCTGGCTCAAGCTAACTTCGGTGCCTTTGGATGCGCAGGAACACTTACCACACAACCTGGACTAACCAGCTCCCAAGGAACTGAGAGCTGACCTCATTCAAATGCAGTTACCTGCCAGCCAGTTTACCTGGGAAATGTTCCTTCTCCATATACATAATTTTTTTTTTTTTTTTAGGTCCCCAGATTTGGGAGGAAGTCCAAGTCCCAAACCTAGAAGCAAATACATTCATCTCACCACCAACTATGCAAAATTTAACGTCCTTGGTACCCGTATCAGAAGGGGTTTCACAGAGATGCAAAAGGAAGAATCCCAGTTTCACAGCAATTCTTTACTTGTAAGCACAGTCTTGTAGCCTTTAAAAAAGGGTTTCCCAAAGTTGTTTTATGCAGATATCATCACAAAGGCAAGCACATCAAGGAGGAGAAGACATTCTGCTCTTTGAGTGTCACGTTGAGGTAGCATCCCCTGCAATGCAGTGTGCAAATCCTGCAGTTAAATCTCAGTTAGACGGTTTAATCAGTCATTTAAAACAGTGTTTTTTCTTATAGTCTTCACACAAATCAACCCTTGATGACTAAGATTTCTGGCCTTACAGCCCTAAAAGAAGCTCCCACTTCTCAGTATGTATTTCAAAGCTACGTTTTGACATGCGTGTGGCTCACACAGAAAACATAACAAGAAGATAGTAAGAGTTTGCTGTATTCTGTCTAGGATGGTCCCATAAATAACACACCAGTTCAAAATCATGCCAATAAAACCTCATAAAAGTACCATCCAGTTTGTCGCATGTTTATCATTAAAAGGGAGCAGGCATATTTATAAAGCTTCATTCTCAGAGTGTGTACCTTCATCAAAAATACAAAGAGTAAAAGAACAAAGCACTTCTTACAGAAGCTTACAGCAGATACTGTCCAAAAGGCTTTTTTATGGCTTTGGGTCTTGCTTTTGCACAGTTGTAGGGCCAGCCCAGAAAAATTAACATGCTGGATTTCATGTTTGGATAGAAGGCAGCCCTGTCTAGCTCCATAATGTTTCATATAAGTATGGAATGATTAGTGACTCTTCCCTCTGTTTCAAGGCAAAGACAGGTGAAAAGGAGAGTAGAAGATTGTGTGATAAGTGTACATAAATTTTAAAAGGGTTTTTCAGGGGAAGGGTGGGAGTTTTGGGGGAAATGTATGTCTGTATGTGTATGCATGTAATTCTGGCTTATCTTGTTCATGTGAGTTTTTCTCTTGACTGAGGTGTATGAATTACTGTAGAAATGTAAAAGTAGAAGTGCTCTCAAGAGGACATCTGTTTCACATCAGTGACAGATGTCTGTCTGACCCATTTTCAGGATTTGAAACAAGGATTCCAGAATATCCTTAGAAACCCTGTTCCAGTTCTGTACCATCCCCATAGCCAGAACATCTATCTGAATTCTATCTAATCTGAGTATCTCTTGCTTCAGCTTACTCCATCCATTTCTTTTACACCATTTTCAGACAGGGAGAGTAGGTAAGTGTCCTTTTCTTTTTAACATTTTTTAATAACATTTTTGCATACTTTATGTGCATTATACCTCTTTCCTTTCCTAGAGAAAAGAATTCAGTTAATTCAGCTTTTCCTCAGAGAAGATGTTTTCTAAGCTTTATTCTTTCTCCTTTCAAAAGGAGAATGATTTCCAAATTGTCTATACTTTAAAATGTGCCATCACCGTTGGACACAGACATAGTATTCCTAGGTCAGGCCCCACTACCCAGGGCAGAACTAAATAGTTACTTCCCAGTTATTCACAATATTACTATTAATTAATACCATCATGGAATTTACTCTTCATACATCTTCACATTTCTGGATTTCATTTTGTTTGTTCTCTGTGTTAAGCCTCTTTTCTGAAAACTGCTCCCAAACTAGTTGTTTCCCATTTAATATTTGTGTATTTGATTTTTTTCTTCCTCAAAAGTGATACTTTGCACTTGTCTTTATTGAATTTAATCCTATTGATTTCAGACCCTTTCTTCAATTTATCAAGCTCATTTTGTATTCAAATCCTGTTCTCTAAAGTGTTTGCAGCCCCTCCTAGTTCCGTATCATATGCAATTTTTAAAAGTTTTCTACCTATTCCATCATCAAAGCTGAAAATATTGAATAATAGCAGACCTAAGACAGACCTCTGTGGTATCTTATTTGATATGTTTTCCCAGTTTGACAACAAACCATTGATAACTGCTTTACCGATAAGCCCAATTTTTCAAACAGTTTTGCACCCATCACATAATAACTTCATCTAAACCATATTTCTCCTGTTTACTTATGAAAATGTCATGTGGATGTGTGTCAAAAGCCTCGCTGAAGTCAAGATCTATCACATCTGCTACTTCCCCCTTATCCACTGGGCCAGTTACCCTGTCAAAGAAGGAAATGAGATTGCTTTGATGTGATTTGTTCTTGACAAACCCATGCTGGCTGTTTCTTATCACCTTATTTTCCTCTAGGTGTTTACAAATTGATTGTTCAATAATTTGCTGCTGCATTTTTCTCAGTATCAAAGTCAAGCTGACTGGCCTATAATTCCCTGGGTCTTCCTATTTCCCCTTTTTAAAGATAGGTACTGTGTTTGCCTTTCTCCCATCCTCCGGGACCTCACCCATCCTCCATGAGCTCTCAGAGATAATTGCTAATAGTTCAGAGATCACTTCAGCTAGTTCCTGAAGTACTCCAGGGTGAATTTCATCAAGCCCTGCTGACTTGAGTATATCTAACTTATCTGAATATTCTTTAAACTGTGCACCTTTTCCCTGTATATTAAACAACTAGCTGCCTAGAGTGTGTTATACAGTTTTAACACTCAGAGGCAATATTCCTAATACTGTAGTTCTAATTTCTTTTGACTGGTAAAGCAGTTACCCTTCAGTCCACAATGTCAATAAAGAAGAGTGGCTATATCAACTAAATGCATAGGAAAGAAGTCCCTAAATCCAAATGCCTGCTATTCCACCTCTGGAGACTAAGCACTCTGTGGACAGAGGCCCACATGAAGCCCAGTTAGACTTCAGCACCCTCTCATGCCCCCAAAGCCTGCTTTAGGGCAGACCAGGGCAGCTCTAGTAGCAGCAGCTCAGAACTCCAGCAGCTACTTTTTACTTCCTGAGTCAAATCCAGACATCAGCCATTTCTCCACCAATTTTTCCCAAACCTGGAAGTGTTTCCAAAACATGCAACCCACTTATACAATCAAGCTTAATATAAAATGCAGCAAGGACATCCAGCAGGAGATGAACAAAAATATATTGATCTAGAATTATACCTACGAGGCTATACGGGTTCTCTTCCTCAAATAAGGTTTCTTCAAGCTAGGTATAGCTACAGAATGACCCTTAACTATTGTCCTTCTGTTTCACCAGCTCTGCTCCTGTTTACAAAGCAGTCCTTACCTCTGTCTCTCAAATGCACACTTGACATACTTGCTGTGCTTGCAATTAGGGCAGAAGAAGCCTATTGTTCATGTTTTCCTCTCTGTCTTTTCTACACAAGTATTTCTCACTGGGGACCTAAAAGACAAAATATTGATTTTTTTTTTTCCTTTTTTTTTTTTCCCTAAATGGCTTGTTCTTTTTTATTATGTTATCCTGGTGGTTTTAATGTCTTACTGCCTACTTTGATGTAGCAACCTAAAGACAGCCAAAGATGAAGTTCTAACCCTAAGGCCTTGAAACAAAAGGTACAGCATCTTCTCTCTGTCCCTCAGAAACAGAAATAAAATGGCTTAGTTGAAAGAAATGCGCAGCAAGGAGGGTGTGAAGAAACTTTTCCATTTCCTTACCTGTCGATTAACACAAAGAATGCACCTTGGACATTGGAATGGCCTTTCTCACAAGCAGGAATCCATCTTTCAAACTATCTATAGGCTACAAAACTATCCCGACTCTGATCCCATGGTGAGCTTCATGGCAGTCAATGCTGTGCGTGCTGGGAGGAGCCTCAGGGAAGCCACCAGGAAGCCACATGAGCACAAGATCATCACAGGGCTGGCAGCTGGCAGCAGCAAATGAAGGAACTTTGGGCAACCACATTTCACAAGCGTGCAAGCATATCATCTGTAACTCAAGTGGACATTCCTTGAAAAATACAATTCTCCCACTGCTTTTATACTCAAGGAAAGCATCACTAAGTTAAAGGCTTCTGAGTGAAAAGTACTACACAATACGTTATTTCAAGAAGTAAACCAGGGGAAAAAAAGTCTGAGGTCAAAAATTGCAGAAATAACCTGTGGTGCCACCTGTAAGCTCTGTCCGTACTTCAGCCAGTAGTCACGGAGTGGGTCAGACTGGACCTCAGACAGTCTCCAGTCCACCCCACACAAAGCAAGGGCTAGCAGGAGAAGACTCTAACTGAGGATGGAGATCCCGTGGCCTCTCTGGGCAACCTGTTCCTGGGTCAGGCCACCGTCCCAGGGACCAAATGTGCCCTCTGTGCCTCAGTGCATCATCCCCTTTTGCAAGCTGTGTCCCTGCACCCTGTCAGTGTGCACATCTTAGGAGAGCCCAGCTGCCAGTCTTTCTTGTCCACGCAGCTTTCTCTACATCCAGAGTGGCCCGGTGTGTGGGTCTGTCTCACCTGTGGCACAGGGTTTTGCATTTGCCTTTGCTGAACTTCATGAGGTTCCTGTCAGCCCATTTCTTCAGTTATCACTTACTATAGGTCAGTTACTACTTCTGCAGCGGGATCAGCCTGCAACAATCCTGCAGAGAGACAAAAATGCAAGACAAGAGACCTGGGGCTGATATCCATAAAAAAACAACAAGGCGGAAAATGGGCAGGATAATAGGGTAAATGCCAATGGATGATACAGAGATTCATCAAGAGCTAGTACAGAGCGCAGTGACATAAAACTGCCAGAACTTCAGTCTTGCCAGTCCCTGACATGATACCACCAGAGCCACTGACAGTAATAAGAGCTTTTGCGAGGAATCTTGTCAGGGACAAAACTGGTGTTAAACTCCTCTCTCATTCCCACAATGATCCATCCAGTCTAGGACTGACTTTTACAAATAAGAAAGCCTGGAGGAGCACTCTTTAAGATGTAATGGTGCTGTAGCGAAAGGCCTCATTTTTCTTAGCTGTAAGACACTTCTATTCCAGAAAGGACTAAACCCCCAAAATGTTAATTGCAGCCAAATATCAGAGACATAAACCAACAGTAAGCTCCAAAGATGCTTTTTCATGAGGGAAAATGGGATGGGCAAGAGTAGAGGAGCACATTCATATCTGGACCCATATTTAAGGTTCCCTTCCATTTATGAGGAGTGAGGCTTGGAAGCTGAGCTGCAGTTCAGGCCAAGCATAGCTCCAGCAGGACTGAGAACGGGGGAAAATAAAGCAATTATGTTCGACTTCAGCACAGATTAGTGATAAATATAATGATTCATGCACTCTAGAAGCAGAGAGATCAAGCTTATTGCAACACACAAAAAAGCACAATTCAAAAAAATATGTTCTGCCATAAAAACAGACAACCTGCTTTCTAGCATTAGTTGCAAAAAAAGCCTTCCATTAATGTCTTTGAAATAAAAGCACAAGCAATTCACAGCCCTTAAAATCATTTGGTCTGCTTTCTGTGACCAGAGCAGGCTCAAAGTTTTCTGAAGCAATGGGACTGTAGGTCATAACAAGACACCTCTGGCCTTTATTTACAAGCACCTGCACCTCACCTTCTTCACTCTAACTTCTAATGCACTCTGTGAAGAGATCACAGAAAACCTAAAAATACACACCAGGAACAGATGTGCCCTATGCTATTGGCAGAGCCAGCTCCACCAGCGTCAGTGTGTTGCCAAGTTTTGATTTGGTTCCAGAGGTTAAGTTGTACTCTCCTTGCCTTGATCAAGAACTACCAAAAAATGATCATCTTCAGCACATGCTGATCAACACCTTCTTCAGCAATGTAGAATGAGGTGGCTCAGAGAAGGAAGCGTCAGTCTCATGCATGTTTGCCCTAGGCACACTTTAAAACTAAGCTCCCCTGTTGTGAGTTAGGCTGGTGCTTTCCTGCTATGGTAGCGTTCCCTCCAAAAAGGTGCCTCCAAAAGGTGTGTTGAACATGCATCTGCACACTGGAGAGGTGAAGGACTCTCTTCAGTGACTGCAGTGACAAACTTCAAATGGGATGTGATAGCCAGGGGCTCATTTCTTAGTATGTTCAACATACTAACCATGTTAACATATACACCAACATATGTTTGTATGTTCCTGCAGTTTCCCTATCAAGCTGAAAGCCAAGAGGGATCTTATGATATCACGTCCTTGGTACTCTGTAATAAGACTCTTCATTTTAACCTGGCCTGGGGTGACACCTGGACAGGTCTTCCTCCTGCTTATACAGGATGCATCTCATCTCCTAATTCACCCGAATTTTGATCAACTTTAATTCAGCTGCTGTGCCGGGACCTCTGAGCTGGCAGATTTTGTTGTTTGCTTAACAACTTCATTTTATTCAGGGAGAAAAACCAAAACCTAATGAAATTATTCCTATGTGGGTAATTTTCTCCAAGATATATTTCAAGGTATATTTTTCAATGTGTTCCTTAGTCATGGTCTGGAAACCTGCCCATGAACAGGTAGAGGCAATATGGACCAAAGGGAACGTCTCGGTTGCTATCCACCTCTGAGGGAATGACTGTCTCAGTAAGAGAGAACTGAAGATCAGGAATGTGCATTTCACGTAGAAATATCACAATAGTAATATAAAATCTCTGAGTTTATTCCAGAGAGTCAAATCATGAAATCTGTCCTGAACAATTTAGTGGCTGGCTGGAGAACCAAACTCACTCCTCCCTCCGGTTCCTCTGATGCTGGCAAGGAGCATGTCTTTCTTTGGTTAGGAGGAATGCAAGCTTGGCAGGCCAGGTGGTGATGTGACCTTTATCAAAATGAGAAGTTAGCAAGAATGGCTGCTTCTTCTGTTTATGCGGCAAAGTTGCCCCTTACCAAGGTTGTCAGTCAGACGCTAGGCTTTTCTCCCACTCTTCCTTCATGTTTTTTAGCAGTCTTCAAGCTCATTTCTTTGTTCTTTCGACATAGCAGGTGATCTGTGTTGAGCAGCCAGTAAAATAAATTTATGAACTGTCTGAAAAAGCACACTGGGGCTCAAGCAGACTCTTTGTTGTTTGTTTGGGTTATTTTTAAGGGTACAGCCATGGTATTGGAGGCAGGTGGTCAGATCCCCAGCTGATGTAAACCAGCACTGCTTTACTGGCTTTAACACAACGGGGCTACTTCTGGTCAGGCCCTCACTGCTGTAACTCGGCTGCTGGAGAAACATCAGCAGAAGATCTGACCTACCTATTACTTTGTGCATGCTAAATAGTAACTACCTTTTTTTCCCTCCAGTGGAGTCAGGATATAGTGCTGCTTTCCTGGGGTGCATAAACAAGATGCTGAGGGGACTTCTAAAAATGCTGTCTGAACCGCTGTGGGACAGGATTTGAAACAAAGGAGAGCTGAAAGTGCCAAACTATGTCTGCAAAATGCAAGCCTGTACTTGTGCACTCAGCTGTTCTGAGGACGTGCAAAGGGCATGCCATGTTTGCATATACTTTAAACATACTGCTGGCATGTAAACACCCCTTTTATGAACTACAGCTAGCACAAGGAAACAAAATTAGAAAACAATTAGACCTATTTTTGATGTCTTTCCCTTCCTCTCAACCCCCCTTCTGTTTCTCAGCCAGGTACATTGTTCACACTGAGATGGTAAGTGCACACAGGAGCGCAGAGATATATATATAGGCCCCTTCCGATCCCATTGCATTTTTCACATGTGTACCAACAACAACACCTGTGTCCTGCTCTGACTCCAGCTCAGGTAGTTATATCCTGCCTTGCTAATGACCTCCCCAGAGTTTCTCTTGGATGCAGGTTTTCTTTCTTACCTTTCTATCCTAAACAATCTCTCTTCCTTTGATGCAAAGCTAGTAGATACAACACATCATTTGAGCACTGCCAACATAAGGTTCGGCTTGTATATCGTCTGCTTTTTAAATACCTCCTAGTGCCATTACACCTTTGAGGGAATTTCTGGGTAAAGTGACTTATTTGTAAACATAGACCTCCAAATTCACATCTGGTTTAAGTGTAAAGTCCTCCATGTTTGCACCTAGCAAAATTAATGCTGGGAGGAAAAGAGGGAAGACTTCTTATGTGATTTCTTCATCACGTAAGTAGACAACATCTATTCACCTCAGAACTCCACTGCAGAGATGAGATTAGCACCTGAGGATTGTCTTCAGACACCATAAAAATACAACATATTTTAACTCAAAGTATTGTTTTCTCTTGAAGGCAGTCTCATCTGCTGCTCTCTTCCACTACTGCTGACTCTCTGGCACAAGTCCATTCTAACCAGGTCTGGTACGAGAAAGCCTGTTAAACAGACTTTGCACAACTTGCACTTCAGGACTGCTAAATAAAGAGGCAAGTGTTTGGCTACTCATAGTCATTTCCATGGCCCTGGGGTTCCTAACATGCTAAGGTCAGCTTATGGCTGATTGATCGGCCACATTCCCTTCTGTGGCTTAAGGCACAGTGTATGTAACATCCTTTCATGCCATGCCTTGGAATGATCTCAAGTTTGAATGATTTCACGTGACCTTCAGAAGGTAAACCTCCTTCTATTTACTTAAACGCACACAGTGCCTGGTAGAAAGCACTTCTGTGGCAAAGAGAAACATTTCTGGATTCCACCCTGCAGAGCAATGGAAAAAAAGACGATTCTCTTCACCTTCGATTGCTGTCAGTAGCTACTGTAATTCACTACCACAGGTGAAGATAAGTGCAGGCTTGGAGCACAGGTTCCTGGAGGCTACTCTCTCACTTGTGTCATGCAGTAAGCCAGGCAACATTGGCCTTGCAGTCTGTGATGTTATTCCACATTACATTTTAAACCCCATCCCTCTTTGATGACTTATCTTGGAAGAAAATAAAAAAGCAAGCTACAAGTGGTGAATGACAAATGACAGATCACCCATCCAAGAGTTCTTTAAAGAAGAATCAGATAAAAAGATGGAAGTGAGCTGGATAATGTTAAGGTCCTCTTTTCTACCCTGTTGTTTGATGTAGGATGGAGACAAATCTTCAAGCCAAGATTTTAAAGAGAAAGAAAGGTAATGTTTTTAATGACACCCATGGACACCACTTGTGGAGGCCATCTGCACATCATTTGTATGTTTTCTGCAACAGTAATGCCTTGATGGCTATAAACAATGCTCTTGGCTATACTAACAACAAAGAGTAGAGTGAATTTTGTTCAAAACTCCACATTTTAACTAAAATTTTGTCAAATACTCTTTTCAAGGATGGGAGAAGGGAAAAAAAAAAATCAGCATTTTTTTCCCTCCATTTTTTTCAACCAGTTCCCAAAATAGCTATAGTAAACTGGTAGGCAGACCTCAGTATTTACTGTGTATATGGACAGCTCACATGGATTAGGAAGAAAATGTTCTGTCTTGTGTCACAGTTTGATCCAACTGCCTAACTGCATTTTGGAGATTTTGCCCTCCACTTATTCATTTGCAGTTGGACTCCATCAAAATCAGCATGAAAATAACCAGTGGTCTGATCTACTATGGCTACACTATTCCTGCAAGTTTTTGTAAGATATTGGGCCTTGCAGAGCACTGGGATTTTAAAACTCACTCCAAGAATCAGGTCCCTTCCTAAGCTCTGAGAACCCACCAAATAAAAAAGAAATCCTCTTAAAGTAATGACCAGCTTGGTAAGAACCATAATGAATCCAGGCTGAGGAAAGGAAATGCAAACTGTTCGTACACACAGAGACAATTTGACAGATAATTACTCCTGTGAGTCGGTCATGAAGTAGACTTCCTCTGATAAGAAACAAATTGCCATCATCTCTTTTTGTTGTTGTTGTTCCTTCCTTAGTCTCATGACAGAGACTGCTGGGGGGAGGGGGGACTCTACGGTCACCAGCTGTTTAAGCAAAGAGGCAGAGCCTGGCACTTTTAGGCTTACAGGTATTGAAATATCACAGTTAAATGTTTTTAAAAGTGAGTTTCTGACCACCCTGAAATTACTGGACCTTCTTCAAAGAGGGCCCACAGGAAACGAGTTTGTCCTCCGACACATTTGTTCCCGGTTCTGTTTCCATGGGGGACAACCGATGACTTCAGGATGGGAGGGATTCTGATCGAGGTACCAATGGCATTTCTCTGCAATTTTGCCATTAATGCTGTCTAATTCATTACTGTCCTTAGAGAAAGAGGTGCAATGCATAAAACCTTAAAAGTGTTGACATTACTACAAACACACACAATCATACTCCACTCTGGATATACTGGGAAATGTTACTGTCCATGTCTGAAACACTGACTTTGTGGCGAACCTGATCAAACTGTCTTTACAGACCATGCAAAGACTCCTACTGGATTCACGGGGTGTTGGATTCAGACCCGTGAGACTCAGGTGAAAAATTTTAAACAGCATGCAGTAATTGCTCCTTAGATTGCAATGATTTTATAAACCTTCCCGTTATCACAGCCAATACACTGCTCCAAGCAGGAAAGACAGGAATATATCTGGCTCAAGGTAAGGAGAAAAATTACAACATCCTTCAGTTACTGTTTTAACCAAACACTTTCCAGTTCTCAGTCACTGGTCTCTCAGTAGGAGGCAAGCACCCAATCAGCGAGGATGAGCACCATTTAGGAATGCAAAGTACTTAATAAAAGGAAGACTAGCATCTCTGAAGTGCAAAAAGACACTAACATTTGATTACCTGGGAAGACACTCCAGGGAGAAATTCATGACCACAGAAAATAGTTTCCAAATTAAATACAGTACGATGAAAGCATTCAAAACTAGATGCAAACTGTGTAAAATGGATTTTTCCAAAAGAGCATCAAATGGTGAATTTAGCAATAACTTGCAATGAGGTCTGACTCTCCTTTGCTTGGAGTTTGCTTCAACCGCTTACACCCAAAAAAAACAAGTCAAAGCTGCCATCAGTTGGAGCAGGGTTGGCTTTTTGTCTGCTTTCCTTTGCTGCAAACTAAGGTGCAAGATATTAGCAAATAAGTTGCAGACAAAAGGGAGAAAGGCCACCAGTTCTACTCTTTCCACATTGCAGCAAAAACACAGGCTTATAGGGAAGAACAAAAATAGTTTAAAGGTCTGTAGTAAACACTGAAGAAAAATGCAATCTGATGGAACTGTTCAGTACATTTACTCCACATGGTCACTTGAGGCTGATTTGAGCACTGCAGACGGCAAGACATATAGCTTTACAGCAAGGCTACTATCTTCCTAGGTAAGTCCTTCAAATTGCTGCATTGCTGCTCCTGACTCAACAGCAAGAGGCCGAGATTACGATCAGAGAAGAGAGGTACACAAATAATCACAGACATTATTCAGAGCATCAGACATTTAGACCTTGAACTGAAAGCCCACTAAACTCACCAGGAGCACTCCCATTGTTTCCAGCGGGCTTTGGATCTACCACTAATCTAGTAAATTTAAGGGTGGCATTTCATCTCTCCAGATACACACTTAACAGATACCTTTTTCGTTTCATCACAAAGGAACAGATTAAAAAAAGCTTTCAAACAGTTATGTTGGGGGGGGGGATAGAATACGTGTCCTGAAATAATTTAAATATAACCATCCCTCACTTTTATTTATTATAAGAGCATTTCTCCAGACTAATACTAACACTTGCAGAAATGAAGTGAGCAAGAAGGAAGGAAGCTTGTCCAGCAGGTGCCTGTATAACCTGCCATCGCTACTGGTGGTCTCTACTGGAAAGCTTCAGCAGAGCCAAACCTTACCCAAGGGTCATTCTGCCTCCTCCTGGCAGTAAAGAAGAGAGATAAATTGCTTCATCTGATCTTCATTATTAGAACAAGCTGCTTAATATCAGCTTTATAACCTTTGTCCTGAGCGGGGGGAGTAAGCCAAAGAGACCCTAAACCAGCCTCTTGATGAAGAATAGTTTTATCCTCATTTTATGCAGGTCTGACCTGCTGGATCCCCCCTCTGCTCACTTCACACCCATTCACGCATTATCTTCTTGGCATGCTGCAATACTGCTATGCAAATACAGAGCAGGGATATATTCTTCACCTCCTCGCATGGCCCCACTGGAGTAACTTGGCATTTCCAGATGATGCTATCTGAGTCTATTTCATTGAGGGAGGAACCTCAGCTGAGACACATGACAGAATATGACTAATGTGAGGCATAGAGTGAGCACGCTCTGTCAACAAAATACAAACAGCCACATTCACAAATACACTCTGATATGTGTGCGTGTGTGTGTATCAGAAAACACCTGCTGTGACTGCATGCTGCTATTTTTTCTACTAACTAGCCCAGAAGAAACGATTATGAGGCAAAATGAAAAAGAGATTAAAACTTTTCACAAGTTGATAACATTTCAGTGCTTTAGCAAACACTGTGAAGATGCTTTCCAGTGTTGGTGTTACACATACCCTCCAGCCTGACCTAACCCCCTGTCGAAGCCAGCAGAATCCCATCCATTCATTTCCACGAACACAATTTAGGCCCATGTGTGTAAGTAAGCAACATTATCTCTAATCCCATCACCTGATGTGTTTACTTGCATACTCAAAAGGAAAAGTCAAACAGGTGAAAATAGCAGCAATATGTCACATTTTCAATCCAGCTCTAAAAGCAGGACCCAGTGGGCATGAATTTGCATGGGTCAGGTGACAGCACTGCTTCTGCACCTGCAGAAAGACACGGTGCTGTGTCTCTGAGGCTGCTGGCATGCTGAGCACTACCACCACCCCTCGCAAGTGTCACATGGGGGGATATAGCCAGCATTGCCACTTCCAGAAACACTGGTCCCCACGAAGGGTGTTACAGCATGAGCCAAGGGTGAATTAAACAGAGGCCCCCTTTTGGAGATGTGCAGGGAGGGATCACATATGTGTGCGTGTGCATGCCCAACACCAGCTGAACCAGAGAGGTGTCAGGATGCAAAAAACACCGAGGAACACTAGAGGACAAGTAGGGGAGGAGTCAGAAGGCAAGAAAAAGCATTTTCTCAAATGCACAAGCTACTTCATCCCAATGAATAGTTTAGCCAGACATCCCACCAGGTCAGTAGTAGGCTGACACCAACCATTGCATTATAAGCAGAACATGGTATATTTGGGACCAGTTAATGCTTTCCACTGCAGTTAAACCAGCTTGTCCAGGAAAAGCCTATCAATTTAATCCTGCCTACAGAGCACCAGGGCTGTCATTTCCCACCTGTGCTACAGAACTACTAGCGTATATTCATGAACAGTGGTCTTATTATTAAGAATACATCTAATGTGTATTTCAGGGTAACAGGAGACAAGTTACAACAGCCCTATTAACGGAAATTGCAGAGATCACAGAATTGACACATTCTGTTTAAAGGCAGCCATACTTACACTTGATTGCACAACTAGAGACAAGTTTGTTAGGTACCTCATCTTTCACGAACACTCATATTTACTAGTTTAAAACATAAGATAAAAGCCAGCCATGCTTTGGCAAAGGAATAGAGGACAATATCAAATGATAAACTAGGCGTATTTATAGGTGTAAGCAGATCTAGAAAAGGAAGAGTTAGATATAATAAGCACTCAATGATATGGGGCAAACACCGTGAGACTTGAAAGCAAGAAATATCCAACAACTTTTAACATCAAAATGGACAATTGCAGGTCTTAGCAGGCAAATGCAATATGAAAAACAAATAGGTATGCATAAGAAAGGAACAACCACATTAAATACTTTGATCATTTCTACAGAATGAGTGTTTTACAAGAGAACAATACAAAATTGATTGGGTAATTTTTCATAAATGCTGATCATTTTGAGAGTAAGTATGGTTTAGTTAGCTCATACCAAGGAAGCCATGCCACATTTCAGCTAAACTGATAATTTTGGAAAAATGAGGCAAGGTGTCAGGAAGCATTCAGAGGGAACACTGAATTTTTAGCAGTGAATTAGGGCCACAGGTTTAGGTGATACAATACTTTAAGAATTTAAAAAAAAAAGAATAGAAATTGAAAGTCAAAGAAGCATCCTTGGATGTTTCCACATGAAGGCTATGTTTAGGACCTATGCTTATGGACTCAAAAGTGAATTATATGAGGCAGTTATATGTTTTTTGTAAAAAAAAAAAGAAGACAAAGAGACATAATAAAAAAGGAACACAGACTGGAGCCTGTTAATGTCAGCAGTAGAGACAGCCTGGGAAACTATTTTAAGAGATCAAGAGGAAAAATATTTAGAAAAGAATGAGTTGATTAAGAACAGGCAATGTGAATATCTAGAAAAGGAGATCAAGTCTCCCTTGTTGGAATTCACTAGGAATGATGCCTCTCAGGTCCAACAGCATTGCACATTTGGAACAGCAGTAAGGTCTGCTGTCATCTCCACAGAAACTCGTACACACCCAGGACCCGTTTATGGCTTTTTGTGTCCTGCACAGAACCCAAGACTTCCCAGCTCCTGCAGGAAGGAAATCACACAGTAAAGAGTTTGATTCTGTGGCTAGAAAATCCCCTCTGAATTAAACTCAGAGAGCAAGAGGAATCTGCTTCAGAATGCCTTAATGCTCTTTGATGCACAGCCAAAGATCATTCTCCTCTTCATATTTCCAGCACATTTAGTCCTAGTGTGCTCAGTTCTGCATTTTTCACATAAGTGGCCATTGTCAATGAAGGAAGCGCTGTGACTATTCCTGTTCAGACTGGGGTAGCACGACTGCAGAAGCAGCATATCTGGTGCATGGGGAAAGAAAGTATATGCTTCATTTCCCTGCCAGCAGACATGCAAGTAGCTGATAGGTAAAAAGTAAGGCCATCTCATCCTTTTCAGATGAGGGTGAGCCATGAAAATCAATGCAGCTCCATTTATTTCAGTTCTGTCACGGCCAGTTAGGGAGCAAAGACATGGCAAGCGACTGGCACAGGTAGACTGGAAGAGCGAACATGCATTAGCTAGCACCAGTTGGGGATCTTGTCTGGTGATAAGACCAGGATAATGCTGCCTGGGTCATTTAAAATCTCACAGCCTTACAAGCTGAGGGCACAAGACAATTTGAGGATCACTTCAAGATGTTATTTTTGAGCACTTTCTTCTGCTGAAAGAGACAGAAGTCGGTGTGATAGCACTGGAGCAGGCTCCAATGTCCACAGCCAGAAGCTATTAAAAAATGATAAGAAAGGCAATTCAGAAAAGTTTGTCATTTTGGTGAATAGGAGGCTGGCAAGGAGAAATATGTCTCTTTGCTCAATTATGGGAACAGGAAGAAGGAAAGGTCACCACAGTCTAGATACTCCCGCTCAGTAAATCTCTTCCTCTTCTCACTTGTGGGTCTTAATAGATGTCCTGCAGCAATGGTCACATCAGGGCAGAGAAGACAGCACAGGAGAAATGGTATGGCCAGAACCAGCCACTCACTGGTTAATGAGGGACGCCTCAATGGTGCATACGTTAGCACCGAGTCTCCTGCAGCACACGTGTGCCCAGCTGCCTCTGGAGCACAAGCACAGACAAATCAGACCCATGGCTCCATGTGGACTCTTCCCTTCTCCAGAACTTGTGATTTTAGGGGGAAGTGCAAGATTACACCCAGGAACCTCCAACCTTTCCTTTCAAACACCCTGTTACGCTCAACAGACACAGCATTGCTGCAGGTATCTTCTTTAAGCCACTCGCTACTTTGTAACCCTCTACCCCATGTTCCTCTTATCTCCCCTTTTCTGAGGCAGTCAGTCCTGACCTTTTCAGCACCTGATCCACTGATGGCCTTTCTTACGTCCCTCAAAATGAATGCATCAAAGTCCCAGCAGCTGGAATATGTTTGCATTTGACAGGAACTTTGCAGCCCACCCGAGTCAAGCAAGAATGGTGCACACTTCTTGGAGATGAAAAGGATTAGGAAACAGAGGGCCTGATGCTGATGACTCAGTGGGCCCCTTGTGTACAGAAGAAGGTGGGGGAGGAGAGATGGTGCTTTTATGGAGAACAAGGACAGGTGGGGTCTGTATACCAGTGCTGCCATCTCAGATGCCTGTGGAGAAGAAACAATAAATACTAGGTAAAGTGCTTTAAGGGTTAAGAACTTCAAGGGGATAGCCTGCACAGTCTCAAAGAAGAGATAATAAAAAGCCTGTAACACTAGATCCAGCCTCTATGTAAAGATAATCTACTCGATGGGGGCTTAATCCTAGCAAGGGCTCTATAAAGTCTGGGAAAAAAAGGGGGTCTAGTGTGAACCCTGAATAGCCTAATTGATCCCAAAAGTAGAGTCCCTTTTTATATGTAAATCACCCGTCTCTCTTCAACCTCTTGATCATTCAGGGTCTAATCAAGGAGTTTCCAAAAAGACATCTGCTGTCAGTAGGAAAAGCCATCCCCTTGTTTAAAGCTCTTCTCTCTCACCAAGGTTTGAAGCTGTGACTCCCCTCATGCCACTTTAGCCTCAAAAGCTCATGCTGCTGACATGGACATCCTCTGGCACAGGTGACGGTCTCAGTGCAGACAAGAGGATCTCTGCCCATCATTCCATGGGCCATGGCAGGCACAGTGGCTAGAGAGGCAAAGCTGAAAAGCACAAGAGAACTCATGGGATTGCTTCAGGAAATTAGTTACTTTTGAGCACTTTCTTCTGCCTAAAGAGAGAGAAGTCAGTGTGGCAGAAGCCATTTTAAATGAAAGTCTCATACCCTTGCTTTGGCAGCTAGCCATCTCTGTTGCAGGACCAAGAAGAATTACCTGAGATACCAAGCTGACAGACTTCTCACGTGCTGGAAAACAGCATAATTCAGTTTACTATCCTCATAGCTTTGCTATTTTGGAGAATGCAAAAAGAGGCAGAAAAGGCTGCTGGTGGAGGAGGGCAAAACACTGAGCCAATGACAACGTCCTCTTGGACAATCCTGATCCAAGAAGCGATGAACCACCAGGCTCACCCTACCTCCAACAGCCAGGATCATTGCCAGAGAAGCAACAAGGTCACGGCTAATGGTGATGGTGCCACCTCTCCAGCCTGCACCACTGGTTAAGAAATATGGCCAGATGGGTTGCAGGATGCACAGGCAGCCACATAGAACCTGGAGTTTTTCTGCTACAGCAGCCTCTTGGCATGGAGAGGAAGGGCGGAGATGTTGTTCCCTGTCTAACACTAATCTCACAGACACCGGTGGGAATGGGCTAGGGATTCTCTGGTCCCTCCAAGTAAGCTCCCCTTCTGGGAGACCGCTGCCTCGGACTTGCTGACGGCCACAAAGCCTTGCTCCTCCCGAGGAAAGAGGAGGTCTGAAGACACCTCTTTGCCTTCAGGGTGCCAGGAAGGGCAGCTGAATGGGACGGGATGAAAAGGGTTCCTCATCACAGGGGAACCATTTCAGTGGTTTCTTTCTGGCTTTTTCTCACTTGTCAGCTGGTTTTGCTTCCTCCTTTATGCTGGAGGAAGAGGTAAGCTTGGGGAAATGAGAAGCTCCAGAGACATATCTGGAAGCCAGAGTGAGAGCCACGCCCCTCCCGTGCTTACTGTCTGCATAGCAGAAGGCAACAAAATCAGCAGAGGTAAAGGTAGCACATTCTGCACACCACAGTCTGATCTAAAGCTCATTGAAGATCACTGACATTAATTAGACTTTTGCCTTGCTTCCTTCCAACAGCTTAGATGGCCAAGCAAAGGAAAACCCTCTAGAAAGAGATTGACTTTACCCACTCTGTGAAAACAGAACAGCAGAACAGCAAAAGCAGCAGATGTGATTGACCAAATGGCCTCTGCTTGTTCTGCAGAGGTCTCACAACGTATCCCTGTTACTTGCATTCTAGATATATGTGCTTTTCTTACAAATTGCATTATTACTGTATATTTTCTTGTCTGAAAAATTTCCTTCACTTGGATGAAAATAAAATCAATGCTGTAGCTGATGCTTGGAATGATGTGGCCCCTGCACACAAACATACACATCTGTTGTCAGAACTTTTCTGCCTTTCTTTTTCTTTCTTTTAATACAAGTCTAGAATCCACTGAGTGTTCTTCAAGTCTAAGCTCCAAACATTTCAAACAGCACAAAAGGTATGACAAGATGAAAGAAAATGTCCACAAATAGACAGCTAGACAACTAGTTAGCAGCTGTCTGCTTTTCTTCACGTTGGGTTTTTTTTTCCTGCAGGGGAAAAAAAAAAAACTTTATTTTTCAATCTTGAAGGAGCTGAATGCAGATTCTTTTGTGCTGGCAAGAATCCAACCCTGTTTAGCACTGGAAGGGGGGGAGGAGGTGAACTCCTTATGATGCCATGTGTAACCTTGAACCTGAGAATAAATTTTCTAACACAGTATGTGTACAGTTGCAACAGTTTAAATAGCATTGCTCATTTTCCATCTTTTGTATTGTACTGATCGCAGTTTAATGAGGTTTTGGTGTTCTATCAAGTCAGGGCATTTATGTAGGAAAAGGAACCAAAAAGAGCAGGTTTTGATTAAAAATGTGTATGGGCTTTTGAGACCTGGTTTAAATATTTCAGATCTTGAGCGAGCATGGAGCCTGCAGTTGAAGTTATTTATCTTCTCCTCAGAAAAATCTGGCTGGGGGGAGGGGTGGTAATGCTTAAATCCTTGATTTTAATTACTACTGTTGTTTGCAAGTATTTTTCTTCTGTCATTTCTGTCCTCCTTCTCCCCCTAAACAGATGATCAGCAGACAACATGGACTCCTGTCTAACTTGCAGATTTAATTTGGAAACCTGAGCATCCAACGCAAATATGAAACACAAGCTGCAGTTGGATTCTCCTCCAAATCTTTACTGCTCGCTCAGAGAATTCACTCACTCCCTTTGTGAGGCTTAGTGTGAGGCTGAAAAACTTTCCCTCCTCACCTCCTTCTGGGTCTCTTTGTGTGTACATAAATGAGTGTATGTGTATGTGTGTGTGTGTGTGTGTGTGCGTGCATGCACAGGAGTCAGCATGCCAGACAGCATTCCACAGCAGATGATAATTCCTCCTTCCTCCCTTTATTTGCACATTTAGCATGAGTTGCATTGCTCCACGACCTGCTGAAAGGGTGAAGAGATACTGTCCAAGGCTGGGCTACAGAAGATGGGTGGAAGGAACCTCCCTTGTCTGGATAGATCATATATAACTAGACAAGGCAAAGTTTCCATCCCACTGAAATAAATTTGTATGACAACACTTAACTCTGCAGCTTTTTCCATTGACAGCTTCCAAGCCATTTTGCTTCTTTTCCTTTCCCACCCATTATCTTCCTTGTGCTTTTAGATCATAAGTTCTTTAGATCATAAGCATAAAACCAGCTTTCATGCAATAATTAATAGACAAACAGGTCAGGTTAACCCCAGATTTGGGTGGCTGACACAGGTGTACCAGGTTTAGCCTTATCCAAATGGTACTTGCGACAGCACTGTCCAGAGAGGCCATATTGTTTTGCATCTCTCTTGAACTGTGGGATATATTCTCCTAAGCATGGACAAACCTGAATCCTAAGCCAGGACTGCAGGCAGGAGTACGGGTTTACACTGCACACCTTGCTCCATCCCAGCTGAGCAACAGTTGCCATATCTAGCAGTGAGGTTACTTGAAATTTAAACAATAGCTTTTCTTGTTTGGCTACAGATCTCGTGTTCAGCTGTTTCGCCTCCCCTCAGCCAAAAAGCCGTTGGGATTTTACTCCAGTGGCCCTGTATAAACTTCATCAATCTCAACAACTAGTGACATCGCTCTCCAGAGAAAGAGTAATGATCAGGTTCAGGTTACACCTATTACACACAAGATTAAACCATGGAGAAAACTCAAAAGGGCAACTCCTCAAGAGTGGTAAATTCCTGCAGTTAAGTTAAAGGGAACTGTACGGCTACACCTTGCCGTCTCATCCCTTCCTGGAAATACCAAAACCCCAGACTTCTTGAATCAGTGAGGATTGTCTAAAGCAGAGAAGGCAGCAAAGCACCCAACTTTTATTAGGCAGGAGTCGCATTTGTGCTTGTCAAGGTATCTCTGCAAATATCCACCTGCTTGGAAGGCTCCTAAGGCTTGTGCTCCCAGTTGAAGCCCTCAGGGGATGTGAGCGAGACACACTGACAGAAGCTGAAGGCCCCCTTTTCTGTTGCTTTCTGCAGTTCCTGAACTAAGGGTCATAAATACAAGGAGGTCATTGTATTTACAAGGGAAGCCATCAGCTCAAGGCAAAGTCTATTACAGAAGTGGGGCTCACAAGCATAAATGGGGCTATAAGTGGGATCACCAGCAAAAAATCTGGCTTAGTCCCTTGCCTTTTCACCAGTGTAAGAGGTACAGCCTGGTGGGACACTACTCCAGCATCTTTCTAGCACTGCTTAAGCATGAGTGATTGAATCAGCCATGGAGGACTGGGGAATCAGGCTATGAGCTAGCAGAAGTTTAAAAGGACTGTGCAAATAAAAACTCTCTTTCAGCACAAAGGACATCACAGTTCAAATCCAAAAGCTTCCCTCTGTTGTTCTGGAACTAATTTCAAACACGAATCAGAGGCCTAACATGGAGACGTTACTGTCAATAACCCCTTCCTGAGAGTGCCTTGTTTAATGGGATGTTTAACTGGATGGTACAAGAATGAATTCGTAAGCCAGGGAGGGAAAAGGTCCATTGCTTTCTTTTTTCTCAACAAGGAAGGAACAAAGGAAAAGAAGGAGACTGAACAGATACGAAAGAAGAAAAGAAACAGATGGACAATAAGCAAAAGAGAAATAAATTATGTGAACATGCACAGAATAAAAAGCACTTTACCCAAAATCAGTGGCTTACCATAAGGAGGGTGAGCATATGCTGCTAATAGCAGAGACTCTTGGTGTACAAGGGAGAAGGATTTAGGACCCCTGCACTGGGGGAGCTCAGTGTGCAACTGCAAGGCTTGGAAAGTCACTCTCTCCACTGCAGTCCAGCCAGACAGCAGCCAGACTTCAGCAGGGAGGACTGGGACTGTTGTAATTCACTCAGTATAACAAGATCCTCCTCTGTACCATTTTTAAGCCTCCAGAGCAGAGCAAAACCTCAGCAATTTCAGGCCACCAAAACATTTCTTCACAGTAGTCCCTTTTCAGTCCTGTCATCATCAACACATGGTAAACGAGAGATTCAAAATCTCAGGCCTGGATCTGTAACAGATGTTTGCTATCTATTTCCTGTGTAGGCACATAGCTCCCACTGATATCAAGGAGTGAGGAGCTCAAATACCTCTGCGGAGCTGAGACTTGGAGTGCAAGACAAATACGTGGGAAGGAAAAAGGCACAGAGAGAGCTGCTTCGCAGCCTCCAGGCGGCTCTAAATTAGATGAAGGCACTGGTCCAACTCTGAGCCAGCCCTTTGGAGATGCATCAGCAGCCCACATCTGTGCTACGGAGCCTCACTGAGGACGTCCACAAAGAGCTCCCAAGGAAAGACCCAGTGTTCAAGCAAAAAGCACGTTGCTGCAGAGTGTCGGGACACAGGCTCTGAAATTTCCCCACATTTTTTCTGCCTGGGCTGTTCACAGAGCTGTTACAAAGAGGTCTGCTTGGCATGGGAGGCTTACTGCTTTGTGTAGGCATGGAGGAAGGAGGAAGCAGAACACTTCAGGTATTTATTTTGGAAGTCTATCATGCATTTGGATGGCTGCTAGTGCCAAAACTAATCATGCTAGTGGAAGAGGTATGGAAGCAGAACAGGCAAAATATGGAGAACAAGTAAAAGGGAAGGAGCCTGGAATGACAAGGAGAAAAGGTAGCTCTACAGATCAGAGGGTTTTCAGTGCATTGCACGTGCTGCAACCTTTTAAACAGCATATTATGGCTCCTGAAACCTTTTAAACAACATAACATGACTCAAAGGTTTAAGAGTATGGCATGGCATCTCCAATGTATTACTCTGCTGGAGCCAAATATTGCATGCTGCTCTCCCAAATTGAGAGGAAGAGAATTAAATTCAAAGAGGAAACAAAATGCTCATTTTAATCACCCATATTCTTTGAGGAGTTTTTCTGTCCCCTTTGTATAGTAATATAGAGTAACAGGCAATTGCCACATCCTCCAGCTGATAGCTAGACTGCCCAGGATCCCAGGATTATAAACTCCCTATTTTCTCTGACCTCTTTCACAGATGCATCTTTATATACAGTGACAACAGCATCAGTGCCATTACTTTTGGATGGAATAGCCTGCAAAGTGAAAGCATCGGTAGCCAAAAGCAACATAATCAGCTGGTCACATTACTTATAGAATATATGGGTTTTGTCTGTAGAAAAATTATAGAGGTGGACAGGGCTGACTAATGAAAGTGCAGAAGAAACATATACGAGGCATTTGCCTCAGGATGAGGAAGTACAGTATTATCTGAATCATACTGCACTCGGAAATCATCCTTCCCTGCTATTTGGTGTCCTTCAAGAAATGAATCCCACCCACAAGGCATTTAATGGACTTTTACAAGGGGCTTCATTAACTGAGGTTTCAAGACATCTAAAATACTTAGTGCAGGCCCAGGTAAGTGAAGGGATTAAATTATACTTCGCTAAGCTATCTTTTACCCAAGTATGTTCCCAAGTAAACTATCTTTTACCCAAGCCATCTTTTTACCCAGGTATAAATTGCAATGGGTGCAAACTGCAAACTGTACTGCTTTGGGAGGAAGGAAAAAAAAGAGGTAATCATGACAAATTATACTTTTTTCAAGTTATCATCATCTTGCTCTGTCTCTGTCAAATTGTTCCTCAAACACAGCAGTCTGCAAAGCCACCTGATTCCTCTACTTGTTGTTTTTCTTTTTTTTCTTCCTCCCTTTGTACTATTTATACTTCTTGGATAAAACGTACACTTTTGCATATCATCTCAGCCATTTCAAGGGCTGAGATGATGAACTGCACTGTTTAGTCCTTTCCATCACTGTGTCACTAGTGGTCATGTCCCTGATTATCTTTAAGGACAATGCATTCAATAATCGCTTCAATCCAAATCTGTCTATAATTATGATCGAGGATGATATACTAAGTTATATATGTGAAGGAATGGTTCATTTTTCAAGCCTACATGTTGTTTTCCAAATTCGTTGTAGCTGCAACATAACCTTGGTCTGCAACTTCACCAAAGAGTGAATGTGACTTTTCACTAAACTGATTTCAGTTCTCTTTAAAAGAAAAAAAAAAAAGAAAAAGAACAAACCATCCTTACACACACACAGAGTTTAGGTTTATTCCACTTTTACCATTTCAGGGCTGTTGGTTTTCTCCTAGGCTTTAGAAAAAACAAATCCAGTTCCCTGTAAAGCTCACTCAGTACCTGGTGTGGACTTGTGGGTGGTGAAAGAAACAGAGAAATCTGCTCTGAAAAGAAAAGCCCCGCTCTGTAAGCTAATTCTGTGCTCAGGACTCCTTCAGTGCTTTAGGAAGGCAGGTAGAGCTCTGTTATTGCCTGCTTGGACCTTTAAAATTTCTCTTCTGCTCCTTGCCTCTGCTGGGAGCAATTTCACTGCAATTACTGAAACGAAGCCCCTGAATTCCACTCTGTAGCTATTCACATGACCCTCAGTGCTTTGGACTTGATTTTTCTCCAGTTTTCTCCACAACAGGAACAGTTGTGAGGAAATTTTCCTCAGTCAGTGGCTTCAGGTTTCTATTAAAAACTTTTGCTACTCACAACACTTCTCAAAACCTTTAAAAAACAAACCTTGTATTGGAATTATTCAATCAAACAGTATTAAAAGCACAGATTATGCTTTAGAAACCACTTACAAAGAAGGTTTTTACAGATCAGTGAGGACGCTAGTGAGGAGGGGCCCCTGATATGAATGGAAACGTTTGTTTCGATCCTCATTTATCTCAAGGCCCGGGTGCTTTCTGGACAGTGAAACATTCTTCTGCTCCCTGCGCTTGGAAAAGTGAGGATCGAGTTGCGAGAGAGTGCCCTTGAATGCTCAAGTAAGGAATTTGCTAAGTGGCCTCCTCAGCCAACAGAGCTCCCATGTTAACTGTGGCTTCTTAATTCCCTTCACCCTCGGCAGCAGGATTACCCATCCTTTCTTATCACAAGGCATCACCGCCAGCCAAGCCCCCGCAGTTGTACCCAGCCACAAAATCATGACCACTTCTCATGTTAAAATGTTTGCCGTTTCTCCACCACTCTGAAATTTTAACCAAGCCTCGATAAGGATATAAAACACAGTTTTGTAAAAGTCCTAGTGTTCTTAATTTTTCCAGGGCTGCTCAGGGATCTCTGTAACTGCGTGTATGTATGGGACTGCCCCAGCCTGCCTGGATTCCACACGCCCCTGCAATATAAGCATTAATTAAAGAATAACGAGTTACTATTGTCACTGAGGTCAGCAATCATGTTGATCTGGAATCCACTTATATTTAAGGAAAATGTGTGAAAACATTGGAATGTTTTGTTTTTCTTATAAAGAAGCATTAGATGGGTTAAATTTACTTTTGCCTAAGTAACATATTCAGTGCAAACATGGGGTCCCACTGGGTCCCTTCCGAAATCAGCAGTGAAGCTCTTTAACAGAAGCAGAACCCAGTTCTTGGTGAGACAGTGGCCTGTACAACTATATCAGAAACCAAATTTGCAGCCCTAGTCTCAAACCCAACTTTCGTTGATGGCAGTGGAAGTTTGGCTGGAGTAGAGAGTGCAGTGTTTGTCCTGTAACTTGCACAGCTAACCTCAAGCTTTTCTTCTTCCTGCCATCCAAAGCTTCTTGGGATTAGTCAGGACTGATATTGATGTATGAACATCTTAAAAGGACTGTACATAGCTCCCAGGCTGAAGACTAAACATTGCTGTGTAAAACAGAATTTGGCAGTGATTCTATAGGATGAACCTAATCAGAGCAGACAGATTACAATACATGGTAAAGGCATGGAGTTGAAAGGAAAAAAGGACTTGCTCTGCAGCATTGCATAATATATTCTGGAGAAACTAGAAAACCTTTCAGAGCAGCTGGGACAGAGGGAAATGAACCATTTGTTCCCATGTGAAATAAACAAAAGAAGGAAATGCTCCAATCTGCCTCCAAACTAGGAAAGGAATGGTGGTGAGAGAAGTGACCAGAGACTGAACCAAGCTTTTCACATTGTCCAGTTCCTGACAGTAGCTGTGTTTGAAGTGCAAGGAAGATCACTGCACAGTCACATATCACCTTATCCCCGGTCAGTCCTGGTGAGCCACAGACCTCCACAAGGGAATGCAGCCTTTGGCAGATGTTGCTGAATGCCTGTAGTATAGCACCAGACAATAGAGCTGCTCTGTTTTTGAGTCCTGGTATACCGCCTGATACAGGAAAAATCAAAGCAACCCCATATTGCTCCAAATCACCTGCAGTGCTCTGTACATGACCAAGAAAAGGTTCTTCCAGACACTTATGAGGAGTTTCCCAGAGGAAGGTCATTTTCAGTAAGAAAATCCACACAACGAAATTCAGGCAGAGTGGAAAGATCTGCAATTCGGAAGAAAGACAGACCTTTGTATGGCATTGACTGTGAGATATTCAACACAGCCAATTATCTCTTCCTTGCTTATGTTTTTTTGTCACTAAAGCTTCACTTACTGGATCTTGTTTATAGATGACAACAAAATCAATCAAGAAAGAGTGTAGAAAACTTACTTCTGGTACCTGCTTGACAACAGTGTAAGTTCTCCTCATCACCACTCTCCTTTGACAGCTTAAAGTTAGGGACCATTCTGATGTTTTGATTCATGTAAGAAAACCATCAACTTGAACTTGAGACCATGAAGTGAAGCCAAGCAACCATCTTGTCCAGACTTGTTGCCTTTGTAGTGGACCTCTCAAGATTTTATACTTCCCATTTCAAGTCAAAGAGAAATGCCAGTGTTCCTTCCCCTTCCAAGCAGAACCCAAACAAGTAATATGACCATGAGTCAGTTTGCAACTGTGACCACACTGCCTTTCTGTGGACACCTTATTAAATACTTAGGAGATAAATTGCCCATTCTTTTAAACAGCCTTATATTCACAGCCAGTGAATTAATGCAGATGGACAATGTTCGCAGCTGATCCATGCATTCTGATTCATATTTCTTCAGTCCACTTCTCAGAGCAGACCAAAAAAGCTCAGTTCCCAAGATGAGCAGCTAAACCACTGAGCATCCTCAAAGGTACACATCTAGAGCCCTTGTGAGTGACTGCATGCAATCGCATCACCTAATATCTCTTGCAAATGGACACAACTCAATCTTAGCTTTCTCCTGCACACTTCTGCCTGTTGGGAGGCTGCTCCAGAACCTCCTTCAAGTGGCTAAGGATCTTCACCTAATTTCCAGAAAAAAAAAATCTCTACAGAGAGAATGTAACAATTTCTTCCTATCACATCTCTGTTCTTTACTAGAAATTTTCTCCCCTAACTCTTCCCCCTCACCCTAGTATACTTATAATCCAACAGTCGTGTTTCCTCTCGTTTATCATCCTGTTAAGCTGAGCAGATTTAGCTTCTTAAGTTTCTTGTCTTAAAACAAACTGCATGTCCAGAGTTGTACATAGGTGTATATAGATGTGGTCTCACCACTACCTGGTTCTGCAACACTAAACTGCAGGAAATATATCTTCTCATGAGCCCTAAAGCACACCTGAGGGCTCTCTTTAGTCCTTGGTTATGCTGCAGCAGTTTACTGAACTGGGAATTGCACTTTACAGGTTCCTGTGCCAAGACGAAGGAAGAAGGTAAACATGTTTCAGTGGCTGGGAAAATCAGACCCCTCTTGACCTTGCTTTTTCAGTCTGAGCATAAGGACTGTTCTGCTTGCCTAAATTCCTATATTTTTCCTCCTTTCACAAGGAAGTAGTGGAGTTCGGGCAGTTGAGAGAGGCGTTTGGAGGAGGAACAATCAGAAGAGGGTTTCATGTTGCAGCGGCTTCCTGAGTGAGAGAAGACGGGCATGGGAAATAATAACTCTGCTCCAATGTCAGGGCTGAGATTTCTATTTCCAATTTAAATGTAATTTTAAGAGCTCTTTGTAGCAGCAAGAGTTCACTTCAAGAACCCAGAGGCTTAGTACACAAACTGTGCAGTCCACAGAAAGGTTCCCATCAATTTCAGGGTGGCGTGCCTTATGAATGTATGCTTTTATGTTGCAATCAGGAATGAGGGAGCACTTTAAAAATGCTGGTGCTCTGCAATATTTATAGGGTCTTTCTTCCTGCATCATTCAGTTCTTGCACTTGGCTGTTCAGGCAATTCCAAGAACTGCTCATCTGCAGTTTGTGATGCTTGGTTTCCTTCAGGGAGAGCAAAAGAGAAACTGGTAGGGAGATCTTAGAAACATGGGAAGAAGGGGAAATCTGTATTGCTGGGGTTTAACAGTCTTAGGTTGATTCACAATAAATAAAGAAAAAGTTAATGGCTGAGTACTAAAATAACAGACTACCCACATATGCAACACACTATGATTTGACATACCATAATTCCTGTAGCCCTCAGAAGGTAAGTATGTGCTCATCATACTTCCCCACATAATGTTTACAAATCCTCACTGGTGTTTTTCACAGTGATTAATTAGGTTGCATAATCAGATGGACTAAAAAGGAAAGGATTTTTATTCTGGAAGGACAACTCATTGGCCAAAAAGGAGAAGATTAAACACTCTGCAGGCTTTTCAACTTCAAATATCAACAAAGTTCTTCTAAATAAATTCAGCAGTAGAAAAGAAAGACAGGCAGTTCTGAGAAAATGCTCACTCTAAAAAGTGCTTGAAAGGAATCCAGTCTGGAGAGTGGAGAACTCTCCAAACCTAGAGGTGGTAAATTGTGACTCAAGTCATGTCCTAGTTTTGCCCATATACAGTAGCATTCACTCAATTTCCATAAAATATCAAGTAGCTGAAGCAACATTCACAGCACATACCTCCAAACTACTTAAAGCACAGCAGGATTTCTGAGCTCTAAATCTAGTAGATACAAACTCTAAAAGTAGATACGGCATTCCTCCACTGTATCAATGCTCTGGGTAGTCCAGGACTGCAACCAGCAAACGTTAAGAAAATATGTACAAATAGGAAATGCCATATCTGTTTTTACTCTTGGCATTAGAGCTGCAAAATCCAGATATGTGGAAACAGAGCGTGAGGCTGTGTTTCAGTGTCTTTGCAGCTGTATGAAAACCCTGGTTTTCTCAAAGAGCCACCCAAGGGGATAACTTACTTTTTCTTCAAAAATTTTTCTGTGTTTTTATTACTAAAGGGGAAGTGCTGCAGGACTTATTTAGGGAGTGATAGTGGATGACAGATTAAATATGAGCTCACAGTGAGAGACTGTAGCACAAAGAGGCAAATACCATACTGGGATGTGGAGCAGAATTACTTGCAAGACTACAGAGGTAATAATTCCTCCGTACACAGCCCTGGTGAGGCCCCTCTTGGAAAACTGTGATCAGTTTTGGGCAACTCAATATAAAGAGGATGGCAATAAAATAGAGTGAATACAATGAACAGTGATAAAGATAAGCGGGTTGGAAGGTATGATGTATGAGTAAAAGGTAAGGGAACCTAACTTACTAAACATAGCTGAAAGATGAGGGAAAGGAAAGGGCAAGGGGAGGAAGGACATGACAATGCCACAGTATTCCTAGGTGGGTAGGAAACTTGACTGAGTCTGTAGATACATTTCAGAGACAGTGAACAAAAAATGGCATTTTTCATGGAAAATTTCAAAATAAGTGTTAAGAACTCCCCTGCTCCTCCCCATCTTATAGATGTATTTTGGTTGTGGGAGGGAGAAAAGTAATTCATTGAGGGAAAAAAAAACCCGAACATTTTGGAAAGAAAATAGAATTTCTCTCAAGGGAAAAAAACCACAAACCAGACTACACACGCGCACGCACACACCACACACCCCCACCCCACACACACACATACGTGTTCTCACACACATGCACGTTTTCTCCCCAAGAAAAAACATTAATGGAGCATTAGTAGCCAGCTCTAATCAAAGGCTGATGTTCAAACTTCAGTCTATTCTTAAAAAACTAGATTTTCCTGTGTAACTTTATCACATTCTGGCCCACTGTTCATGTAATCACTCTCCCCTCAGCAGAAAGATGTCCATCATCATAAAAGGGCAGCACCATGCTTGCAAAGGCTTCCTTCTGGATGAGTTGGATGATCTCCATCTGGACTGGTGGTCAGAGAAGAGCAGCTGGCATTGCTCCGAAATAAGAAGAGCTCTTAGGTTTCAAACTGCTGAAGCCTAGACTTGCTTGGGTATCTCCAAGCACTCAGGCAAACATGATTAATAACAAGGTGACTGAGCCAGGCTGGGGGTGGAGGTAGCAACTAGAGCCAGAGTAGAGGAAGACTGTCAAAGTCAGCGCTGTATAGTTCAGACAAAGATGGGTTGGAGCTGGGGGAAGGGGCTGGGGGGAGGGGGGGCAATAAAAATACTCTTTTGCATTGTTCATTCCCACTCATAGCTTTGCATTAGCTCAGCTGCACACCTGTAATTAATACATGAAACTGTCTTCTGGAGACAGTCTGTTTTATGATGTTGTTTGCATAATCCTTCCACCAGCCTGTCTGTTTCCTGGCAATTTGTGACTTTCCTTCAACTTTCTAATAACTTTCCTGGAAAATTAAAAAAAAAAAAAAGAAAAAAAAAGACACTAGAACCAAATGAACTGTTTAACCAATTTCTTCCTTTCTCTCTCCCTCCCTTACTTTTTCCAGGACAACTAACAGACCTGGAGCCTCTCACTTTGACTCAACAGTATCTTTCTCCTTCCAACTATTCTGCTTTTGACTGGCAGCCTGTCCTGCTTATAAATCTTCCACAAAAATCGGTGCTTGCTTTTCAAACCTTCAACTCCAAACACAAGACAGCCTTTGCATTTATTAGACTGCATTTATTTTCACTGTGTATTCTTATAAGTTATCCTGGCCATATTTCCAGTTCTTCTTCACTCTTTTTTGCTCATGAAAGCATATTTTTCATTGTTGTTAAATAGGTCCTCATCTCTAAAACAAATAGTTTTCTCATTCACTTTCTTCCCTGCTTTCTTGCCTAACACTTACAGTAGAAGCTGGGTTCAAACCATTGGCATGTGATTTGTTATTTTAGGATGCGAAAGATGGCAAAAGACAGACACCGTCATCTCTTAAATTAACTGCTTGGTACTGGTCAAATCAATAGGATGCATTCACTGTACGGTGAGCTATGATTAACCAGGAGCCTGACATATATGAACTACGCAAGCACTGGGAACCCTGGAGCAAAATCTCACGCTGTTACAGCATTCTGCGCTGTGTGCCAATATCCCAGCGTCAGCTGTCATCCGCAATACCAGTGCCCTGACTTTCACAGGGTCTATTCAGCAGTTTAAGAATTGTAGGCACCTTAGCACTGCTGAGAGAAATTGAGCAATGGTTTCACAGCAGGATGAGTCCCAGAGTGTTCCCTGTGAAATTACATACTCTTAACCTGAAAAAAATATATAATTTAGAGGTGAATGTGTTTTTCTGCAATAGTTAGTGTTGCTTTTATTTACCCTAAAGGAGCAAAGATGAATGAAAATGTTGCCACCCATAAGCATTGTGGAAGGGAACTACAGCAGATTCACTTGCAGGATGGAAGTTCTGTGTAGGATACCTGTCATTTCCATGGGGATTCTCCCATGTCTTTACAATGTCATCTGATGAAAAGGGGAGCTGCCAACACTGAGTCAAAAGCAAACAGCCAAAAGAGAGATTTTGTCTGCATCCAGACAGGATGAGAAACACTGAAACACTTCCCTTTGCACATACACAGAAAATTCACATCAGTGCTCTTACCAATGTTGAGATGTTCTAGGCCTGTAAAAAGCTGTATCGTAGAGAGATTTGAGTCTGTATTGGGACTTTGAACCCAGTTGTCATTTCTTCTACAGCGTGCTCAACCAAAACTTTTTATGCTCACTCAGACAACTATTTCTGATGTGTAGACATCCACCAAATTGCATCTGGTTTAGGTCCGCACTTGCTTACACTTGCTGCTAAATGAAGCCTTATTTGCATTAAAATTTGATCACTCACCCACTGCAATTCCACAAAGGCTGAATTTGGTTAAATAAGAAAGCTAGAGAAGGGTGCAAGTCTGATGTGAACTCAACTGAGAATGTCCACCTCAGCTAATGTTGGATGCAAACCATATCAAAAGCCAGAATAAATAATTTAGATATTGTCAAGCAATGTATGCACTACCTGATCAAGGAGCATTTCCTCTTTTTAACCCCTAATGGTAACCAACTACTTATATTGCTAAGCAAGCTTCTCACCTTTAGAAACCTTCATATTGATTTGCTTTCAACAGAACAAACAATTAAACAATTAAACTCTGCAATACTATCAACACTGAGTCTGACAACGCA
The DNA here is from genome assembly GCF_018139145.2 of Gymnogyps californianus. Taxonomy (NCBI): domain Eukaryota; kingdom Metazoa; phylum Chordata; class Aves; order Accipitriformes; family Cathartidae; genus Gymnogyps; species Gymnogyps californianus. Next base: position 32,040,720 of record NC_059500.1, on the reverse strand, counting down.
GAAGTCGGAACTTTTTTGAAGGGAATAGCTCCCATTCCCTCACTACTGTAGATGCAAAGTTTAAACTCCTACACCGAGATTTTACCAAATTTCTCAGTTCGGTTTACATACTTAGTTCAGGCACATACCGAACATGGAACCAAGGATCAGAACTGTCATCACATGCTTGCCTGGAAGTCCAGCACTGGTGCTGAGACTGTGTACAGAAGCCTGACATGCAGCCTAATACCAAGATCCTTTCAGATATTATACACTTCCTTGCCATCCAGAACTATGACTTAGTTGAAAACACCCCAAGTCAGATGTTCTGAGAATCCCATTTACACCTAAAAATACTCTCACAGCTCCTTCCAGCCACTGGGAGAAGAAAACCTCTCTCCAGTAACCACAGTAATCACCTCGAGAGAAACGTATGCAGCGGGCACAGAACATTTTGAAGTCACAGGCCCATTAGCATTCAGGTCAGGATCAAGGTTATTAGGCAGCGCTCCAGCCTGGGTAGCACTATGGAGGCTGCGTGCCTCGGGGGATATCTGCATAATGAGGTGCCCTGGCAGTGGAGGGCATGTGCACCTGCTACTTCAGGCCACATGATGGGCATACGTAGAAGAGGCAGAATCAGAGCTACCTATTCCCATTGTCCCCTAGAGCTGCAGGCAACACCCAAAATGTAGGCAAGGGACGGACAGTCTGCTTTAACATATATGTGGGCAAGGATAATGAAAGACGTCTTTTCTCCCTTCTCTTTTGGTATCCAACTGCAAGGAAAAGGCGAGGCACAAGTCTGAGCTTGCGGATTTAGACATGCATGGGAGGAGGAACAGGCAAGGGGGACAAGGGATTCCTAAAAACCTCCACAAGGGACATAACCATTCCTGTACAGGGATGCCAGCTATCGCCTGGGTGAAGCTTGGCACCGCTTCTGATTTCATCTTCAGAAGATCCCAATGGACTGGATGAGAGGAGCTAAGGAAGGAAAGAAAGTTTCAGCTGTAGGCACAAAAGCAAACACATTTGTCCCAGGAATACCTCCGTAAAGACCACAACAACAAATGAGGTACCAGGAAAAAAGCACACAGTGTCCTGGAACTATTTATACCCTTTGATACAAAACAAGATCGGGTCAAATCTGTCTGTTAACATACCCTGTATGAGCAGCCGGCAAATGGATGTGGATAAGGAACACTGTCCTTTCTCCCCTACCACGCAGCCCCGTCGGTAAGAGACAGAAATTCACACAGTGAAACAGCAACAAAGTGGGGACTCAGCAAGAGTCACTGGCTGTGCTATTCAAGGAGCTGTGCTGTGGGGAAGCACAATGTTAACACTGCTGCTCTTCCCCTTGAAACCCTGCATTGGCAGGGCTGCCCAAAGAGGACACAGCTTTTGCAGAAGTCTCAGTTCTCGCCGGTTAAAAGCCTTTCCCTTTTTACAGCTGCATGCATCCAAAACTCACTTCTTTCATGTCCGCAGTCTGAGAGGGAGTAGTTTTGCACAGTTTACACAAATGCACCATATTTGTTCCTCCTGCATAAAAGGGATGGGGGCTATTAGCTTCCCCAAAAATTCATTAGTCAATGGACCTATAATCTAGCCTACACTGAATGAAACCAGATCACACCAACTCATTTCCAAGCTGGTAAGATGGAAACTACTTCATACTCTGAATGACAGCCAAAGCTGCAACTTCTTGTCTGCAAGAGTTTCCAGACATCACTCAGACACCAGACACCACACAGAACTTGCCACCTTTGTTGAAGAGGGCTTCTTGCTATGAAAGCAGCAAAGCAGACACGTGGATTGAGGAAGGAGACCCCAAAGGTAACCCTGTGGAGGAACAATATTATTTGACCATCAGCCCAATCAGGCTTCCCCAAGAAATTATAATGCAAATTTCTTCATCAGTGAGATTCCAATTCCTTGACGAGAAGAGGCTCACCTCTCCTTTTGCTGAAGTCACCAGCCGCTGTCATTGACCTTAATGGCAAGAGGAGGATCACAGTAGCCTAAAAAATTATGCAACTCAAAATCACCTCCCTCCCCACCTGAAAATTAGTCTGAGGATGATAAAAAAACCTTTCCTCAGAAACAGGTCATCCTTTACCTACCTAGTTCAGAACTTCCTAAATCTTGGAACTTTGTGCAGCACAAGAAATTAGTGGCAAGGTGTCAGACTAGACAGACCAGCTGTCTCTGGCCTAGTCCTGATTGGTTCCTACATGCTGCTAAACTCTGGGCTGTATCTAAACACTGTCTACAGTTAACTTTGTTTGGAATTTTTGGATTTGTCTACCATTTCCAGCTTTGAATAGAGAGTGAAATGGAGAGGTGGAGGTGGTATGTTCACACTGATAATTAATACATATTTATATCTCAGGTATATGATCATAGGCATATTTTCGCTGTGGATGACATGTCCAAGGTCATTCAGAGACTCTGTGGGAAAGCGACAAAGACAATTCAGGTACTCTCCACTCTAGGGCAGTGACCTAAACCCAAGACCATTCATATTCCCTCTATAGATCCTGATAAAATGTTGTGTTATTTGCAGTGCACATAAGTACTTTATTTTATTTGGGGATGTCTTCATTGCCCATAGTTTTTCTGTGTGTTATTATTCAAGCTCGAGGTTGAGTTTATTTATTTATTTTTGGGTGCATTAGCACAGATTTGAAGGAAATATGTAGGTGGGGAACATAATGCTTCCAATTGAACCGCACTAGCAAGCACACACTACAGTAGTTTAGAGATTAAAAATAGGATCATTTGGATGTGTGGATTTGAATATGATTTATGGATCACTTCCAGAGACATTATTGTTGCTTATCATTCAGACGACTGTGAAAGTGAAGACTATGTGGGAAATCATGCAAGAGATACATTGCCTATAGAATGGGGAAAAACATTAAATCTTAAAGTGGCTGATACAGCAATTAATATTGCAACCTTCACTGCCTTCAATGCAAGGAAGAAAAGGGTAAGATTGCCTAGATATCTGCTTCCCATAAATAACTGATCTCAAGACTTAAAGGGAGAGACAGGCTTAAACACACATTACATACTAAAGCCCCTTTCAAATTTGCTTTGGAGGAAGTGCTTAAAATAATAGTCACTGGCAAATCAGGAATTTGTATACAGGTATGGTACTCAGGACTCTTGGGCTGCACCAGCTGCACCTACAGGTCTAACAGAGTGCAAAATATCAGGGCAACCACATCTCTAGCAGGGATGGATGGGAGGCAAGGAGGCGTGCTGTATATTGTTCTGCTGCTGTGCGAGTAAGGACACTTGGTGTCTAAAGATCTTGACTAGAGCAGTAATTACAGAGGATCACAACTTTCCACAGCTGAAATTCAGAGGCAACTATTTAGACACCTACATGACATTTTTTTAGTGGATTTTTTTCTTTTGCTGGCTTCATCCAGAGCAGACTGTAAGTGCCAAACAGAAGGAAACACTGACACAGTACTCAAATACCTGATTCTCCTAAGTTTGCTTTAAACAGTGGGCTAACTCCACTGATTTCAGCAAAGCTCATCCTAATTTACAATGGCATAAGTGAGGCAAGGATCATGTTGTTCATGCTTTATGTCCATCACTGTGAGGACAAAAACCCCCATATATCTGACCAAGCTGCCTGAAGTGAGACCTTTGTTTTGGCATACCCTTTCTGACAGAAAATAATGAAAGATGCAGTAAAGCACATTTATTCCTCAAAGCAGCTGATGTGTGGACACACTCAACTCCATACAGACAAGTAAATTTAAATATACATGCAAAGAGTTGTCAGAACAAAATCTCAGAAGCATTTGGCCAGCTCCTCAATATTCTTCCCTTACCTCCTCAATGGATGCTGGTTTGCTGAGAAAATTATGGCTCCTTAGCCAATAGGAGCTTAAAAGCACTTTTTTTCACATATGGATTCATAATGTTCAAATGAGACTTTTTTTTTCTTCACACTTTCATTAAGTTATTTGTGAGTTGGTTAATAAAAGTAATTATCAACATTCTTTGACAACTGGAGTAAAAATTTAAACTCTTCAGTGTGCAAAGAAAAATTATGCATGCTCATCAAGAAACTTTCTTTACATTTTGAGAAATGTCCCAATGACTGCGAAGTTAATAAGTCACGATTGCATTTCCAAAACTGAAAAAGTGAAGACCCCTGAGAGAGGGAAAAAGACTTTGCTCAAAAACATCAACTCTAGCTGCCTCAAAACCAGCTGTGAAGGTCAGAAATTATTTATGGAATGCATGTTTGCAAGCTTTTAATTAAAGGGGCTGGAGGCCAGTGTGCTAAGAGGGCAATCTAAGAGTGAAATATAATAATAAGCCTAATTCAGCCTCATTGTAGATTTCCACTGGTGTGACTTATTTGGGAGACGCAATGGGTATGCACAATGGGAGTGCCAAGGTGAACTGTATTATAACCAGAGTTATGGTCATATTATCAATAGTGTGCATATTGGTATTGGACACAGTACAATACATGTCAGGATATAAATACGCCAAATTTTTCCCTACCTTACTCCCTGCCAACAGTGCAACCCTGATGTGGTCCAAATGTCTTCTGAGCTGCTTCTTCCAGCAAGATCAGGCTCAGCAACACATTAGCAATGTGGCAAACTTGGTATTTGGTGGATTCGGCAGCTTTGGATAAAAGAGGACATCACATCTTCTTGAGCTGTGGAGAGAGAAGCTCAGGGTAGCTACCCACTTGCACAGAGAAGGGAAGCAATCCAGTCCCAGCTGCTTGGCCAGCAAGAGAAGGAAAAGCAAGTGGCACACTTCAGGCCTCCTGTATTTTTAGCTGTATCCGGAGCAGACCAGTTCTGCTGGCTGCATTTAAAGAGGCTGTCAGCGGGTCCCTGATCTTCTGGGCGCATTTTCTTCAGTTCTGATGCCAATGAAAACAAAAAATGTACCTCTCTCAACAGAGTGCCTAAGAGTTTTATTTGAATGAGGGCTGAAAGGCTTGGCCAACAGGTGGCAAAGGGCTGTACATCCAGCACAGAGGACACAAGACCATCAGGAAGACTTCCCCCCCCTCCACCCCCACCCCCCATACCCCCCCCCACCCCCCCCTCCCACCCCCCCAAAAAAAAATACAGTACGGAAAGTCCTAGTTAGTTCAATTAATTATCCGCTGGCCATTTACTTAAGGGACCTAGTTACAAATATATCCTCATCACAATGACAGGAAATCTATCTGAAAAGTCTGCGAAAAGGCTATTAATGAAGAGAGTTTCTAATGCCTATAAGCTGAAATACATTTTCGCTCCTTTCGCCAGTAGTTCCTGTGGGTCATTTCTGGGGTCAGCAGTGGTGTGCAGAGTAAAGACTCTGCCAGTGCTGGAGAAGAAAAAAAAGGAGAAAAAAGTACTTCAGTATTGTCAATCTTTTATCCTTGAACGGTACACTAGAGGCTGACATTTAATACCCTAAGGATATAGATGTTTGAAAGCTGGTTATTGTAACAAAGGAAACCATCCAAACTCTGCAAGACCAAATGGATCAGATAAAGCTGACACTGAGATAAATCTGTTTTACATCCATTCTTGCAAAAGTTTTGCTAATCTATGTAGTTATAGCTTTCCTGGAGCAAAAGGAGAGGGAGGAAAAAAGAACCCTACATTACAGCAAGTCAACATCTTGCCCCTATTTGTAATCTCCAAAGTGTAACATGATGGTCAGAGAACATTTTTCTCCTGGATCTTGGGTGAACTCTATTAAATAGAGAAAGATAAAGAAAAAATTGAGAAACAACACAGAGAGTGAGAGAGGGCATGAGGACAAACATGCATGCTCTTTCTGGTTGAACTTCCATGTTAACATAGATTCTGTTTGTTTGTTTGACACACGAATTCAGATCCTTCATAGACACAGACTCATCTTCCAACCAGTCAGAAACTTTAACACCTACTCTTCATTATCCGGTATTTATACCGCCAGATTGGACTTTCATATGGAAGCCTGGAGCAATGCTGGTACAGATGGCAAGATGACTCTCATGAGATTGATGACTCTGAAGAAATATACAGTATTAAGTCAGAAGGTGCAAATGTTAACATTCCAGTGTAGAAAAGAAATATTCCTTGCATACACTTCCCAGGTTTGTTTTCTCATGCATTACAAAGAGAAAGAAAAAGCCCTCGACACACCTCGTAGCTGGCAAACGAATGATAAATTTACTTTAGTTTCTTTTGTATGTCAACTGTTCATGCCTCAGGTACTTAACCTTTACTTTAAAAACATGGTTCAGATCCTAGCCTTGAAGGTGGGTGGGAAGGGGGGGGGATGGTATTCCTGTAAATGTTTCATTTAACAAAGGCAGTACTATAAGAAGGTTCAGTGGTGAGACTCTGAATGGTATTTATTGTTTCAGATTTCAGGGCTTCCATACATCTGCTGCCTGTCAAAGGCAGATACTACATTCATAAAACAAGTGCCCTGTCTGAAAAAAAAGAGAAAAAAAAAAAAGGACTCTACTCTGTGTCTCAGCCTCCAGGATTATGTGAGATGGGAAGCTGCAGGAAGTGAAAGTTCTAATTTGCTGTAAAAATGATCAACAAGAAAATCTTTTATTATAAGAAGGAAGGGAAATTAGACTCTTTTTTACATTTGGGGGCCCTGATTCAGCAAAGCACTTTAAGAACTATCTCTATTCAGAAAAGGTCTTAAACATGTTCTTATTCCTCTCCATACTTAGCAAAGTGCCTAAGAACTTACTTAGCTGAAGTAGAGCCCTAAAGAAGAACCATTTATATTTACACTAACTAAGCAGCTCATTTTACCGGGCCCATTACATGATTTCTGACTTTATTAGGTCTGGAATGTATATTTCACCCATGGTGAGAAACATGCTCATTCATTTCTTATGATATCATAGTCTTCTCCATGGTAATCTGGTGCTATGTGAGGAAAAACAATAGAAGAGAAAACTTTTCATGCCGAGATGAAGACGGATAAGGAATTATGTTCAGCCGGGTGGGAGAATATATAAGAGGAACAAAACCACAGAGCCCCTGATTCTGAGGATCTGATTTATTTAGTATCTGGCATTGGCCATAAAGTGTGGGCAATGAAAAGAGGAGCTGACCTCAATGCCTCCTTAGCAGCAATCAGAAATTCATTTCAGTGTGTGAGCATTTAATTAGCTTCACTGAGTTTACAAGACCTTCAGTCATTTTAAGATACTCCAGGCAACTACCCCACGCATAAGATTACCCTGAATCTGGAATGCCAGCCACTTAGGAAGAATGTCTGGAGAGTTTTAATTGAAGGGGACTCCTTTGTTTTTATATCCATTTGATGTGTCATTACCGTTTCCTTCACCACAAATTTACACCGAGGGACTCAACTAGTCCAAACAATTGTTTTAATCAGTAAATTACAGAAAACCTTCAAGAAAGTTTAAGGTTGTTCTATGCCTAGGAAAAGTCAAATAGCACTACTAAATTTTTAGAGCTAATCTAATAGTTATACAGTGCAGTCACTGCACCACTTCAGGCATCTAGGGAGAGTCACCACCTTCCCCCTTTTTCCAAAAGACCCGAAATACATTTGCTGCGTTTGTTGCATGCGTACAATAAATATATATGAGTGGGATTAACTAACAGGAGGCAATTACTAATTTTATTATGGCTTCACGAGGTCTGTATATCAAGCTCCTCTCCCTGGCAAGGATGAGGAATTGCTAAATACAGTTAATTTCTGGGTTGATCTTATTTATATACTGGACACTAATCCCCTTCATATATCTCATGTGCTTCTTTCTTCTCAGAGATACTGTCCCTCAGTGACCTCCTCCTAGCATTTCATTAAATGCCTTCAGCCTCAGTAAATTACAGCACTTTAAAAACATTGAGTTTAGCATATAAAAAGAGAGAGAGTTTCTGTACACTGCCATGGGATAAGGTGCAGCGAAAATCCCATACAAGCTGAACTGTACTTCCTAATCAAATGGGTGTAACAGATGGCTGCTAGAGCAAGCCATCACAATGGAAATATCTGCAGTTCTCATGGTAACGGAATCTGCCAGGTCTGAGGGATTTGCTGTTTTCCAGGACATCTGAGCTGCAATCTCTTTCGAGCTGTCTAGCAGTCTCAGTCTCGCTCTCTCTCACTCTCTCAGCATGATGGAGATAGAGTTGAAAGGTGGAGCCTGATTTTGCATTCCAGCTGTGATTAAAGACATGCACACACAAACGCACACACACACACGCACGCACACACACACACAGAATCAATAGCACTGCATATTCATTATGCTATCTAGAACCTCATTAGCCACTCAGGCAGAACAGCAAGGAAATTTTAATATGCCTCCTTCTTTAGGGAGGAAAAGAAAGAAGTGTAGTGGGGGAGAGGGGGGAGAAAGGAAGATAGCATGTGTATGGAGAATTAAGATGCATGAGACGTACCTTTTAATAAAGATATGGAGCAATGTTAAAACTAGCAGTTGTTTCCATTTCATGGCAGTATGTCAAGATGACTTAGCAGGGTGAAACATCTGGCCTGAAAAAAAAAAAAACATGATGTCAAATTTCCAAAACATAATATAGAATCTATGGAAGAAGGAGAAGGAGAAGAAAAAACAGAGCAACTGTGTACCTTAATACTAAGTGAAAGCGTGTGACAGACCTCCTGGTACCGTGTAATTAGAAAGGTGATCCTTCTTGTAAAGTGTAGGATAGCATAAAGACAACGAGCTTTAATTATAATCTAAAGGACGGGGTTTAAACCCATAGGGCTCTCTTAAAATGTTCTTATATTTCTGCATGCAATTCAGAATCATCAGCAGGAAGAAAATAATAATTCATGAGACTTTTATGAAAGTCTTTTCCTTCAAATCCCTATCAATTCAAAGAAATAAGAAGAAGCATACTGCCTTCTTTGCTAGACTACCTGCTAGAAAGCACACAGAGGGTTGATTCACAGCTGCCTATTCTCTTGGGTATTTGAGCCTGCAGATCAGACAACATGTAAGAATTCAGCCATGGCTCAAAATGGAAACAAAGAGGACCATTCTTAAGCAATGTGAAATGAAAAATTACAGGCTGTAGACCATAGCCCTTAGCATGCTGATCCACCACATTGTCCTTGATGGCACTACGGTTAAATATATATGACAGTCAAAGAGATGGGAAAAATGCTTTCCAGAATAAAATGACTGGATCTCCTTTTTTCATGATGTAGAATAAACCAGGCAATGCAAGCTCCTAAAGTACCCACTCGAGAACTGGGTATTGCAAGATGGTATTGTCTACCTATCATGCAGCATTGAAGAACATTTTATATGACCTTTTCTGAAGCCTGAACTGCTTTTACCACAACTCTATTCCACTGTAGTAATGATTTCTGGATGAGAAATTTAATTCTTAAGTTGCGTTGGTTAGTTTCAAATAGATATATAGAGTTCACTTACAACATTACTGCATTACACCTTCAGGGACCTCCAAACATGTTAACTAGTTAGAAATAACTGCTGTTGCCAAGCAAAGATGTCTGCAACAACAACAGCATAATAGTGATAATTGCATTTATATTGAGCCTTCAGCACCAAAACATTCAACAATATGAGGGACACAGTCAGTCACCTCTGCTCACAGTAAGCAATGACTTGATTCACAAGCAGTTCCTCAAAGTTCAATAGGGCTTCTCACGTTGCAAGGTGCAGGGCTACTTAGCATGAGTTAGCAGTGCTCAAATCCATGTCTACTTTCTGCCACCCTTGTGCAAACTAAACAGCACACTTACTCCTTCACCTGACTATGAGAGGCAGCCACCCCTGGAGTGAACTTGGACTGATTTTCAAAAGAATGTCACATTCAACTGAATCACTAGATTTCCGTTCCTTTCTTAAAATACAGCAACCATTCACAACAGGAAAAATGGTGCATAGTTCTACCTCTTAACAGAGAAAAAGCAGTTCTGGTGTGAGTGGGGGGATAATAGAAGAACATGAAGAGGTGGTTCTGTTCATCATCCCATTATCTGGGTCACTATGCGTCTGTATTTCCCCATAAAGTGAACCGAGATCGTCAATGCCACAGGCACACATACCATTTTTTATGTTGCATCAGCACTATGTAGACAAGCCTTCTGTAAATACAACCCCCAACATGGTTGGTCAAAAATTATTGTTTACTCAACTTGGAATATATACAGGGTTAACACTGTGATTCTTGTAGCAACCATCCCAGCCTCAGCAATGACACAAGAAATCAAGGACCTCTTTTATACATTCTTACTTCATAAAGCAACCCTTCAAGTAACTGACTGTTCAACATTGCACTGCATTGCTATTACTGCACTACTAATATTTATTAAGAGATCAGAGTGCCCCTTACTGAGCAGTTTGTTGAAAGTTTTGACTCAGACTAGATCCATGTGAAAGATGAAACAGCTGCTGTGCAGTGTGATCAATGGCGCTCCAAGCCATGGAGCTTCACACATTGAATTTATCCATTCCTGGGGTCTATTAGCTTTTCCTCAAACAACTAATCTTAGCACACACACAGAACACAAGTCTGTCTGCAAAGACCTCTCTTCTCTAGATACCATTCCCTCCTGTTCAGAACCAGTGTATTCATAAGTCACTTTTGCCCCTGTCTGCCAACATCTCCTGCCCACTGTTCCCAGACGGTGCACTTATTTGGCTCCCCTAGCAGGCACCCTGTGCCTGCTCAGCCTGCTTTGCAGTTCAAGTCCCTAAGTGCTATTACTCTACTAGACCACCAAGTTTACTCATTTCTGCGGTGCTTCCTGCATATGACATTCCTTGGAGATCAGGACAGCAAGAAAACATCCTTGACTGTCTAAAAAGCTTTTATTTCCCCAGTCAGAGCTCAAGCATCTGACTTTCAACATTAGCAAGCTGCCCCAGAGTCCCCATGCATCTGGTAGGCCTTAACAGGTTCTCCTGTATCCAGTCTTAATCATGCCTTCCTAAAACGTTGTCCAACTTGAGCCCTGATACACCCTTTCAGTTGGGCCAACTCCGTCACGTATTTCTGATGCAGGAGACCTAGCAACTCCAACAGACCTCATGGTCTCCAGTAAAGCTTAAGCAGTCCTCAGCCACACTCTGTGGTGGTCCTTGTTCATCCCCAAGGTAGATCAGAGGATTGTCTTTCAATTTTAGGGTGTGTTTATGATGGTACTTATTAACAGCTGACGCTCTGAGAAGTCCTGCATTTGGTACACAGTTTCTTTCAGTCCAAGATTGCTCTTGGTCCCCAGCTGACTCCGGCCCAGCCAGAAAAATCATCATGACTTAAAATTAGTAGGTGGTGCAAGCTGGTATCATAAAACTCTGAAACAGACCCTCTTGCTATTTCAGTTCTAATTGTGCTCTTTGCTGCCTGGTTAGCAGACACTTTTCAATCAATTGCTGTGTTTGTGCTGACAACACTGGATTACAAGAGTTGCTGTTGTCATTTCTGTGACCTCCATCTTCCATTGTTCTTGCTTTCTGGACAGGAGCTAAGGGACTTTATTTCTAACACTCACAAAGCGGGGAAGGAATCTTCCCATACCCAACAGCCTCAGATTCCCAGCTGCTACAGAGAGCATACTGCGAACCTGCCACTGCACATCAGTTGAGGATCTGACCTATAGTATTTACATGCCAATGGATTCCTGGGATTTGGCATTTTAATGATAACAAAAAAATACCTAAACATCCCCTTTCACCCAAAGTTGGTCCTTCCTGGCAATTTCCTGCAGAGACCCCAGACCCCAAATTCCTCAGCCCAGTGAGCCTTTCCCATCCCCTGCAGGGACTTAACACACTTCACATACCACAGTGAATTTGCTCCAGTCAATCAACTCCTGCAGCTCCCTGCAGGCTTCCAACACCTGCTAACAGGAGGGGACAACAGAAGAGCCCTGCCCCACCCCTTCACACATAGTATTGCCTTATTCTTCAAAAATACTGCTCAGAGCATGACGCTCCATTACAGGATGCTCCTATAAATACACTGCACTTTCAGAGGGAGGAAGCAAGCATGCTCTAGTAAATATTTTAGCAATGAAGTGGCATGGGGTTCTTAATGCTTGTCATTTTTCAATATAAGAAGTGCTCCATCAGAAGGTGCTCTATACTCAAGGGAGAGAATGTGCATTCTAACAATAACAGGACAGCCAGCGGCCAACACCTTATCAGTATTAACTTTCCTTGAAAACATGTTTGGTTCTTCCTCCACTCTACCACCTAATGTTCAGGAAGCACTTGATTTAATAAGAAGGTTCATAGTGTCAAGTTACAGACACCATGAGAGGGAAGCCTGGTAAAGTATAATTGGCAAATCAACAAATTATTAAAAAAAATCTCGGCTATCTCCAAGACAAAAAATTGTGGGTTTTTTTTTTTAAAAGAGCTTTTCTCTGTGTGTTAAGCTCTGTGGTGGTGGAGGAGTGCTTGGGAGGATCAGGGAGGGGAAAGCAGCAGAGCACGGTGGTCTGGAAACGGGTGTGCAAGCAAGGAGTCAGGGGATTCAAGCCCTAGAGATGGCTCTGCTGCCACTAACCTAGTTGCTTTATGAGGATAATACTGATTGCTGAGCACAGTAATGCTGTCAAGACTAACTAGGACTGCCTAAAACAGGGACAAAGAGAAGGACCGTATTTTACAGCATGCCTGAAGCCCAGACAGAAGAGCTCCATGGCAACATGCAGGGATCTGTTATTCTTCCATTTATCCTCAAGTGCAGCTCCTGGCATTGATGTGATCTCTATACCATGAGGCAGGAAAGATCTTCGCTCCTCTTTGTCTGCAAGCTGCCAAGTTGCAGCTCTTTCCTCAGCCTTATCCATTCTCATGAGTGGGGCTGAGAGGGTTACATAGCTTTGCAAAACTGTTCTGGGATGCCTTATGAGATAATAGGAACTCCAGAGGATGGTTTCTGCAGGGCCTTGAAAAATTTCTTTTCTGTGGCAAGTAATGAACATCCTCAATCCTGCAATGTGCAAAGACTTGCCCATAGGTTTAACTTTATGCATGTGATGATTTCTAGAAATCATACATTTTGCAAGCATGTGTGTACGCACACACATACCAGAAAAAGAAAAACTCCTGGTCCCATTGCACACATCTTCTCTTGCATGAGTTTGAAAACTGTTTGCAATGACTGGAACAAAGATCATACCATATTTTCCTTAGATAATGGAAGAGAAGAACAAAAATCAGGACTGTAGCAAGAGCAATATTTCATTCTTTCCCTCACATACTCAGCAGACTTTGTAATCAAGCTTCCTCCCTTGAAGACACCCTTCCTGCAAGTATGGAAACAGGCAGTGTCTGTTTCTCAGATTTGTGAAATGTCATCTTATCGAAGCTGTTATAAAATAGACAGGACAGACTGTCACCTGACTGCAGAACGGGAGCTGTGTTCTGTTGCTTTTCTGCAGAGGTGACCTTGGACCTCTCTTTCACTTCCAAAGCTTTATCTGTCTTGATCATTTAGACGCTTAGTTCGTGGGAGGAACAGAGAAGCATTTTTTAGTGTATGTAAAGCATACAGCACAGTGACTCCATCTCAGGTGAGGTAATGTGTCTGTATAAATACTTTCTTTTTTTTATGTGAAGCTTAAAACATCTGCAAAGACATCAAAAGAGGCATGAGCATGCTGCATAGTAACACAATGCAGCTGACAACTAGCTGATCTAAGATTACTTGAAGTTCCCCTGCAAGCTGTTCCTCCCATCGCTCATCCATAATGTCATTTGGTCAAATTCTAAACAAATGTGGCACAATGCAAAACAAACAGCTGTGGTTCAAAGGGAGCATGCAAGGCACAGGCCCTCATGGCAATGCCCAGAGGAGAGGCAGAAAAGGGCTACTTCTAGCAGGAAGTGTGAAGAACTCACACGATTGCAAGAACTGCACTTCTGCCTTTCAAATCTGAGGAACAATAAAAAGTAAGGGAGCACACTGAAAGACATATCCTTTTTTTTTTTTTCTTCGCGTATCCTTTGCAATAAATAAACCTTCCTATTTCAATATTTGGCAAGGTGACAGAGTCTAAAAAGGAGCAGGAGAGATAATTGATACGTACAGGAGAAGAAAGTGCAGTTAAAAACAGGCAAAGACTACTCCATAAATAAGAGGTTCATACTGAGAAAGATTATTACCCAGACCTCTAGGCTGACACCTGAAATCAAATCACCCTTAATGGGTAATGTGAACATTATTAGGGAAAAAAAGCCATTGTAGGTCTTAGGCTCTGGATTATGGAAGAAACAAGATTTGCATCTGACCTCACTTTTTGTCAGTTTAAAACAACAAAGAGATCATGGTTTACTCTTGGTAAGCTTAACTTTCTGTAACAGCAAGGTTTTTTCCATGTCCTTAAATGTTCTTCTGCTCTTAACTGGAAGAGGATGCTGGATTGTTTAGAAACAAGCTTCCTCCAGATCTTGGTTCCTGTTGTGCTTAGCTATTTTCCAGAGGTCTTAATATACATTCACCCTACACAGAAACAACAAAAGGAAACATTTTTCACCTTAACAAGAGGCTCTGGAGGAACAAAACTGTCTGGAATAAAAGCTGAGAATCCAAGGTTCAGAACAGTTTGCACTTCTGGTCCAATTCATCAGGCATGCTTAAGTATTTACATTTCCCATCTGAATAACAGTCCACATTGTTGTAGCTCACAGGAGGATTTTTGGTTTCTGCCAGTCTAAATAGAATTATTCGAAACTGAATCATTTCCTGCAATTTAATTTCATAGCTGAACGCAAACTATAGCAAGATAAGGTCACAAACACATGGAACTACCTCCAGAAAGCCATCTAACCCTCTGGGCTGCTTCACGTGGAACCCCTAACTGACCACGTTAGGTTTTGTTGTTACATGGCATGGAAATACTCCTGCAGGAGATGGTCAATGCCCAGTAGCAGCCGAGACAGTGCAGTAACTGCACGGCAACTGGATTTTCCACCTATTGCCAGAGAAGAAAGGGATGCTTCCCAAGCTCTATCTATCTCAGCTCTTTTAACTGAGGATCAATATCACAGAGACAGAGACACAGAGAGAGAGACAAACAACCAGTGAACGGAAAAGCAACTGCAGCCTGCCACATTTGCAGCAAAGGGAGATAAAAGCCTGCTGCACTCTGAAATCTAATATGCCAAGTCACCTGGAATGAGTGTCTCCTGAAAAGGGCAAGCCTGCTCAACATCCTCAGCCCACCCCCCTTCCAGAACTGAAGCACCAGTATCTGGAAAGCTTTAGCCTTATTAGACTCATTAAAAGCTAACTGGCATTTACAGCTCACATCAAGATGAGGTGTCAGCAGGAGCGAGAACCCTGTAAAATATGCGTATAACCAATGTGCTACAGAACAGTCTCCATTCTCCAGGAGACATACATTATCTTTTAGGAGTAGATAAGGGATGCGTTGTCTTACCCACTACATGAGCCAAAAAGCAGTTTTGGGGTGCTGAAGAGTCTTCTGAGAAAGCAACCACCAAAAAACACCTCAGCAGTAATAAGCTCTATCAGAAGGCTGAAGTTTCAGTCCAATGTAATGTGCCTTTAAAAAGTACCATGTCTACACTACTGTATTGCTTACTTTCTGAAGCTAAGCCAGAGGGATGTACATAGTAAGATCTTTGTCTCATTTCAGGGAGGATACAGGATAAAGATTCTGTGCCAGTAATCTTCCCTGGATTAATGGTTTCTCTTTTATCTGCTGTATTTCTGCTCAGATGTCTTTGCTCTGAATGAGTCAGTGGAATGCAAATGATGGGTACAGTCAGTCTGAAAATATTTAAATCTAGCTTTGCACTGCACTGCAGGTTTGTGGAAAAAAAATACACATGCATAAATATACATGCTGAAGAAAGGGCAGATGAAAATTACAGATATATCAATAATGCAAAAAACCCCATGGTGGGTCAAATTGACAAGAGATTCATTTTTCTGTTTCTTCTTCTTTTCATTTTTTTTTCAAAAAGATCAGCATTTAGATGCTTGCTATGAATGGGTGAGGAAAATCTGCAACACTCCTTTTCTAAGCCTCAGACGCTAGACAAAAATGCATCTGTGGGAACAGGAACCTGATTTTATTTAGGCTGCTAAATGCCCAATCTTCATTATCGCAACAAGTGTCTTCCTAAAGATAGCACTCTTAATCCTGACAAAGGAGAAACTAGACAGTCTAGGCATGATTTCTTTGGATTTTGTCCCTTTCCTTTTTCTATGATATATTTCAATTTTTTCATTCTGTTGGGATATGGTCCCTCTCCTCTTCTGCTTAGGGCGTAGGTTTTCCACTCCATAAGCAACCAGGTAAGGGGGGATTTTGAACTGCAGCTCTGTTTGAGAAGCCAGGAGAGAACGCGTGGGTCTTTGTCATGGGCTTCAGCAAGAATCGTCCTCAAACGGTGGCTGCTAACAGTTTTTACAGACTATACGTACCTAAATGACAGCACAGAGGATCTCCAAAAGCTTTTGTGTACTGCTGTGGGATGGTGGAAGGAGGAATGGGAAGGGAATGAGCAATTGGTCAAGTTTGGGAATGACCAGATAACTTCCTGGGCTTTTGCAATTTCTGTGGGAGTTGGCTTCGATACACTATGCTTATTCAGGAAGGGACCTGTCCTGGAGTAAGCAGCAGCTTTCTGATTAAGGATGCTATAAAGAGTAAACTCTGCAGGAAGAAAGAAAACACCAACATTAACCTGGTAACTACTAGTCTGCTTAACAATAAATCAAATAGCATCATAAATTGTGCAATCAAGATAATTTGCAACAGAGTATTAAGCCCTCTAGCCCATCACAAAAACAAAGAAAGCCTACCTCTGAAAGAGCTGCCTATAAATCCAGCTGCAACAAAACAAACAAAACAAAGACTCATATCGTCTGCCCAATCCATGTGGGACTTGAGAATTAGTTAGCAGGAGGAGTCTGCCTTCAACAAAAAAAAAGAGATTTTTATTTTGATGGCTTTGCAATTAACCACCTTTTCTTCTAAATTTTCCATAAAATTTAAATGTTTTTATATTTTATATAGAACTTATATTAAGCATTGAATTTTTTATTCTCATTTTAAAAAATCTCTTACTTTACCATAGGCTTGGTTTTCAAGATAGAAAATTAACCTAGTTTTCCATTAGTTTTCAGTGAAAAAATACAGAGAATTTCCTGAAGAATGGACACTTCCCACATCAGCAATTTTCAAAACACATTTTTAAAAATGGTAATCTATTGACAAAAATGAACTTTTCAGAGGAAATATCCAGCAGTTCCATAAAATAAGCCATTTTCTAATTTCTGTTTTCTTTAAATGTTGCACAAAAATAGTCCTCCTGTTCCCAGTAAGAGGAGATACTTTCAGTGCTGGCTAGTTTGTTTTCAGGTTGTTTGTGAGTCTGTTGGTGCATCAAACACAACGAGCACTGCACCACCACAGGACCAGCAGCTGAGTGTGAGGAGCTGGTCTGTCATCGTGCAATTCCTGCATGATGACTCAACAAACTCTTCCAAAGAGATGTGAAACTATGCTCAGCTCTGTTATGTTGTGATTGACGGTTACCTAGTGATGCCCAGAACTTCTTCCAGCTCTACATGAATGATCGATGACTAAGGTACTTCTGGCAATTTCTAAAACTTCCACAAATATTCATGTGAACCTCAGGACCAGGATGGCTTAGGCAAAAAGACAATGAGAGATCAAAACATACCTTTGCTAGATAAGCCTGCCTTGCAGTGGAACAACATAGCTGCTCTACAGAAGAATTAATGAAAGAAAGGAGTCTCTATGGCCATTTTTACGCTGAGGACAAGGTGATGATGACCTTCCTCCACAGGCTAGCAGGGTCATTTTGCATGGCTGATGCCATCAGCTTTGCTATGAAAGCTGCTCATAAGCAGGGGGCTCAAGATCTAACTGTAATTATGTACTGAATCAAACTGACGAGCTGGTCCCTGCTACCGCGAAGCATCTGAATGACTTCACCAGCAATCCCTGCAATTTCACTGGTCTCACAATGGTCACATCGGTTGCAGCTGGGCAAGGCTCTGCAACATGAACAGGGAGCTCACAGCCTAGTCTCAGATTTATATTTCAGATGGATTTTATCTGCCTTTTACGGTTTCCTGAAAACCACTTACAAGGCAAGATTCACTTCAGCTTACAAGACTCCTGATACCCATGAGCATCTGCTTCATTTACAGGTAAGAAAACGAGATGGCTTTTGGTTAACTTGCAACCAAATTCCTGTGTCAGACTGCTGTTTCACCACACTGGTGGCCAGACTTCCACTGTCAGTAACTGAATATGATCTCTGTCTTGCGATTTATATAATATTTACAGCGTTACAGAAATGCACAGTAGAAATGCAATGATTATTCTTATCTCTTTGGAAAGACCGCATGCAATTTCCCTGCCTGAGATCATCTTCTCTGGGGACCCATTTAAAATAAAACCGCTGCATTCTGAAAACGTGTCTTCAGCATGAGATCTGAGTATTTTCTGTCTTGGCCATAATAAAATGCAAGAAATTGAATCAAAGTGTATTCCTAAAACTATATACTTCTCCTGCATGCTTCTCTCTCTTTCCTACACAAATACAAACCCTGGAAGATGACAGATTTCAAACTCATTATATGGCATGAAATGATATTTAGAAGCACAGTGCATAACACAGCTACTCTACAAATGTGTCCAAACAAACATAAAATTAACCTTTCATGGCTAAGAGAGTACATTTTTTAGCCCAGTCTTTAACTTAATCATTTCTTTACAGGAGAAAGCAGCCTATATGCTATTGAACAGTTCCTGGAGTCCTAGGTCAAACAAAGTGAGAAATGAATAGGTCCATTCATGCTTCAGACAGGATAATTCTGGTAAAGCTGGTGCTGACAGTGTTAAAGAGCAGTGATGGAGGAGTCTGGCCTTGTTGTCATTCTAATTGTGACCATGAGTGACAAAAAATGTGTTCCCTTTGCCAGCAGACTGATCTTTCAGATTTGTAAAATCTAAACTGTGCTCATGTCACTTGAAATTCAAGGGAGAGAAAATTCACGCTCTTAGGTGCGTGCTTTGTTTTAGCCTGCAGTGGCTCTGGCACGGCAAAAAGTAGGGAAGGGCTAGTAATTTTAAGGTGCTAAAATGAGAAGAAGGGTGGTACCAGAATGGGAAACCAACCTATGGTCTTACCCACTCACTGGCTCTGCCACCAAACTGCTCTGTTACCCTGGCATAATGCCCTGATCTCTACTGTGGGTCCTCACCTGCATTAGGGAGCACAGTCTTCGCCTGGGTGAGTGGGTTCGGTTTGGAAACGGTCATTTGGTGCATGCCCATATCCTCCTTGTTCTGCAAAGGGAACCTCCCGAGCCAGAAGGATTCTCCAGGTAACACTGCAGGACAAATGACACAAAGCAAAAAGACTAAAACAGCTATCATAAAGAATCAGGAAAACTGTCATAGACTAAACCCCATTCTCAGTTACAGCAATATCCCCCTCCCTCATTCCTCGCTTCATATCATGGTAAGTATCAAAGAAGCATTTTTCTCACCCAAACAGAATACCATTTTCCTTAGAAAGGAACTAAATCCAATGAATTAAACATTATCTTTCACAACAACAAAGGGAAATTAGTATCCCCTCTTACTTTCTTCTTCAGCAAGGCAAGGTAGGGACTTCACCCCAAACAGACAATTGAAATAGCTCCCATAGGTATTTCCTACACCACTCCTTCAGAGGGACCATATTAAAAATAAACTAATGCTGTAGGCAGCTTTGGAAAATGACTTCAATGGTATTTATTGCTTTGATAGGGTCAGTGCACAGTATGTGCATGTTGCCTTTTAAACATATGTTTCAGGCAAAGAATCAAAGCTAATTTCAGTGTGTGAAAAGCAAGCAGATTTCATTACTGATTGTGACTTTAACTTCAAAATGATAAGGATGCTGGATGTAGGTTCTCAAAACTGAATGTCCAAATCGGAATTTATGATGTAGAACTTCAGCTTTATCATCCATGGGCTTCAATACAGAACGAAGAAAGAAATTCTCTGCTAGCAGGAATCTCACAGTTAACCCATAAACCAGCTGCCTATTTTCCCCCTCTCTTCTAATTCTCCCTGCAGCTATTTCCTCTCCGTAACATGTTAAAGCAAGAATGGCCATTGGCACTAACCATTTTTGGCATCCAAGTAGTGGATATGAAAGATATCTGAAATTTTTTTTTTCCACCATCACAACGCAGCCCTGCTTCGACTCTTTGCAGAAGTGTCAGCAGAATTCATAACAAACTCAATACAATCTGAGTCGCAAAGTGTAATAAAAGGCCTGCTACTAAGTCTTTTTTTTTTTTTTTTTTAATGAGGATTCCTCTCATATTATTACATCAGATCTAGTTCCCAACTTCAGGCAGCCACCTGTAATAACCTTTCCTACATGGTATATGGAAGGAGATGGACCTGTAGAATTATTAAAAGGCTGCAGGCGAAAGCAGCAACAAGTGAATGATGCAAGGCTTTACCCAGTGTTTTGCACAAAATCAGGTTCAGGATAGATTATCACTAGTGGTAAAAGCCAGAAGGTGTAAACTTAGTAGCCTAAAGATAGGTATCTAACTCAGGCTTAGATACCTAAAATAACAACATTTTCCACAAGATACTTTTGAGTATGTATTTAACTTTGAAAGCAAATGTAGCTCATTCACTACTGAAGAAAAAGCACTTAGATATCTGTAAAAGTGCTTAAATGTGTATATTAACATGTATAAAAATGCACGTACACATTCAATTAGTAAGTATATATACATACACATATGTGTATACATGCTTATGTACACTGCTGAATCAAGACTCAAAAGAGCCTAATTTGCACAGTGGGTAAGCACCCAAATCTTCACTTTGAGTCAAAAAGAAAAGTGTGAGATTTTGAAAATAATCAAGCCATTTTTTTTAGTGTTTCTGACTACAGATACAGATGTGCACTATTTTGTTAGGCTTTGTCCAGGTCTGTTTAACAGCACCGCACTCGCCTAGGTTCAAATGACACCTTTGAAACAACTGAAGCAGTAAATCACACCTCTTTATTATCATCTCAACAAGAATGATAACAACCTCCTCTGCTTGGTGAAATACCCATGGGAATTTCACCCGATTACATGAGGATAACGTATCTTTCATGACTTTAGCTGGCTGTCTACCATTTCCATTGTATACTTGGTAGTCAGTCACAAAGGACACAATCCACTGAAGGAAAATGTATAGACAAGGGGTTAGCCATTTCAAGAGTGGAGAAAGGGAGGTAGAAATCGAAGGAAGAAAAGGAAGGATGACACAGTGCAATTGCTCAGCTTAGTAGCACAGCTGCTTAAACAACTGAATAGCAATCAATGGGTTAGTATTCAATCCAAGTTTAGATCACACTGAAATCTATTAGAATACTGCATATAATGAATGACTCTTACTTATTTGGTATTCTATCTTGGAATTAATCAGCTCAGTTGTTATGCAGAAAAAAAAAAAAATTAAAAAAAATCAGTTGGGTAGACAGGCCCAAAAAAAAAGAAAAAACAACCACCTTGATTTCCCTGGTGGTTAACAGCCTGACAGTACTCAACAACACATGCTGAAGTTGAACACTGTGAGAAACAATGCAAGTTAGATGTTTCTTGGCTTTTGGGGCAACAGCCTGGTTTGTGTGTATGTGCAGCTTGCCCCATCCCCTCCCTTTCAGGCTCTCATGCAGTACTCATAGGGCTGTACCATCTGCTGGAGCACAATTCAGAGGTAGCTTTAAAATGATGATAGCTCTGGGAAATGATAATCACTGGGTCATAGAAAGCTGTACTGCAGCGTATAAATAAGATAACTGAAAGTGCTGAGCAGGGCATGTTTGCATTATGAAATGTATTTTCCTTTTTCCTGTACAAAACCTGTCTTGAAAGCATGGGGAATGCAGCAGGATTGAAAACCACAAGGAAAGCAACACTGCCCCAGAAGCTGCACAAAGGAGGAGGGGGATGGAGGAATGGTAAGCTGTAGTATTATTGACTGAGGAATGATAAAAGAGGAAGGAATTCAACAGTTACATCTATTTTGCTTGGTGCAATGGAATGAGATCAAAGGCTTACTTTCACATTAGCCCAGAATAATGCATACTCTATAAATGATGCAAAGCTAGGCCACATTCCCAAGATGTGACAATGCCTCAAGATGCCCCTCTGCTAAGTTCAGGTCAAGGCAACAGGCTCCTGCATATGAAATTCTTTTTCTAAGCACACAAACATAGCTAAACCATTGGGCATAGAGACCAACAACGTTCAGAACAGGCATGATGTCCTCCATTGGCTTCTACATTTCCATAGATGGCATTGCAAATTTAGGCAATTTTCAATCACTTGCAGGTTTTCTCCCAATTCCTGCTGACCTTTCAAAGGACCCAAACTGTCCACTCAAGCACAAAGAGAAGCTCAGACTGAGAAACTGGATTTTATTTTATTTGTAAAACAAGTATCAGAGAGGAAAGCATCAGAAGATAGTCAACTCAAATTCCAGAGATGTGGCTCAGTCCCACCTCTGCACTGGCAACCTCTGTGACCTTGATCAGCTCATCTGGGACAGTCCCTTTAATGAATGCAGAGCAACAACTATGTCAAACGGTTCTTGAAACCCCAGGTTTAATTTTTTGTGAGATACATTTGTCAAAGCCGTCTAAAGATTCAGATCAGTGCTGGTTGTACCTTGGTTCCTGGGGGATCCACGTATTGTGGAAACCTTAAAAAAAACACTATCAGGACACATCCATATCTAAATTCCTTTAAGAAATCTTAACCTCTGGGACTCTGTTTTCCATTAGTTAAATGGAGATGAATAATTATTTTCCCTCACCTTTCACAGTTTGGTTAGTGCAGGGATGTGTTGCCATACCAACAGCAATCCAGCCTGGCGGTAGGACAAGGCTTCAAGTGTGGAGGTGCAGACATCCCAGGCCAAGCAAAAAAATCCTCCTCTCTGTCCCTCCCTCCCTTCTTCCCTCCCTCCCTGCCTCCCTCCCTCTCTCTGGAAGAGAAACAGTTTCTCTTTGTGAGAGAGCACAAAGGGGAAGAAAGAAAAGGAATTGTCCATCAAGCTCAGCAGAGCCTCGGGGGCTTTCAGCAGAGGATGCCACAGCATATGAGGAGAGCGAGCCGCACCGAAGGCTGATTTTAAAAGGACAGTTCAACCCCAACTGCACTGAACCGCCTCCAGCGGTCCCCAGCCTGTGAGGAACATGTGGCACTGACATCTTCCCGTGTTTTGCTTCCCACAGGCAGGCACAGTTTCCGACTAACGGCGAGAGCGAAGTCCCACGCCATTCACCTCAGTGCTGCTGTCCCGGCTGCGCTGCCAGCAGCCAAACCCTCACTGGGAGCACGCAGCAGGCACTGCCGATCTGGTGGGTCTTCTGGGTCTTTCCCCACTTGCCAAAAACATCAGCCAATCTGTAAATGTTACTTCAGGGAAGATGTAACAGATATATTCATTCCCTGCCAGAGACTGTAAATCCTCCAGATCCAAACAGGGGCTCTAGCCAGTACTGGAGGGAAATAAACCATGTATCCAGTGCCAAACCTGTGTCCCATCCCAGACACCCTTCTCAAGACACCCGAACCAAAAAGCGACTGGCAATAAGCACAGTGAACACGCTGCTTAGAAGAGGAGACTGGAAAGAATATGAGCGAGCCACAGAAATGACTCAACTAAGGGCAGAGGCAATAAAGCTGTGTTTATATTTACATATATGTGTGTGTGTATACAATAATTAATGGTGTAGAAGAAATAAAATAGGAACTTCCATTCACCTTTTCTCATGGTATAAGAGGAGAATGAGTGTAAACTAAAATGGAGCAATTCAAAACCACTACAAAGCTATCACACCACAGAGCCATAAGGTACTCCAGACCGCACAATCCCACTGAGATTACATGTTCTACCACACTTAAAACCAGAATCAGAGATCCTTGAATATCTAGAGGTACAATTATCTATTAAAAGTAAACAAGCCCCGGGGAAGTGCAAAAACCCTTGGAGTGCAGGAGGATAGGAAAACATCCATTCATCAGAGAGAATGACAAATCATCTGTGAAATGAGGAATCTTCAAGTAAATGCTGGGGCATCTACATCAAGAGGTGCTGACGTGCGTTTGCCATAAGAAAGACCAGGTCTTTATGGGATTGAGCCTGTATTGACCTTTGGAGACAGAGATGCCAAACCAAGGTAGCATGGAACAGCAAAGTGGGAAGAAAAAAAGGAAATGGGTGATATTAGGACTATTGCTGCAGTTTAGGGCCCTCCCCTACCCATGACAGATTCTTCAGTGATTTTTCACTGATAAGTAAAACCATAAACCACTGCTCCGCAGGGGACAGTGCAGCTGGGTCTGCAGGAGGCTGGTGAACAAACTCCCTCAGAAACTCCCTGTCACACCTGAAGCTGCACAGGTAAGAGAGCCACCACCAAGAGACAGCCAAGCGCCCACTCAGGCTGGGTAGCACCACTGCTGTGCTGTGGGACGACAGCACATTTGCAGTAAGGTGGTCAGGTCCCCTGTGCTGTAAGAGGATTGCCACAAGCACCCAACGTGCAATTGCACACAGAGCACTCGGGGATCATCTCCTCTCCAAGCTGAGCTCAGCTGCATAAGCCAGGGAGAAGGACTTCTTCCGACTTACAGAAGCCATTGCTGAAATGTCCCCCTCCAGCTCATTAAAGTCAAGCCCAAAAGCCATGTTCTGACTGTGACAGACCACCCTTTCTTGTGGGCAGCATGACCCACTTGCAGAAACTATGTCCTCTCTGGGCTGACAGCCCCAGCCTGTGCTCAAACTGCCTTCAGGCTCTTTGGCCCTGCGGGACCAATCCATCCCCACCAGCTCTTTGGGTGGGATCATTCACTAGGCACTTCCTCTTCCACCACCCCATGCCCCCACGGCAAAGGGCCCCTTCACCCTGCACCTCCTCCCCAGCCCTCTCTCCTCCCATGCTGGGCTGCCCCTGCATCTGCTCTGACAGTCTCAGATCTTCCCCATATCTTGTCCAGTCCCAGCTTTCACTGCAGCTGGGTATTTTCCTCTTTGTGCTTTGTGACCAGACCCATATTTCAATACAAAGAGGATCTCCTGGTCATGTCACCACAGCTGACACAGCTCTGAACCCTCAGCTCACAGCCCTTTCTTTTCAGCTCCCTATGACCTAAGGTGTCTGTCCTTCACTCACCTGACAGACCTTCTTCCATTTTCTCTGGTTCTTGATCTACAAGACCAAGCTAGCATATTGATCTATCCTCCCTCCCTTGGGCCCCACTCCCTTTGGTGCCCTAATCTTTAGACTACAATGGTGACAAGGAGTGAGTTTGACACAGCTAATGCAGTGAGGGTTAGGTGAACAGAGAAATAAAGTTACATGCCTAAGTACATTTTTGGACTGGACATCTACTAATGCTTGCTCTTTATGACCTGAAGACTCTCTCCTACCCTACTCACACCCCCATCAAAGCCTCCTGGATGAGTAAACATCCACTTCTTGGGAATCTCAAGAGCTCTGATATGAAGAACAGGTTTAGTAACTCCTTTGAGATATCTTATTGGAATGGTTGTACCACTTTTAGAAACTAACTTTGCTAAGAACCGTGAAGTTTGGGTGTCCGGGAACATATCCACTCACTTCCAAAAATTTGTCATGAACAGGAGAAAAAGCTGGATTTTTTTAACTATGCTGCTGGCCAAGGAGATTGTAGGGATGAACTAGATGAGCAGATGTAGACGAGGCATAGACTCCCGCTGTTCTTGGTGGAGCTATGTTTAAGTGAAATCCCTTCACCAGAAATAATGAAATGGACATCTATGACAGCATCTGGAAGCTATTCCTGGATATACTTCAACACGACCAAATGCATTAAGGGTGGACGAGTTGTATTACGGGAAGAGGCAGCCACAGAGAGGTAGGAGAGCATGGAGGCCTCAATTAGGGGGAAAGGAATATGAGAAGGAAGAAAGAAGAGCAGCAGCCAGCCTCACTGACAAAATGGGGAAGCACTGCTACAGGTCACAGTTTGTAATCATATGAGCCTGCTAGATTTTATTTCTGTGCAGGAATTACACTGGGAGCACAGCTGCTACTCCCTGGACTTAAAAAATTTAACTGTTAAGTTAAAATAAGGGGGAGT
Organism: Gymnogyps californianus; assembly: GCF_018139145.2. Lineage (NCBI taxonomy): Eukaryota > Metazoa > Chordata > Aves > Accipitriformes > Cathartidae > Gymnogyps > Gymnogyps californianus. Next base: position 32,014,540 of record NC_059500.1, on the reverse strand, counting down.
AAAATATCGTTATAACGAATGAAAATAAAATGTTCTTGATCAAGCACCATTATCAGGAGAGATGAATGGTTAAACAGCTGTAGCTACATCAGGACAACCTCCACCTGCAATTTTTCTCCCCTTTCACCATTATGGGTTTAAGAAATAACCGTTATGAAGTTTGTCTAAGAGTGGCATTAACTGCTGTTTTGTGTTAATGCAAAAAATATAGTAGATTAATACTTTGTCACTGTATTTTCTTTAGCTACACGTTTAAATATCAATAAAAGCTTTAAGGATGTACACCAGGTAATTACTTCCTTGGAAAGTCCATTAGACTTCCTATGCTTTTATGCCACAGAACAAACACCAAAAGAAAGGTTATAGACCCAAACAGTTTCTGATGTAAAAGCTCATTTTTCCTCCACCTTTTAAAAGTAAAAAATGTCCTCAGGGAGCAAATAAATAGCAATTATGCTGCCAAAGCCAAAGGAGAGCTCCTCAGTGAAGACGGGAATTGGTTCCTTAGCATTCTCATCTCCTTGCTGTCTCACAGGCGTGCCAGAGGCACACAACACAGGAAAAGGCCACACACCTATTTGCAGTAGTTTCAAGACAACTCCAGGTCCCATCCTCACCTCTCCAAACATCCTGGAAATGCTCTTTCTGCGCAATGCTGGGTGGTCTGGTGACCTTTACAATGTGCCGGCTAGATTTGGGCTCATGTTTATGGCCCCACCACTATCAGCAGAGAGTGTTTTCATGCTTTATAGCATAAAGCACCAAACTGCAGCCTTCTTGCTCCACATACAGGCTTAATTGGTTCAGCAGGACATAACCCAGGTTGCTTGATACTGCTTTCTGCACAACCATGTTAGCCTCTTCTTGAAAAAAATGCTCCTGAATTTGATTCTCACATGCTGCGCCTCCTCCAAAGGCACTCACATTGCTTCTGCACAGCCCCAAAGAGAGGGATCTAAACACAACATAAAATTCTTGATGAGGTGCAAAACAGTGCTTCTCACTTTGTATTTTATCCCTTGAGGTGATAGATCCCAACACTCAGCCTGCCTTTTCCACTGGACATGGTGATGACTTGGAAGGCATCCTTGGCTGTTGTCTTTCTAGATCTCTGGCAAACATGTTCCACCCCACACAGAATGCTCTTTTTATTGATCACAGCTTTTACTGATTTATATTTTTGCGCATTCTCTGCTCAGGTTATTTGCTGGCTCCCTGACAGAGAGGGTCAAATTCATGCTGGGTTCTCTTTATACTGCTGCTACAAAAAATTACTAGCATCAGTGGAAGCAGTTCTTTCTTTTTGTTGGTCTCAATTAAATTGGTTAGGATCACATCCCAAGCTGAAGGTGTGGCTGGAGAGGCACACAGCACAGCAGTGTTTGAATCAAAAATGCTTTGGCCTTGGACGCTGTCCTCACCCAAAACCAAACCCTTGTTTGATGGGAAGCCATAGCAGGAGGCCTCCTCTGATGTTCCTACATGGAGACAAAGGGGTTTCACCTCCTGAAGAGGAAAGAAATCCAGTTTGCAAAACTAATCAACAACTTCTTAGTTACCATTTTACAGTCATACCTGTGAAAGCTGATGATTTTTCTTTCTTTGGGATGAGGACTGATAGTACCATCTCCTCACACAGATAGCTCATGTTGATACACTATAAGGTCCCTGGGAAACCTGGATGCTCCAGTTCCTCTGTAGGTGCCTCCTTCCTGCACAGACTCTCTTTGCAAGGTGTACAGAAATGTCAACAAAGGGCTACTCCAGGTAGGAGGAACTCAGCATGCACAAAATCCCCACGTTGGGCACTAGCTCAGCAGGATCCTACAGCACAAAGGCTTGAAATACCCTCCATGAGGAACAGTGCTCTCAGTTCCTCCAGCAGCCTTACACAGGCAGCAGTACCTTGGCTTCATTTGTGTCACCAGCCTCAGGTTAGGTGACTGAGTCTGACCCACCCCTTCCTCCTTTTCAGATACGGGCTGTATTTGGTTCATCAGCAGGTGAGTCTTGCTTCTGCTTTATGTCCAGGCCAGATTTAGATTTAAACCCTCCAAGTGTCTTTCTTGTGCAGAGCAACCCTCCTTTTTTGCAGCATTTCTGCATGTAGCAGGCTGGCACTATGATTCCCATTACGCACTATGCTTTGGACACCCCACATGGTAGTCTTCTTGCATTTAGAAGAATTACAGCATCTGAAACTTCTACACTCTATCCTGCCAAGACATCTCAAAGTACTTCAGAGTAGCATTACAATTAAGTTCGCCCATCCAACAGAGTTAACAAGTAACTGGTATCAGATAAAATCCAGCAAAAATATACATATATATAGATCTATAGATAAATTGACGTGTATTTATACATATATGTGATACTTCATACATATATAGAGAGTTTAGGCTGACATGGCTGGACAACAAAGGGCTCTCAAAAGCAAAGAAGCTATTTGCTTTTGCAGGGTGAAGCGTGGCCTTATTAAATGTATGACTACTCACCATTTTCACAACGGAAAATTCAAACGAACGCTCTCCTGCTGTGAAGCACTGATCTCTGGGATGTCATCTAAGGTCCATCTCACCAGTGCAAAGATTACTACTGACTTCAGCAGGATCTGAAACCAGCCTAAGCCTCTCTTTTAAAACCAGCTTTTGGAAACCAGCTCATGCACCTGAATGAAGTTTTGGCTGCTATGTTTATGTTTTTACCTAACTGGCATCTTAGACTCCTAGATAGATATCTGGGAACTTGTTTTAGACTGGTCTTATTTTAGAAGTCCTGAGCACTTTCAAGGCTAGGGAGCAGTTGGGAGCAATTCAGTCAGCATCTGCCCTTGAAAACTGTGGTCCTTATAAGTGGTCCAAGACTTGACTGGTTCTGCATGTGCCTGGGCCAAGGTCACACCACATGCATGGCCAACCCCCAGGATGCTGCTAGGCAGAGTTGCAGCGTAGTGGCTGTTGTCTGTCAAAGTACCACATAGAGCAGCATTGCTCTCACTGTGACAAAGGGGGGCAATTCGATTTTCATTTGCCCCACTTCCACACAACAGAAATCCTGCTTGTTCAAGTGTACCATTCTCGATTTTGTATGACCATAGCTAATAGGAGAATCAGGACAAAAAGCCAGGCAGGATTTTGGCCTCAGCAAATAAAAAGTGAGTGTGCTAGGAATATGGGCATGTTTACAATTCCTTTCTGATAATCACAGTGATGTATTTCTATCACTTTCACAGATATACATCCTCACTCCTCAGACTGGTTCTAGCTGATCCATATAATGTATGCAGAAGGCTTGGTTCTCACCAAATAGAAATAGAAAGGAAGATTTGCTGTGAGAAAATCTATTTTTTTTCTGTGAATATTAATGATTTCAGTTTTGATAGTGAAGTGATATGAGTGAAAAAGCCAAGAATTGCTCCAGGGCTCCACACAGATGACTATTGTAGCAAAGACATTTGCTAGAGATAACACTGCTTAAGCTGAGAATCATTATACAGTACACAGTTAACTCCAATCAACCTGCTTGCTCCCCAAGATTTAAACAGAATTAATGTGACATCCCAGCTGAAGCTGGAACTCAGCAACTCAGAAAATAAAAGTGACAAATTAAAGCAAGTTCCATATGTGTTTTAATCTTAAATGGCAAAAAGAAAACCATTATGCCAGATGATAGGAGAGCAATATGGTCCCAATACACTGTTCATCTCCTTAACAGCTTTAAATAATGTTTGGTATGTTTTGCAGTAAGAAAAGTATGGGGATTGTTGTAAAAATTTCCATGGGTAAGATAAAGGTCATCACCTTTTAGCCTGGAAAGTCAGAATAAATTTTGGACCAACTAATATGCGTCACCCAAATATGCTGGTCATTTAGTCATCTTAATAGATTTCCATAACATGACAAAAATCTTCACATTTCAAACTGAATAAAAAATCTTCAGTTAAAGATCAAATAAATGAATGCCTTTCCTTTCTTTGGGAAACATATAGCCACTATTCCAAGGAAACCTGTGGTACTCCACCAAAATGTTTCTTCTAATCTTATTTATGCTATAATATTTTAAGGCTCTAGGAAGGTCACAATTCTTAAAGGCAGCCCTTGCAAAATAATAGTTTGCAGGATAAGTAGACAAAGGAAATACTATCATCCCCTTTTGAACAGATAGGGACTGAGTCATACAGAGGCTGTGAGACACCCAAGGGCATCCAGAACACCAGTGGCAGAGCTGGAACTGACTGCTGTATCAGTTTTCTTCCACTGACTTCAGTGCACACTTACATTTCAGGTGGGTAGATGACCACTGCTTTAACAGGGAAGGATGAAAGGTCACAGAAGTGCCAACAACAGAATGTGCATTAGCCATCATTGCATGCCTTCTGTGCGTTGTGTGAGAAAGCACTAATGGATAATTGAAGATGGATGGTCAAAATGTGCACTAACAACTGACTATTGCACCTAGCTAGAAGGACTGGCTACTAATGGAATAAAAGCAATACTATAACTTACCTTAAACAAATAGTGAAATTTAAAAAAAAAAAAAAAAGCACCTCTGCTATAATTGATGCTGAACATCCTTCCACTGTAAAAAACAGCTCTAAGTAGCATTACAAAGGTTTTTTATTGAAACCAGTTCGGCCTATTTTCTCCTTCTACCCTTTCTTCTTCCCCACCATCATCAGTCTCACAGGTCATTCTCTCTTTCTCCTTTTACCTCACCATATTTCCTTCTCCTGCTAATTTACTGTAAGAGAAGCAGCAGCAGGGTTTTCCTATTCATCAGTGAAGAGGTCTGAGCTATGCACCTCTGGGAACTGATGCATATTTACAATATCATCAGGAAAGCTCAGTCACCACGTTGGTTTGGACAGTTTGCGCTCTGACAGCCCAAAACTAATTAAATAGCACTGCTTAAAGCTTCAAAACATGAGAATCTTCCAAGTCTTACCTAATCTGTAATTTCTAGGGAGGTTTTTTAAAAGGGGAGAAGAAATAATCCTAAGAATGAAAAACACTTTGGAAACTTCTAATTATCAGAATCTGTGCATTACAAGGAATAAATGCTAACAAGATATAAGATATAGCACAAAGAAGGATCACACAAAGGCACAATGAGACTGATAAGAGGAATCACAAAAAGAGAGAACAGTATCTTCTTACATATATATGAAACCTTTCACTTTGAAAAAAGATTACAGCCTACAGGTAAAACTCCACTAGCTTGTGCTAGCATGAAATTAATTTTGACCTAGTTTTTTATTTTACGTTATAATACATATATGAAATTAAAAAGTCAAAACATAAAATTTTTATCCTGCCTTTTGAAGCACCGATACATTTCATTCTGACAACATGAGGACACTTTGATATTTGTCAGGAGTTTTTGATTTGTTCTTCTTCCACCATCTCAAAACGAAACTGGACGAACCTATCAAGACTTCAGGACAAATGAAAAATATAATGATGTTACGATAAGTTCTCCAAAAGTGGTACGGCACAGGCAGCTGATGAAGGCAGTATGTAACAGCAGAAACAGGAACATAGCCAGGATATCAAGTCTGGCTTTCTAAACTCTGCTATGGATCACTTTAACAAGTGATCTGGACCTTATTAGATATATCACACAATGTTTATATGTACTGCATGGAATCAGATGTTTTTATATGAAAAATCAAACAAGGTTACAGGTAAAGAAGATTGTGCCCCAGCTAAAGCTTGAAGTCTTTTTAGGGCAGAAGACCCCCAAAGCACTACCCAGGGCTATAATGAAGTTAGAGCAGCACCACAATAATGAAACTCCATACTTGACATGTATATGCAACAAAGAGATGCCACCTCTAAGCTGCATCTCCCATAACGAAGCACCAGGTTAAATTATGTAGGTAGGCTTAGCCTACGGAATAACATCTTCTGATACACCAAAGATTGAATAGGAGGATGGATGAGGAAAGTATATCAAGTGATAAGAATAGCATAAAAAAGAGCAGAAACAGAAATGACATTGAGAAAAACTATAGTTCCACCAACAAATGGTAATTGGGGTACAGGATTAATGGTGTGGTTTTCTTCTTTCACAAGTGATAGTACTTCTTTTAAGATTTTGGTACAGTAGCTTTCTTTGATAAATCCATAGGGAAAAACAATGGGGTTTTTTAATAATATGGAAAAAAGAACACATTCTATGGGCAAAAAAAGGTATTAAAAAGAATATTTGTACATAGAAATTCCACAGGACAATAGAAACTTGGTATCCATAACTTCAGGATCCAGTGCTTCATCTGGTAACATTAAAAATACAAAACACCGAATATATACAGCACAACTGAACATATTCCTGGCCTGGTCCACATTCCCATTACATCAGCTCTCCTCAGTTTCAACTGCATGTTCATTTCACCTCAAGCAGACCAACAGTTCCTCTTAGGACTTTCTTTTGAGAAACAACTCATTTTACCTCCCAAATTACTTCCATTCCCAGTAAGCCTTCCCTGCTCCACGTCGAAATTCCTTTGCATCCCAGACAGCGACTCCTAAAGTGGAGATGACAGGCAGCCCTTCTGGCCAAGGGCAGAAATTCACAGCATCCCAGGTTTCCAGCCAGACTTCTCCCTTCTCTGCTCCACTCTCTGCATCTGGGTTACACAGTGAGACCCATCTCTGGGCGTTGGCACACTGAGAAGCATGATTTCCACCTCCAGCAATTAACACTTAATGAAGAAACAGTAGCCACAACTCTGTACCAAGATTTGAGACCATCTGTTACTGTCTTGTTGGTGTACGCTTTCTAGAGTGACCAATCTACTTCATACCAACAGCGTGGTATGCATCTGTTAAAGAAATATTTTACTGCACAGGCTCTGGATGGATTTCTGATGTGGGGAAAAGATGCAAAGAAAGCCAAAATAAACACTGGCTTGATTATTTTAAGATGTATCTCTTCCTCAAGCACATGTAAATAAATCTCACCCAAGACACAAGAAGGTGGAGTTACACTGGGGAATGCCTTTGGCTTGTCTTGGGAAGGCTGCTAAGAATAATTAGAATGTTTCAATTTAACTATTTTTTAATGACCCGTGCATGCACCTCACCCTCCACTTTCCCTAAGATGGTGTCGAGCTGCTACACGCAGACCAGCCGCAAGGAAAGGAGGGATTTGTTGACAATACATTAGAAAAAAAGGCACCGGCACTGTTGTGTGTCAATACTCATCCGAATGTGCCCATTTGATATTTTACTGACAGAACTGAAAATATGTTTGAATTTCAAACTTGTCGAGATGGCTAGGATGCAGGGATTATTTTCCCCTGAGGGCAGATAAACAAGACGGATGGGCTAAACTCCGAATCGCCTAATGATCAAAATGCAAGGTAAGCTGTCATAGAGAGGGCTCTTCTCATCCTTGCTGACAGCATGAATTCTGCTGAATTATTTCTAGTCTTTCTGATTAATGGGCCTAGTGACTAATTAGTTCATGAATCTTGCTCATAAACGGCACTTTGATGGCTGCCTAATGTTCACTTTGAGAGAAAGACCTCACTGATGTCAGCTGGAGGTGTGCTCTCCAACAAAACCTGTCCCTGGGTGATCCCAAAGCTGGCAGTGGGTGCACAGATGCAGACTGGCCCTTACGGTGGAGTTGCCGCCCCTGTTGGGACCTTGGATCCACACTGCCTCACAGGGCAGGGGAAAGTGGGGCTGTACCCAGCCTTCCTCCCCAGGCTGAGAGTGGTCATGTCACCAGCCTTGTTGTCACTCCCATGACTGCAGCGTGGAGCAAACACATTTCTGTATGGCAGAACACCTTCCTCAATTGGAGGATCAGTCAGGATGGTAATATCCTCTCTTGTGAGGGGTGACATCAGTGCAACCTGGAAGAGACGTAATGTGCTCCTAGTACTGTGGCGTGCTAGGGGCACCCCTGAGCTGTACGCTGCTGCTCTGTGTGGTATTGCTGCTTCTGGAGGGAATTAGCCCAACCAGTCGTCACCAACCAAGAGGGTAGGGAGAACCACCAGGATGACCCATAGCAGCACCACACTGCTTTCTGACAAGACAAAAGCACACACATCAGACCCAGACAAGTGTCTACTTGTCAAACTGCCCAAGACTTACTTGGTTGCACCAGAAGTAAGCTGGGTTCTTTGACTAATACCTTGCAAAATACCTCACTAAAAGGAGAATTATTTCATTACTCCATCCCCTTACTCCCAGTTTCTGCTTTCTTCCTTGCCTGGAAGAGCTAGAATCAGTTTACTTTGTTTATGTTACATCAGGAGGACAACGTCTTACGCCTGTTTTTAGACCCCCCCTGTTCTCTACAAATGCTCCCAGCTACCAAATGTTGGGGTCAGGGCCTGTACCTATGGCAAAGGACACATAGGCTTTGGCTTTATAGCTCTTCTGAGACCCCAGTAGCATGTTGGCATTTCATCTTAACCCATCACAACATTTGGGGATTTTGTTTGTTGAGGAGGGGTTCAGTTCCAAGATGTATTGATGTACTGCAACACTAAGAAGAACTTGCTCTACTACAACTAGGGAGACTGTCTTGTTTGAATTGTTTGGTCTGATGAACAAGGAGAGAAAATGTAAATAACCACAGGCACTTTCTGAGCTCTTCCTCCACTCAAAGAGCACTAGCAGCACTTGCTCAGTGTCCCCCAGTACACTCATGTTGAGTTGTGGCTCAGTTTGTGCACAGGTAAGAAGCTCTTAGGATGTCCCCTCTCATACCAGGGCCCACACGCCCAGAAGGACTTCTCCACCCCAAGCAAAATGTGGGTATTACTTGGGGACAGTGTCAAGAGTGACATTGCAGACTCATCTCCAGCACCGTCACTTTGAGATCCAAGATGTATTTCCACATAGATGTATTTCCTCCCAGCATTTAATTCTGAAAATGTGTCCCTGGATGCCATACCCTGGGAGTCACACATGGGGCAGAACAGAGGGAAGACAGCTTAAAAATTCTATGCAATTAGTTGTCTTTCTCTGATTAACACCGATTGTGTTGAAATGGGCTACACAAAGTGGAGAGGTCAAGCCTTGTGCATTTTCTCACCCCTGTGGTCCAGGATCCACACTCTTAATCCACCTGTAACTGATGCCCAGCACTGATCTCCCGTATTTAAAGAGGTGTAAAACACCATTCTGTTTTATCATTAAGTCACAGACTTCCCTTCCCACTTGTCTCTCCCTCAGCTAACATAAGAGCAGACTGGAATCTGGGAGAGGTTTTCATCCCACAGTGCTCCTTCTCCACGTGAGGACCCATCCGCTGGGGACCACTGCAATGGCAGCTCCTGCCAAGAAAGACAGGTGCACATAACGAGGGCACGGACTGTCCTGATCCTTCACTTAGGAGTCACACAGGTATCTGCAAGTCTGCTAAGCTATTAGAAGACTTTTCTTTACCACCTTACCACAAGCTGAGTATTATCTATGCCAAGATTTGAACCTCTGATCTCAGTGGTTCTTTCAAAAGGGTGAGTGCAAAAAATCCTCCAGCTGACATACAACTTGCTCCCGCTCCCTCTCCCTCTTCTGCTCAAACAACAAAAACACAGGCCTAGCCTTGGCCACAAAGACTACCACTCAGTACACGACTGGCAAAATCTAGTCCCCAAAACAGCCTATATGACTGTGATCTTCTATTTTCCTCATCTGTAGAAAGAAAAAACTGTGCATGAACATTCAGTCCAGAATGCTCTAGAGCTCAAAAGTCAGCTCAGAAAAAAGAAAAACAAAAGGAAACAATATTAGCTGTGCAGCCTCCACTACAGCAGCCAGACCAGGTGTTGCTTTTGCTGTTTTTTTGTCCTGTGGTGGCCCAGTGCAACTGAGTAGCTGTGTCAGGTCTTGATACCAAATTTCATGCAAGTTAATTTCCTCTCTGTGGTCTGCAAGTCCTCCTAGCTCCTACCTGTGGCACACAAAGACTGCAGAAAAGAACCATTCTGACAGCCCGGGAAGAGACCATCCACTCCAAGTAAATAACTAAGTATGTCCAGCTGATTTAAGAAAAGGGTAGCCTTTGCAAAAAGACTGGAGTCCTTCTATTAGCTAGCCAACAACACATCTGCGCATACAAAAATGTCAAAGCAAAACTCAAACCAAAGGTGCTTTCCAGCATTCAAATCTGGATAGATAACTCTGCAAGCGTGCTGAAGAGGAGTTTTGGTGTGAGAAACTCTCCTCCAGCTCAGAGAATTAGAGACTGGTAGAGATATGCATTATTCAGCTCAGTTCTGTTCTGATGACTTGTTCAGCTTGGCGGCTGTATTGCAAAAGGTAAACAGGTTTCTACCCATAATCTTGTTGTCTCTGAGCAGCAATCCATCTGTCTCTCATTTATAGTATCATCTAGTGGTGTGTCTTCTTACCCAGGTGACACTCCCTTCAGATACTATTTTAATACCATTGAAGACAGACGAAACCCCAGATTTGCCTAAGCAAATTTAAAAGAGCTATTTAAAGATAAAGATGCAGCAAAGCTGAAGCTAATAGAGTAAAGATTTCTCAGGAGGGTTCCTAAACGGAGAAATTACTGAGAAAGAAAATAATTCACCAGAAAGCTCTACCAAATAAAATGAACTATAGCAGCTTCTAGTTAGGACACTATAGTAAGGGATATATGCATATAGAGATATCTTGGTATTGTAAATTTCATTCCTAAGAGGCTTCAGTCTACTAGTGAAGGATTTAAGTTTGACTCTAGTCTTTGATAAAAATATCTAATGCTCAATTTAGAAACTTCTCAGGAGCCTGAAGCTTCTGCTGTTTTTCAACACACAGAGGACAAAAAAGTCCATACCTCATGAGATAAAGATGCTGGGAAACAGTTAATAGGGCAATGGCTGGAAACTCAAAAGCCCAGTGCCCTGATCTGGGAATCTATGTATCATGGATCAGTTTTGCATACTCCAAACTCTGTTATGAAAATGGGGGTTATTTGCCCTCTCTTTAAATAGATAATTACCCATGCCATTCAGACAGTCCCTTGCACAAAGAAATGGCTATTGTTGAGATGAACCAGTTTTTCAAGTCTAACAAACAGATCAGCTCCTGAGGGTATACAGATTGTCTTGTCAACTAACCAAGAGTCTTCTTGACAAAAAGAGGACCTACAGCTATAAAAACATGCCGGTTCTCACTGGCCATTTTAGACTAAGAGTGAAAAGGCAGAAGCAAAAACTGACTTCAGGAATATGAGGAGACTCCAGACCCTGGAGAAGCAGGCATATGCAAGGATATTGAAGAAGAGAAAAGATCCTGGATTGATTAAAAAGGTCTGATCAAAGCCCCAAGAACACTCAGGAGCAAAGCCAAAAGTGAAGCAAGGTTAAGCGTATGCAGATGTTTCACTGTTCAGTCTCAATCTGTACATGACCTCTTGGACTATCTGACCCAGAGAGTAAGTGTGTCTAAAGGCTTTGGGATGCCCACTTGTTACAAGCCTGAAAAGGTAAGCAGTAAATCAAAACCGCATGCAAAGGCAGAGCACTGGGAGAGAACGTGTTTAAATTGCATGGGTGCCTCCAGATGCCAGTCCTGGTCCAAAGGCAGCTGGGGGTCCTGGCCCTGTTTGAGCAAGTAGGTGATTGATTGCCTGTATGAAGAAAGTAGAAGGAAAAAAATAGTGCCTACAACCTAGTGAAAGTGAGAACTTCACAAAACAGTGCGCCAAGCTGGTTACATCAAAAGACAGCACAGTCATTTTGCAACTAGGCTGTAGGAGGGCCCCAGGAGGGCCACCAGCCTGGGGCACAACAGCCTGGCATGAGTGGGACACCCTACCCTCAGCAACTGACCGGATCCTAGCAACCCAGCACACCTAGCACAGAATCTCCCCAGGAGGTATGCAGCATGTAGTGCAGCCATGCCCTTCTGCCATGTAGTCTCCCACAAACACAGCATGCCTACCCTCCCCTCTTTTCACTAGTATGACTTCTCACAGAGCAGAGTCAAGATTAGGAGCAGAGTCCTGAGACTGCATCCTTGGTCTCCAGAGCCCCAGGTACCTAGCAGATTGCCTGGTGCTCCAAAATTTCCTCTCTCAGGTGAGTCATCCATACCCCCAGGGACATTCCCCGCCTGTAAGGCAGAACCACCTGCAGATCAAATGAGTAGATGGGCAAAAACCCTGCCTCAGCCTCCCTATGCCAAGGACCCTTCTCTGACCTTGCCACTGCTGGCACACATAAACAGTGCAGGGATCAGTATGGAATTACATGTTTAAAAGCCTCGACCAAGAAGCTTGTGAATTTTTCTGTTTGAAAGGAAAGATAGATAACTGAACACAATGAGTACCAGTCACATAACTTAATGTACTTCTGGAAGATAGCAGACTGATAAAGGGCAGCATGAAAAAAACAGAGTAAAGCAAACCTCTCTGGTGCTTCTTCATCCTGTACTTCATCTATCTTGTCTCTGTTAAAAGCAAGCTCTTAGGTACAGAGGATGTCTAAGAGTCTCCATCTGTACAGCACCGTGCACAATAGAATGAAATTTCAATCAGAGCCTCTAGGCATTCAAGTAAGACAAGTAGTTCATACCAAGTGGTAAATACATGAAATATCAATTATTATTGTTTCCACAGAAATCTCATAGGGGGAGGTGGGGATACTTTGAAAGGACCATATGCATTCAGTCCTTGATGTTAATAACTCACCTACTGCAAACTTTCTTCATTTTAAAAACATTACAATGAATTGGAAAAAACAGCTAGATGGGTCATGTTATGGTGCACAGCTTGTGAGATAACACACTAATACAGAAATTGGCCAAGACATTGAAAAAGATTACAACAACTTGTATCAAACTTAAACCGTCACAAAATCACTCAATTTTCAGAAGATGGGTACTCATCATTCTTTCAAGAAGTAGGTCCCTTCAAAAGACTTTGAGTATTTTTAGACCAAGATACCCTCACATCAGTAGTCTCTTCTGAAAGTATTTTAGACCTCTCATTTTTAGTTCTTCTAGTGCACCAGCAGTAAGGAGAAGACCTGAAGCATCATTCTATTAATACACAACCTCAGGATTATTTTTACTTATAGACAACTATTTTTGGAAAGCTTCATGCAATAGTCAGGACAGATCATTATTTGTAAGCATTTGTCTGCAGTTTGTTCTAAGTACGTACCAAGGACAGACAGCTCTAATATTTACTGACCAAAGAATTGTCTTGCCAACGAAAGTTGCAGAAACCTCCAGAAGGTGTAGCTGAGGACACAACCTCTGATGAAATATGGGTTGGGAATCATGGAGAGGTACATTTTATCTTTTGGGCAAAAGTAGGAGGGTAGAACTGGTGCACCATAGAAATGTTTTACGGAAGAAGTAGACCAGAATCTCCCACAGGAGACTTCAGCACTTGGCGTCGTTACGGGAAGGTCTTTCCAAAAGCTACACTCTCTATCAGCCATTTCTGAATCAAATCTGAGTCTGAAATCATGCAAAAATACTGCCTGACCAGTCCTATGAAGGAGTGCGAACTAAATAACTCTATAGCATTCAAGAGACTGTAAGAGTGAGACTTAACAGAACACATTTTTCTAGACTTCAGGAATATGAGGACTAGGGAAAAAAAATTGCAACAGAATTCTTTTTTCAAACTGTCTTAATCCAAAACACATTTGCATTCTATGAAGGCTTCATAAGACACTAATGCAGCTATAAGCCAAGCCAAATGTAGCAAGAGAAGCCACTGAGTTGGATATCAAGGTCTACTCATCCAAAAGGACAGAAAAAAACCCATGCCAAGTTTGTTTTGACCAGACACAAGTAACTGGAGTCTAAAACTGTACCACTCTGGCAGTTAGACATGATACAGGAAAACCTTACACCTTAAATATTGGTTCCAGCCCAGACTAAACTGCAGCTGGTGAAGTAACTGTACCATTTATTGACTCTTTGGTGAACCAGGTTGGAGGCCTCCATCCCGTTCCTTTTGTTTTGCTCCATCCTGGAGAGGAGGTTCAAGCCTTGGTGGTGCCAGTGCCGGGATCCTGCTGAACAGACTGCCGGAAAGTGTCATAAGGGGGTGAGAGGAAGGCAGTGGCAGCATCCCTGCCTGAACCATGTCTCTTCAACAAACCAGCAGACAGCTTAGGTGTCCAGCACTGCCCAGCTAACGCCTCTCATCAGGAGAAAAAATTGAGGATTTTTTTTTTTTTCAGCTCAGAAAGAATTATGGTTCCAAATTGCCATGATAAAAACCTCAGTGTCATTTAATGTAGTTGGAAGCAGGCTTGTACAATTCAGCTGTGATCATACCCTCTTCCAGGTGCCTATTAGAGAAAAAAAAATACACAGGAGATTGCCGTACACACAGAAAGATGGAGAGAAAGTAAAAAAAATCATGTATATGTATAAAATACGGGACATATCATTTATATATAAATATTATTTACATATCTATGAGCTACTAAGAAGCAATGTTTAAAAAAAAATGTTTAAAATATCTAAATGCAAATAGCCTAAACTGCAGAAAACCAAGGTTTTCCTCATGTCTAATTCTTAAATAAAGCATTTCAGAACATGATTGAGGTATAATATCTTCTCTCACAAAGGCTATTTATTAAATTCCTCACTGGCAAAGGAATTTTTATGGAAGGTTAATGCTTCCTGTAACATTTATCCTGGATAGTGTGGCTTCTCAAATAATTTTGTGGGCTTTATTTCCTGCACTGTTATAAAGCTTTATCTTCACCGTAATAATAGCTTTACAAATACCACATCTTCTGCCGATACAAAGGCAGCAGTTTTTTCTCAGTCCCACCACACAGGTTAATTAAACACAAAACCCAAGTTAAAATAACATGTAGAGCAGACATAAAATCCAGAAAGCAAAGAGACACCAAGTTGAGGTTGTCATACCCAATGCCACGTAAACTTACCCAGCCAATACACCGCTCCCCATTACACCAGCTAAATCTGAAGCAACTGCCTTTCAGCCTGGGACCTACTGTCCTCTCACATGCCACAAAACAGGTATTTGTTCACCTGCAGTTAAGAGAGGGACACTGGCATAAAACAAAATACTGGGGGCTGGGACTCTCCAGCCATTGCAGAGTACTCTGGCCCAGAGTCACCAGGCACATACTGGGGGAAGGGGGACGCCTGCAAGTTCCTAGCCAGAAAACAGGTGTAAATGGCAAAATAACATCAATTGCACTAATTGGGAATTTGGTTGTTGTGTAAAATGAGTACAGCTGGCATGCTGAGGTGTCAGACAGGGCTGTAGCAGAATAGCAACTAAGAGCAGAGTGTAAAATATAGCAAGAAATGCACGTGCAGCTTCATCTCATACTCTCATGCTAGCTGCTCTTTGAAGTTAGGCAGATTTTTTAAGCATACTGCCATTTTAGCAGACAGAACTAGCAACACCGGTCAGCCATTACCTGTGACATCTGATGAGACACAGACCCTAGGACACACTACTCCAAGACATAGCTATCCCAGTACCTGCACACCTCACCCAACACTACAGAGCAGCACTGTGGGACGGGCACGCGTGCAGTGGGCAGTGATGAATGAACCAAGCCACAGAGGCATTTTTTTGTCACATGAATGGAAGAGCTTTGCAGAAACCAGCTCTGCATGCTTTTGGGTTAAAAAAAAAAAACAAAAAACAAAAATTAATGTAAAATAGCACTCATGCACACAAAAGTGTTTGTGTTTTAAAGCTGACCTTGATTCTTTCCACATACATTCAGCTCTAGCATCAGTACAGTGACCATGCTAGTATCCCTTCCTCCAAACTGGCTAGTCCATCAGGTCATCTTTGTATATGTCCTAGTGCCAGTCCCATTAACAAGAGGCTCCACAGCTAGGACAGCCTCCCTTCTTGAACCCATGTAATGGATGCCAAGTCTAAACTTATTGTGCCATCATCATGAAACATTTCCAGAGGCAGGATAAGGGTCATGTTGTGGTAAGAGGCTGTACATGAGACAGAGTAATACCAACTCAGAGATGTGAGGATTTGTCACTCCTGAAAAATCCAACAAAACACTAAAAATGCAAGCTTGAATTTAAGGATGCTATGTCTTAAACATGCTGGTTTAACTATCACCACAAGCACATTTTTAAAAGTATGGTTTAGGCAAACATTTGTACATAAATATACAACATGTTGGAGAAAGGGGCCAAGAGGGACCCCATGCAACTGGAGCAGGACCAGCAGGCAGCCCTGCCCCAGCAGCAATGCCAGCAGGGGACTGGGGAAGAGTCAGCAGGCCTCATTGGGGCACTGAGTCCTGTTTCATGGCCCTAGTGGGAGAGCCGTCAACAAACTGACGGGGACCAGGGGATGCCACTAAGATAGTGGGCCTGGAGCACTGCCTTGTGAGGACAGGCTGAGGGGCCAGGGCTGGTTCAGCATGAAGTAAAGACGGCTTCGGGACACCGGACAGCACCACAGTGCCTACTGGGAAAGGATCAATGAGACGGGGACAGGCTGTTCCCAGCAGTGCCTCATGGAAGGGTGAGAGACAGTGGCATCAGCTGAAACTAGAGAGGTTCAGGCTGGAGATAAGGGGGCACTTCTTCCCCTGAGGACGGGCAGGCAGTGGAGCAGGTTGCCCAGAAAGCTTGTGCTGCCTCCGTTCTTGGAGGTTTTCAAGACCCAGCTGAATAAAACTGTGAGCACCGTGGTCTGATCTCACGGCTGAGCCTGCTTTGAGAGGAGGTTGGACTAGAGACCTCCCGAGGTCCCTTCCAACCTGAATTATCCCATGATCTTACATTATAAATGTCAATACGAATATATAAATATATACACATTGTGTATAGCTGTAGATGCACACACAAATACCTATGTCCACGTGTACATTTGCAGTACTGCACTGTAGTAAAACACCACCTTCTTCAGCTACCACTAAGTCACTGTGCAGATTTTGATTTTTAGTTGCTTATTTTTGCAGACATTGCAACATATGTTGGCTTTGAAAGAGATTTGATATTAAAATATTCCTCCCTTCTTTCAGCTCAGATACCTGTGCTCTCCTCTTGCTACACAGAGTTATCCTAGAGTTTGGGGGGCTGAGGAAGATAGGCTGAAGAAGTCAGGAGAGCACAGGAAGGTGACTGACTACCAAGGCACACATATGGGATGCACTGGGCTCTTGTGTTTAGCTAGAATGTTCATGTACAGGATACACAGCCACTATTGTCCTTTCAGAAGCACAAGCAAAATAAAATGCAAGTGAATTTGACATGGGAGGTCCAATATCAGAGCAGAGCCTCAAATCATCAGGGAAAAAGTTATGTCTGTTAAAGTTTCTTCCCAATTAAAGCCTATTATCAGTAAAGGCAAAAATAAAACAACAAAGTAAACCCAACAAAATCCGAATCGTTTCTCAGTTACATTCACGCTGTGCTACATAAGTCTTGATTTAGGGCAGAATTAGCCCCACTCTGTCTAATAGCTGTTGTAAAAGTGGAATCATTGCACCCTACATGCAATTGGATTTGAT
The DNA here is from genome assembly GCF_018139145.2 of Gymnogyps californianus. Classification (NCBI taxonomy): domain Eukaryota; kingdom Metazoa; phylum Chordata; class Aves; order Accipitriformes; family Cathartidae; genus Gymnogyps; species Gymnogyps californianus. The sequence continues at coordinate 31,997,064 of NC_059500.1, read as the reverse complement.
GACAAACCTTGCAGTCACTTGTCTTGCTTATTTTTCCTGCTGTTGAAGGTTTCTGAATAGCTTCACTACAGTGCAGGTTAGAAGGTGACTCACTGGGCCAATGGCCAAGGAAGGAAATATTGCTTCTCATCAGGTTGCATTCCTAAAATTCACCAATTTCAAGCAGCTTTTCCCTCATATTATAAAAAATTAGACTTTTGTTGGAAGGGGTTGAAGAACAAAAAAACCCCGTATTTCCTATCATTCAGTAAAAATCACCACTGGCAGAAGATTTTCACATTTGGTTTAATCCTGAGTTTCTTTTAAATCAAGACGTCATTCTGGGAAGAGCCTGGTTATGACCCAGTCTCAACAAAAAGTACAGCAACCTGGGCTGATCTAGGTTAAATGCCAAGAGGGTCATTGTTTTAAAAGTAAAATGACACAGTGCAACCGTGAGTAATGCCATGTATAGCACCACAGAAGCAGTACAAATGAGCTAACAGTAGGGCAAACAGGTGCTGGGTAAGGGGCGTTGTGATCTGTCTCCTTCAGCAGTACTGAAGACCTGAAGGTAAAGGAGGAGGGGGCACCTACCAGGGTTGCTACAAAGTGAGCTTTACTGCTACTGCCTTTATGACAACAATATAAAGTAACTCCCACAACACAGTGAAGATAAGCTCTTTAAAGAAAATATAAAAGCATTAGCTCGGCAATTCATCCGAACCTCATCATGCATCGTAGACATTTTTGAAGTTTAACAAAGAAAAGCACATCATTAAAGAATACTGCTCTATCACCATTCTTATGCAAATCCTTTCAGATAGTTGGGTGGAAAATTCCATCTAACACGCAGTGAGAAATAAATGTTGCAGGGTGGAAATTTCAGCTATACCAAGTGCATCTATCACTTGTATAATCCAAACTACTGTATGTGCCCTGACTACAGAATTAGTATTGATCCATTCACCATGTAAACATCAAGTACTTTCTATTATTACTTGAAATAGCATGCTATCACAATTTCTATTTCCTCCCTCTATCTTAAATAGAAGTATTGCACATTAGCTCTTCCCTTCATGTACTTTTTTGCACAGCTATCTAACTACAGTGTTCAAGGCTGTGCTGGGTTTCCTGCAGACATCTGCAGTATTACCATCAAAGTACTTTATTTTCAAGTCATCTCTGACAGAAGGCAATACAACTCTCATTTACACTGAAACCTGTTACTGTGGCTTCTCTTGGTAAAACACACAGGGTCCTTTGTTTTAAGATCTCTGTTGTGACTACCATTACGAATGACTACATCAAACAGCTTTCCCAAATGTTACATCACACACCTTTCATGAGCATCACCAAGATAAGAGTGGATTGCAAGAATCTGAATAGCTACGTCATCTGGGCACACACAAGTGGGGAAAAAAAATCATTATTTCAGTCTCATCTGTCTCAACAAAAAAGCTGATGTGGCTAAAATACAGCTTTGGAAAGTGCTGGGAGATGCTTAGAAGCATAATGTGTTTCACCTGTTAGAACCTTGCTTTGCCTCTGAGCATGGTGAAAAATTTAAAATGGAAAGATAAGGGCTTGTCTCCAGAAAAACTCTAAAATTTTAGGCTTGAGAGTTGGTCCTAAAATCTGGGAACTTCAGCAAGACAGCAATGCTGCCTTAGAGCCGTGTGGCACTGGATGCACTTTGGCTGTTTCTACAGTATGCCACGACCCACCTATTTTGCATTCCGGGTGCTGGGTCACACCATCAGCAACGTTTCACTTGTTAGTGCAAAAAGAAGTGTCTTCAGCCCATATAGCTGCTGCAGTCAGAGGAGAATTTTCTTCAAAGATAATTTATAGATTGCAACGGAGACTTCTTCCTAAAAGAATGAACAAACTTTGGTGCCCAGATCTTACTGCAGCCCCGGTGGAAGCTGAGCCCCCAGCTCTCTTAACAGTTTGAAAATCCTCATCTGCAGCTTCTGAAAACATTCACACCTCCCTCTCTCCGTTTTGTATTGGTGTCCCCACGTATAAATAACGCATCCTGCTGAAACTTCAGTCACAGTTCAAGCTGATGCAAAAATAGAAATGCGGTGACACCCTAATCCAGACAAAACCTGCAAGAACTAGAGTCCTTCCAGGTAGCTGCAAAGAAAGCACGGTCTGTAGCCCAACAAGGAGGCATTATAGTTGAAAACATTTCATTGATAATGCCCTGCTGCCTCCTTTCTGGAGCCATCGATTCAAGTCCCTGTCTGAGCTCAAACGCCGTGCGTCAGATGGCTGAGATCATGTCTCCATGGCAGCCAGACCCCATGCCATTTAAAGCTTTAAATGTCAAAAGAGACTTCATGGATTGCATCAGGGAGTCCTGCAGCCTCTAGGGAGAATTGCCACACACTGCCAGGAGTAAACCCCAATGCCTCCATTCACCTCTCTAAAATGAGAGTGGTGATAAAGACCTCGTGTAGTACTTGCAAAAAAGTCCACTGATGAAAAGTGTGGCAGGGAAGGGAAAGTGGCTTATGCAAAAGCTTGTGGTCTCCTTTGCTTGGTGGATGCAAGAAATTATATGGTCTGCTGCCACAGTCAAAGGCATTGGGTAACTATTCATTTGTGCCTGTTCCTGGTCACATAGAGTGCAAAAGTCATGAGCCATAACCATGCATGCTTTCTGCACTGGGCAATCTTCTACTCCATGTAGACAAAAGAAACAGATCCCAGTTGCTCAGGCTTGCTTTTTAGACAAGCGCCCACAGCAGAAGCACCCGTGCTTCTCTGCTCTCTGCCTGCCTCCCATGATGGCAGCACAACCCCAAAAAGCATCCACGTGAGATGAGCTTCTCACCTACCACAGCCATGCTGTGGGCTATCAAAAAATGCTCACTCTTTCATCTCCCTAAATGCAGAAAGACCAGAGGGCCTAATAATCTAATAAGCACACAGATTGTAAAGCCCATCATCCCCAGAAAAGATGCTGAGGATGGCAGGACTCTTTATTTCCAGAACAGCAGTGCATCTTCCAGATCTCCCTCTCACAAGCCAGCACAATAAAGCCTCCAGCTTCAGAGGTCATGGCGGTGCTTCTCACCGCATTTCAGACACCAGCTACCTGATGCCGCAGCACACCAGCATGTCAGCTGCAATGAAAATTCCAGCAGGTCCGAGCCCAGAAAAAATCCAGGGAATCTCAAACCATATAAAAGTGATGGCAGACAGTAAAGGGTAGACAGGACCGAGGAGGAGGAGGAGTACTCACAACCTGTAGGTGCCAACGCACCTCCCATTACGGGCTCATTTCCCTCAGCAGACCTGCAGCCCCTCCCTGACAGACCCATGCAGAAAACAAAGGAGACAGACGGTAAACGAGCATGGTTCAGGCATCATTCTTTTCAACATTACTGGAGTGGTAATGATTTACGCCAGCTGATAACCTGACCACCTGGTGTTGGGGTGCTGGGGGGCGATTCCCCCGCCCCCCAAAAGAAGGCAATAAGAAAGCCCTGTTTCTGGGCAAAGTGTGTAAACTTCAGTGTGAGGCATGTTCCTTATTGTTTATAAAGCATCATGTAGGTCTGTGGTCCCAAGCAACTGCTGACAGCCATCTTCTGAGTGAGATTCTTTTGATATGACCCAGGCAAGAGAAGCCTCTCTCCTCAGAAAACCAAATAAACCAGGTACCTGGGATGCACCAGGCATTATCCAAGAAAAACCCAAACAGGAAGACAGAAGACTGCTTCCAACTTCTGTCCGAGAAAGAAATGTTCAGGACTTGACAGAAGCATCTCTCCTTCAGCTCCCAGCTTCTTGAGTGTATCTCAAAACCAATACAAACAAGAGGTCCTCCAGCAGTTTCTCCAGGCCCTGTCTGAGCTCTCCTCCTGTTGGGAATTTTAGATGTAAGCGCAATGCCAGTACCGTGTGCCTTGTCACCCAGACTTAGCTGTGGGACTGCTACAGCAACCAGTGACCAAAATACCAGGATGAAGTTGCTGACAGACCCTGAAAACGAAACTGACAACCCAGCAGTAGCAGTCAGGGAGAGGGGCAGCTCAACTGCTCTAAAAAAGTGAGCGTGGGATTGTCAGATAAATTGGAATTCATTGGTAGCTGGGCAAGTAACTCCCTTTAGACTTCCTGAAAATCCCAGTCTTTGGGAAAATGATCAGAGATGACTGTGTTATGAGCACATCATGGAAGGAGCTGGAAATGAAGAGAGAAGAAACAGAAGATGCGTAAGGGAGATGCAGGGGGTAAATGCATCATGCACTCATAGTCAGTAGATACAAATAGAGCTCTGCTTCACTGCCATTGGAAAAACTGACAGCAAGGATATACTGTAGAATGTTAGCATACCATTACCAGTTTGGTCACTCGTTTATCTTTCTTACATCTTCCAAGCTTCTAATCATCACCCCAAGATGTTCCTAAGTATCGCCTCTGTGTCCTCTGCCCAATCCACTCTTTGCCAGATCATCAGCTTTCTTTAGTTTCTCAGATACACTTTAGATACCATGAATCTCAGTAGCAGAGACCTCTGGACCATCCCTTGAAATTAGGTTTGTCTGTTTGTTCATTTAAAGTTGTGTTATAAAACATGCTGAAGTGTTCTTTCTTTAATTAAGCTATGTAAAAAAAGGAAACTATGCTATCAGAAATGACTTAATAAGTCTTGCTGTTACTCTCACACAACTGCTAATTATAAGGTCATAAAACCATTCTCCTCCCACTTAGGCTAAAATAGTCAAGTCTCACACATAACCAAGTACCCAAGAAGCAACTAATGCTTCATCACTTACTTGTAGCCCATCACCGTCAATATCTGCTGCTTGAACCTAGCATACTCCTGAAAAAGGTTGGCAGAAGAACACTTGTACCACACTACTTTTCCTAACATTACGGTTAGAATCTCTAAAGAGTAAGAGGCAAATCCTCAGTGGTCTCTGGGGCACTTAGGAATGTTGTCTATGGCACTAATTGTACTTTTTTTAAAAAAGGAAGTAATAATGGAAGCAGAGGTTGGAGGCCAGGCCCCTTTGCCAGCCCAGCAGCCAAATACTTTTCACCATTACAGGCACATCCTCTAGCCATCAGTGAAGCCTGCTCCCTGCACTCTTTGCCCCTCAGAAGTGGCAGGGAGTAACTCGTGCATCAGATGAGCCGTTCTGACAGCCCAACACCTAGGAAACCTGGAGTTTGGGGTGTCCCACTGTCTCTCCTTTATCTTATATGCTATTGTTCAACTAAAATGCGTGTGACCCTAGCCAGTGACTTCCATCAGCATGTCCACCCCCATGCAAGGCTGGCACGTATCCTAGTTCTCATAGCCAAAGGGCCTTTTGCATTCCCTACATGGGTCTCCGAGATGAGTGCGCTGGCCATTACACTGCTGAATAAAAGGCTCTGAACTGCAGCAGAGCAGCTTCCCTCTCCTGCTACTATGCTGACTTCAAAAGGGTGCTTTCTGTTTGCTCACTTCAAAATAACCACAAGCATTTCTTCTTGGGAGAGGATTTTGGAAGTGCCTGTCCAAAGCCCTGAGTCCATCACTAGCACTCGAGAGAAGAGGAGAGATTGCAACAACCTCCTGCATTTGCAAGCTTCCAGCTGGCTGCCTTTTGGGTGTTCCTCATTCAGCATGCAGCTTCCTTATGGTGCCCATGCCTTGTCACACACTGGAGACCAGAGGTCTGGCTGTGGGACCTTAATCAGGGCAGTCAAACATACTGAAGCTCAAAACTTTGCCTCCACATTTAAAGCAGCCCTTGTGTTCTCTATTGGTTCCCACCCTGGTACAAATCCCTGCTCAGAGCAGATCCTGCTTCATCTGCTGCTGAGGTGCAGAGTACAGGGTGCTGATAGGAAACAGTCACTTTTCTCTTTGGCCATGTGCTTCTCTTCAGCTTTAATTGTGTTGGCACCCTCAGCTGGGCTCCCCCCTCCCTCTTCTGCCAACTTCATGTACATATCTCTGCATCTGAGCTCTGCAGATGTGAACTCCAGCTGCAGAGCCATCCCACTGGCAAAATGTAGTTCAGTCCCACCAATCACCCAGCCCTTCTTGATCACTACTGCAATGCCAGTTAGCATAAATTTTTGGGGGGGGGGTAGTTTCTGTCATGCAGACGTATCATGGATGTGTGTCTACATAAAGGCTTTCCCCAGGGAAACCTCCATGAGATTATTCAGGATAGAATGTCTACTAGCCTGCATCTGCTCTAAAAATCAGGAGAAAGTGTAGAGGCAATGAGTTAGGTAGCTCCTTTCCCTACGGCAGGACTAGGACATGCACATAGGTCAGTTGATTTGGCATAAGTCACAGAGAATCCGTCAAACAGTAATTAATAGCCCAAGCTCTGGAGTCTTAATAACAGACCACAATAAAGAACTGATGTCCAAATCCTCCAAGGTATTCAGATGCCTAAGTTCCTTTGGTTTCAGCACCATTAAGTATCTGGGCCTGACCTACAAAACTTTGCCTGCAAAAGCAAGGCCACACTCACGGATAACATAATTGTTTTCTCCATTGAGTTCATAAAGACTTCAGAACCAGCTTGCATAGAAGCATGGTAGTAGGTGGTCTTTAACAACCCTAGAACAAGCTGCAAGGGCAGGCTAATTGAGAAGCATCCTTTTTTTTGTATAACAGAAATACAAGTTTTTTTCATTGCTGCCTGTGCTACTCTTTAAATGAATCCCACATAGACAGTTAGTTGGATCCTATGAAACAAGAAGGCTACACTTGGCACCTGCTGTGTTACAGATTGTGCCTGTGAAATTGAATTTACAAGGACAAGACCAGAGAGAATGGCAAAAAACAAGGAGCTGTTGAAATGACGTATTTGCCTATATTATATTAATAATTTGTCATTAAGAATAAGCAAAGACTGCCATGCACTTAGCAGTGAACATCTCCTTCAATAAGTCTTCAGCATGGGACCTAAGCTATTTACAAAATCAGTGTTTTGGGAGAATGACTCTCTCTATCATACATTGCCAATGCACAAGAAACTAAAACCAGCTGACTTGTAAGTACTACTATAGTGTACATATTTATTAGACAATGCCTATGAAAAGTTTACATTGTGAGTGACAGGTGGCGTTACCAATGTAACTTCACTCTGCAGAACTGAAACCCAGGCTCATTGCTAATTCATAGATTTAAAACCACCACATCCCTAAACAAAAGAAGTATAAAGACTATCGGACAGCTGCCTGATGTTTGGGCTTGTCTGTTGAGAGCAGAGAAGAAATCTCAGTAAGTCAAAGCTAACTATTCACTTGAACAATTGTTAGTAGGGGAAGAACTTTATGCAACTCATCAGAAACCCCCTCCAGGACATGTAGAGTGTGTGTGCATGTGTGTAATGTATACAGAAAAGATAACTGTGTTTGTGTGAGTAACTTTTTCCCAGTTTGTAAGCTTGCTCATGTAGACCAGCCAAGGGTCACCGACATAGTCAGAAGAAAGATTTCAAAAAGTGTGGCATTAAAATACATAGCATCTTGTAATACTGCATAGTGTCAAGCTTGATGAAAAAGCACCAGTGTCTGGAGTCATGCAGTAACACGGGAAGCAACTTGGTGTTAGGAAATCAAATCTATGCTTGAAAAAAAAAAGGAATATTATTAGAATACAAAAAACAAGGGGACAACCAAAATTCAGATTTCACTACATGAACCTCAAACAACTTGGGGACCCACAGGACCCACACTGGTGGTGACTGTCTGCCTTTGCAGTGGGGGTGTTCCCTGCGTGGAAGAGCCTCTGGCGGGCAGCTCCCAGCTCTTCATGGGGTTGTTGCTGCAGCACGTGCTTTGCAGGTGGGCTCGGAGCAGCGGTGAGGAGACGCCGGCACCCCCGCAAAGGGATGCAGGCAACCCGGGGCATGAAGACCCTCGGTGCTCGCAAAGGGCTGCCCGCCGCCACACGGCGAGCAGCGCTTCGCCCGCCCTCAAAGCCGCGGCGGACGCACAAAGGGAGGGAGGGAGGGAGGGAGGGAGCGGGAAGGGAAGGGAAGGGAAACCGGCACCTGCTCCCGCCGCTCGCCGCTCCTCCCGCTTGCAACACGGGCGGCGGCGGGCGGGGCGGCGCGGGGGGGGCGTGCTTGCTCGCAGCGGGAGCGGCGGGGAGGGCACGGCGGCAGCGCTCCCCCCGCCCCCGGTGCCTTCCGCAGGGAGGACAGCGGACCGGGACCGGGACCGGGACCGGCACCGGGACCGGGACTGGGACGGCGCCGTGCCCCGGGGCCGACCGGGCGGCGGCAGCGGCGGGCGCGCGCCACCTGCCGGCGGGCGCGCGGCGGCGGCGCGGCCACGTGGCGCCGCCCGGGCCGGGGCGCGCCCGCGCGCGCGCTTTCCCGCGCCCGCCTCCCCTCGCCCCTCCCGCCCTCCCCCCCGGTAAATCCCCTTCCTCCTCGTCCCCCGGGTAGCCGTGGGCCCCGTGGTCCCGCGGGGAAGCGGATGCTGCAGCCTTCCCCGAGGAACAGCCGTGCGGGAAGACCGTGGGAGGCTGGAGACACCCTCCCTTCCCCCGCCATCCCAGAAGTTTTCCTGTGTTCCCAACCCAACCTTCAAAACCAAGTTGCACTTTACATCTTTGTTACAGCCCGACCGGCATATGCTTTCACACGTGCTGGACTTTCAACTTGTCCAACCCCACCCCCTGCCTCTCCTCGTCTCAAAAATGCACGGTCCCTTTTCAACGTTAGCCACCTGGGTGTCCAATTTAGCGAGTTTATCTGCAAGAACGTCGGCGGCGCCATCCAGGGTTATCAAAGCGTTTGCAGCTTTTCTGTTCTGCCGAGGATGGCTTCAAACATGGGGTCCTTCGTTTCAGCATCTACAATCAGGTCAGCATAGATTCAGAGGCCAAGGTGGCAGTTTTACTCTAAAGTTGTACTCTAAATACTTCAGTTTGATTGGCTTTGGGTGTACTTTTTTGTATTTGTTTGTCTTGCAGAAATAACAGCTCTGAGCTTCAAAATAAGTAAAAGCCCTGAAGCCATCTATACTGTCTGTGGGCACAAGAAGATTCTGTGGCAGATCATTTGCCATCCAGAAAAGACTTTCGGGGGAGGAGAGTGTGCAAAATTCATCAAAACAAATTCTGCAAAATGAAGCCAAAGTAGACAAGAGATCAGCATGGGAAGCTTAGCCAAGTAGGTTATTTCCCACCAACTCTATTGCCAATTGTTAGAGGGGGCTTAAACAAAGCTAATTTTTCAGCTTTAATCCAGAACCATTGCAGAAACAGAGAACTGACATAGAAGTATCTGTGCTCCGGAGTCTCACTTGTTTTAAATTGGGACAACACTTGCATCTGTTGACAATCAACTGCTGTGTTAGAGCATATCCTTAAGAGATAATAGAGAAATAATTTCTGACAGTATCCATCTTTTGAGATCTTTATTACATGGTTTCTTTTTAAAATTCTGTACCATGTCATAATACATCCCAGTGCAGAAAGATTTATGTAAACAATTCTGTCACGCTACCGCCTGCACTGAAGGAGCTGATAACCCACCTGTACTCGATTCCCCTCCGGGCACGACAGAACAGATGGGTTCCTTCGATGCTCAGTTCCAGGTGATTACCTAAGGATGGCAGTAGCATGGGCAAGACACTCCAATATTGGCCTCCGTCTTCCATATCCTCCAAGATTTCTGGTGAAAATGTACGGTCAGGTACAGCCTGCACCCACTATAAATAACAAGAATTTGTCAGAGTCTTGCTGCTACTCTAGAATGACATTATAAATACATGAAAGTACTGCAGCCCATACACGCAGATGTGTATCCTTTGAATTCTTCTGGCATCCACACAGCAGTATCTTGGAAACACAGGACTGAAAAGGCCCCCTCAGTTCTCAAATAGAGTCCCTATTATTGTAGGTAACTGCATCTTATGGTTCCCTTCATAAACATTTCAAGCTCTACCTTAAATCAAGTTAGTTTTCTCAGGCTTATCGTTTACATGGGTGGGGAGTGACCAAGGTATAAAGATGCAAATGCTGATTTTTGATAGGGAAAGTGTAAAGAAAAGTGAATGAAAAGGAAGATTTTAATAACAGAAAACATTATCAAAGTACTTCTGGCAGTACCTTTTTTTACCTCTTTTGAACAATATCCTGGTCTGTTAGCAGTTCCCCCAAGATCATGTTAGTAACCTACTGCAGAATTGATCTGGCCATCAGGTTGCCTGTAGACACTTCCTGGCTTCACCACTGATTTAGGGTACATGCTGCTAGATGGAGACCTTCCACTGATTCCAGTAAATTTGACATCTAAGCATTGCTGAGAAACACTGAAAAACAACCAAGTACATGTATGGAATATAATAATCGTCTGGGTCACTACGAGTTTGCTAAGCTTGATACTTAGAAGGCCAAGAGTAAGATACATTGTGCATGCAGCCCATCTGAAATTTCAGCACACAGTAATTTCTAAGAATCAAGTGTCGTCCACAGAGATACTAAGGTGACTACCTCCCATTTATCAATCAGTTAGTGGGAGTTTCAGGATCAAAAGAGACTTGCAGGCAGGTTCCTGTTCATATCCCCAGGGCATTGCTGGAAAAGGAGCTTCAGCATGCACAAAAATCCTTGACTTCTGCTCTGATAACCGAAGGACGCATGCCAGAGCCATCATCTGCAGAACAAAATACTGATGGAAAAGCCAAAGTCTCAGACTTCCCAGGGAGATCTTCCAAGAAGAGACTGTTACTCATGGCAATTGATGGTACTTTAAGCTGATTGGAGCCAGCAGTAGCAGTGGGACAGGAGGATATAGTGGGAGAGGAAGGGTTGCTAGAAGAGGCGTTGTTACAGTTAACTTCTAGCATAGCTGTAACAGCAGAGGTCCTTAGGTTCTTGAGACGCTTGGGTGTTAGGAGTCTGCTACGAAAGGTAGAAAGCATTGCTGGTGGGCAAGGGCAGGATGGGAAAAAAGCACATGAATGCAACAGTGGTGTAAATGCTCTTAAAAAGTCCTAACAAAGGCATATTTTAAACATGTCAATTTTACACGTGTCAGTTTTATACACAGGTCTTGGTTAGGTAAACAAGTCTAGGACTAGTGTGCCACACCACCACTACCCACTAAGTCAAATATACACTTCTGTGTACAAAGGGAAAAGGATATCTGACTTACATTGCATGGGAAATACTGTCAGCATTCTGTACAGCCCAGCCAAGTTTGTGGCAGACCTTGCAGCCTAGCAAAGTGCCAAAATACATGACCTAATGGGTTTTGCAGTGTACATGGTCTCATATTTTATTTGGTGATGAATACTTGCCATAAAGTGTTTGTGGAGACAAAGAGAATAAAGCAAGAGTGGTATTCATGTTGTTTGCCAAGAATAATACCACAATATTTGTTTATGTAGTTTGCCAAAAATATCAAGTATCACAATATACAGGCATTAGGCCAAATTTATCTGTTACTGACTCCATCTACCCAGCTGACTGCAGCTGAAACCATCATTTGGTCCTCTATTTTAAATATTTCAAAGAATACAGGGCATCTCTTTTTGATTTTACTCAAACACTCTTTGCATACGTATATATTATACATCACACATACACACTTTACTCTTGCAGGATACAACATGAACAACCATTCCAAAGAGAATGACACAGAGCCAAAGCCTCCTCTAATTAAAGTTAACAAGGAAGCATAACCAGTACCTAAAGTGAATGCATTCATGAACACGTGCAAATCAAAGAGACATAACAGCAGTAGAAAGTTACTTTCACCATTCTCCGTCTTCTCTGGGATCAGCCAGCCCTGTCAGCTGAATTATAAATGAGCCTTGTGACACAGACATATTTTAAGTTTGTTTACCTTGATTTAATTTTTTTTTTTTTAAAGGGAGAAGAGGGGTAATTTCAAAACAAAACCCCAAACTTGAAAAACAATAGCTCAGGAAAAAATTGTACAACATAATCCAAGCTTAAATATTTTGCTCCTTTTTACCTCTTTTATTAACAAAAGTCCATAAGGAATCAAGCTCCCAGATACAATTTCTGAGCTACTTTGGACCTAGACTGAAATTTTGTGACTGGACATTGCCTCCAATGAGTTCCCAGATGAAGTACTACCACACTTTCAGGAAAGATGTTTTTACATCCCGGCCCAGATTGTGGAACTGAAAATTACAAGGAGCAGGAGGAATGAGTAGTGTTAAAAATTGTAAAGAAGACTAATGCATTTCAAATTAGATTCTGGTAGAATATAAAACAGTGAACGTGAAATATCATTTGCAATAGAAAAGCAGAAGGAAATGAGAGAAAACCTGAATAACAAGCAATGGAATAATCACATCTGACACATAGCTGTATGCTGTAGAGGGTGAAATGATTCAAAGGATCATAGTTGAGCAGTAATGACGTAAGGTCCACTGCTGCTGAAGTCAGTGAAGACATTGCTTCTGACTTTACCAAGATAAGGATTATACAGCTCAGAGTTTGAAGGCCAAGTGTCAGATATCTGTAAACTGATAACCTTGGAAAAAGATCACTTGTCCATTTAAATCACCTTGACTTCAAGGACTTTGGATTAATTTTGCCAGCCTGCTCCAGCTGGGATTCAGTCGTCAGTGGATAAAATGACCACATGAAAATGTGTTGTGAGGAAAGAAACTCATGATGGAACACAGTTTTAATTGTACTTAATTAAATTGAGTATTTCTTACTGATGCTGAGTAATATTTTCTCACACTGTAACTACTGTCATGAGCAATGAAGAAGAAGAGCACTTGATTTGGCCACAAACAAAGGCTGCTGAATTTCATCGTATCGAAAAGGGAGCTTCAAGAGAGGCTTCAGGACTCCAGATGAACACTTGGAAGTGATGGGGAACCCTCTGTGTCCACTGAAGATTTATTTCTGAAACTAATCACTTTCCCTTTTCAGCTGTGTACCTTAAGCACAGCACATGCCTCCTTCTCAAGGCTTTGCCATCAGGCTGTCCTTTTCATCAAGAACAACTCAGGCTTCCCTTGAACAAAGTAGTTGAGCTTGAAGTCCTAAAATCCATTCCTCTCCCAGTTCCTTGTCACGTATTTTCCAATACTCATAAGCTATAAATAGAGAGAGAGAGAAAAATAAAGACACTCATTCCCTTGAAACCTTTTGGGCCAGAAGAACTTTCTGGCAGGAAGCAATGGAAGAATGGTAACTATTTTGCTTTTAAAAACGTTTGAGTTGTTCCTCCTAAGTAAGGCCAGCTGATGTGTAAGGCAGTCAACTATTTTAGTACTGTCGTGGAATTGGCCAAGGAGTTGCTGAAATACTAATTCCTTTTGACAGAATCCCTGTAAGTCAACTCCAGACAATTACCTCTGGAACTTCCCAAAAGACAGACTTCAACCATGGCAAATTTTGTATACATACAGGAAGGCACAGAGAAGGTGACTGTTACTTGTATAATATTGCCAGTTTCAGGGATGCACAATAGCTACGGGAGATAGCTTTCACAAGGCCATTTTCACATCCAGATACTTATTGTCAGGAGGAGACTTGTTTTGAAAATGTGCTGTGGGGGATTGTTCCAAAGACCTGACGCTTGTCCTCTAGAGCAACTCTGATCTCTGGCTATGCTTCAGCTAGTTGATAGTGCAGATTTCTATCCTCCATCAAATTTCAGTGAAAGACACAGAACTTTTGCATGCATATATGGTTGGAGACAGGTTGACCGTATTTTAACTAGCAAAGCTGCTACGTGAAAGATAAATTGTAATTTATAAGCAACTTAAATTATATGCAATTTACATGCAATTTAAATTATATATGTCTCAATTCTAATGCAAACCTCTTCCTTGGAAGTAACAGTTAAACAAACATGCAAATCAACTACTAGATCTATGTTACTGTTGATGGTTTTCACCTTGCCTATTTTGTACGGATGTAACAATTTAAATGTAGGAGGTGAAATGCAAAGCTTTTGTTCCTCAAAACAGGACCTCCATGCTGTTTGGTCACCATATTTTCCTAGTTTTGGAAAAGAAAAATGTGACAGCTTTTGGACTAGGTCATCAGCCAATTTGGACTAGCACAGCTCCTTTAAAGCAAATACTGTTTCTTTGTTTTGGAAAAGAAATAAAAAATCAGTCCCTACTTTTACCAAAAGAAACAATAAGTCCTACAATATGTTGATGGATCCCATGACCCTTTCAGATGGGTCAAGAAGCACCTTTTGATTGCATAAACGTGAGGCTGAACACACCCATTTGCTTTCAAACCAGGGCAGCAGTTGTGTATGCAAAAAGTGCATTTACACAATTAGACAGTTGGTTAAGTTGGACTAGTTATCTGCCTCTGTACTTACTAGTTTTCTGTTAACCTTTTCCTCCTTGAATTGCTTGACATGTGTGATATTACTGCCATCTCTGTCATTACTGTCTAGACTGCCTGCGTTTCAAATTCGGTATTCATGCAAAATGCTACAATAGCTTTCACCAGCAGATGTCTCTCAGGCTGTGCAGAAGCGCAGCCTGAAAGCATGTGTGGTAAGACAGTAAGGCAGCTGAACAGCTACAAACCCTGTTACAATTCCAGGATGTGACATACGGAAATTTTAATGAACATGCTTCAGCAGCATGACTACTGCATATAAAAAGTAGCAAACCCTAGTTCAATGCATCTCATGCTCTACACTAAATCGTGCATACCTTTCACTGTTCAGCATGAGAGTTCCCTTGCTCCGTGAATAGCCACCACCACTTCTTTGCAACATCCTCCATGATTCCTTGTGGCCAGACAAATTAAAAAGCTAAACCGAGCTCTCTGCTTCTGTTTTCAGGGCTGACAGGGCTACCTCAATGTTGCTCACGGTACATCGCTTTATCAGTACTGCTGCCCATAGGCCAGACAAGGCTGCAAATGCCTGGACTAATACATGTCTTTTCAGAGCCATGGGGATGCTCTAGGAAGAACCCAGACGGTGGCAGAAAACACAACAAGGAACCAAGTTGCAGACTCTTCCTCCCCTTGAGGCATTGGGATACTGGGACTACCGGAACTGCAGAGACAAGAATGGAGATTACCTCCGTAAATGAAGAGAGCAGCTTAGTGGTGTACTCCACCACCTCAAGCTCAGCCTCTCCCCTACACAGGTCTGACACAGTTCAGAAGGCATGTGTACCACCCCTCATGCTTCTTGGCAAAATCCATACCTTGACAATCATAACTTTAGCTTCTGAGGGGTGGGAATGCTCGACTGTGGAGGTGAGCACTGGAAGACAAGTATTTGTCACTGCAAGTGGAGTATTACTCCATGGATAACACTTCCCACATTCTGGTCCATGCTGTCCTAATTAAGGATTACAAGTGTATCTGTGCTAGTGTAATACCTTCCATGCTGGGTAATTGACTGACTTGGTCTTTTTCATCAGAGTCTTAGCCATGACACACAAAACCTATACACTCCTACTCTACACACTGATCTTCAGGTTCACATCTGTCTCAGCTGACATTAAGATGACTCCTCCCTTCTTAAATCAAGCATGTTGTGTATTTACAGGCTCATGGGTTTACTTTCACATTCCTTTTGTACTTTTCTCCCATATTTTGCAGGATGACACTATTGCATGCCACCCAACAACGTTCTATGTTGTTAGAGCTCCTAAGATTGAATGTCTCACAGGCTAAGTAATTTCATTCTTTTTAAAAATAATTATGATATTGTTACTTTGTAATGTGAATATCAAAGGAGATAAAGGAAAATAACCATGGGAAGGTGGAAAGAACAGTTTAATTTAGCAGGCAGTTAAAAATCTACCAGTCAGAGTGTGGACAAAGGGCTGCCATGGCTTAACAAGCTACAGCTCATCAGTTGAAACACATTTAACTAGGCAAGCTGCAAATACAAAACAGAACAGGTTAGTTTAATCTATTTTTGGTTAAAAACTGTCTTAGATGATGACAGTGAGCGGAGAGAAAGGGTAAAATGCGAACATTTTGTGTTGATGGAAGTAGCATGGCTTTATTAGCAGCAGAGAAAATACTAGGAATGCCTATTCCATAGAAAGAGGAAGACTTTCTAAAGGACACTAGGCATCCAGCTTTGGTCCATGCCACTGGGAATTGTGGATGTCATTTCCCACTGTGCTCCTTCCCCCTCCAAATGCCTATGAGCAGCAAGATGTTCACAGTACAGTGGAGCCAGGAATTGCTACGGCAAGGCCTATTCTCCAGCTGGATCCTCAGCACATCCATATGGGCTTGTAAATACATGTTGGAAAAGCCCTAAATAGAGTACTTACAAGACAGAATGCAACCACTCAAAGAAGATTTCATGGCTGAGGAAATAAAGGCTTTAAAATGTGCCCAAACATGCATGTACAGAAGAGACTGTAATGGCTCCAGAGAACTGTCCTTCCACTTTCCCAAATTATTTCTAAAAGCAGAGGCACATGCAAACCCAGAACCCAGCACCTCTTCTCACCTGACTGCGAGCCAAGGACACACAGTCCCTCAGACAATATGCTCAGTGCTGGATCTCCAGGCCAAGATTATCAAAGCCACTTTGGAAATTTGCACACCCAAGGGGAATAAAACATTAAATGCGTTCAGCATCTTTCCAAGCATTCTCTGTTAAGTGTTCACACTAAAGCTTTAAATGAGCATAGATGAATCTAGAGCCTTCAATGCACTGCCAATGCCTAATCACACAGAGCTGGAAACAGGATCTGCATTTTTTGATCTTGCTAGTTATAACACATCTTAAATGTTTTTGGGGCACATGGGGACGATTTTTTTTGCTATGGGAATGCCATCACAGTTGGTGATGGTCATATCAAAGGAGATTTTGACTCAAGCTTTCTCATGGTTTATCTGTAATTCCTTTGGCAAAGAGCTTTGGGAATAATAGCAAAACTGTTCACATCAAGCTCTCCAGACAATTCAACAACAGCATTCAGGCTATTTCACAGGTTACACTGGAGGCGCCTGACCCACTCACTTCATACTGAACAGTCCTGCATTTATTGGCTGTATGAAAGAGCATACTTTTGTGTGAAGAGGAGCACACTAAGCAGCAAAACTTCTGCACACCCACTAACCAATCATAATAATATGAGGCAAAATAACACCAGGCAATTAAAGGAGAGGTTTGTAGCACTCTTCATAGTTCAGATTCAGTAAACATAACAAAATAAACATAACAAGAGGTAGGGTTCTCTAATTAGATCCAAGAGAGCCATGGAGGGTAACCCATGGCTTTTCACTGTTCATATCCAGGCCGATCTTCTTGTTCAGCGAATGCTAAACACAGCTCCCAGCCCTGACTCCGTAGGAAGATGGTTCCCAGATTTTATAGCTGCTCATATCACACAAGTCACAATCCTGACAACCATTAGGTAATACCCTTGCGTTGGGCACCACGGACCAAAGAATAAGAAAACTCGCCTTCCTCTGCTGCTGATGTTCCTTCTGGTTGCTGAGGCTTCACTACTGAGGTAGAAACTTAGCACTGGATCCATGCCAGTTTCAACACTTCTCATTTTGCTTTGTCTTTCAGGAGTGTTTATGTTTCCATAGCACCAACCACAAGGCAGGTAAACAAACACTTTTCCCACTTGCTTGAGATGCTCTGTTCTTATAAAATGAGAAGTAGAATAGCATGAGTTCGTACAAGTTAAAAAAATCAATACCCTTTCACTATTAATAGCACTATGTGATAGGCTTAAACAAGTACTTTTAGCCTCAGCTTAACATTGGAAGGGAAAAGGGACAGGACTGCGGTAAATAAGACTAGACCATTCTTTTTTTTTTTTTTTCAGCCTGAAGCTTTTTGAGGCTCTCCAACATAAGAACAATGCTTATTTTAATGTGGCTTACATCAGAAAATAACAAAACCTCTTTTATGACCAGAGTATTGAAATAAAACCATTTGCAACCTAAACAATTAAGGCAAGTCATCAGTAATATTACCACATGACCACACGCTGAAAAGGTAAGAATTTTTCTCCCTACTACCCAAGATTTCAAAATATTGTATTATCACAGAAAATTTCCAGCTGCAGTATGATGATTCTCTCAAAAACATATTTGGCTTGAAAAAAAAAAAGATGGACGCATTTTACGCACAGAGCAGATATTTGCTGAAAATTTTCATTAACCTTAAAGTCTGCTTTCTGAATGAGATGACAGCTTCAAAGAAAATTTTCTGTCGATACCTAAGCAAATGGATACAATGCAACTGATTCATTTTGTTTAAGGTCTTTACCATTTTCCCATGATGAATTAAACATCAGTTTTCCATAAATAATACTACTTCTAATTAAAATAAAGGGGAAAATAATTTTCACAAAACTAAATCCATTTTTTAAAATAAAAATAGTTTTATTGGCTTTCTTTGCTACCCAGAGTTAAAAACAAGTTCCACCAATAGTTTTGCAAAAATACATTTCCTTTCAGTCAAACCCATTTTCAACTGGAAAAAAGCCCTCAACAAAACAACCGTGCTCAATACTAATAGTAATAATTCATGCATCTAGAATACCCTTTTGCCTAGGCTCCTGAAAGCATTCTACAAATAACAGAATGAACTGCACAGAGGCAAAAGAATGACTTCTATTTTATAAGAGAGGAAACACTAACAGAGCAAGGGCCCACATTTCAGAAGCAAATATAAACACTACTACTGCAACACAGGTCAGCCCAACGGTCTCTCTAGCCCAGTAGCCTTTTGTTTGTCTGGTAGGGGAGACACCATGGTCATGGAAGGTGGGTTTTCTAGGGTGAAGCCAATCCTTCGCACTGCAGATGTGCTGATCCTTGTGATTTCCCAGGTGCTGATCTCTGTAATTTCCCAGGAACCTCAGCTGCATCATTTTTGCTAGGAGGAGACTGTCTGCACCTTTCCCTGGCTAACAGGGTCTGCCAAGAGTTGATGCCAAGAGTACATGCCTAGAGAAAATCTGAGGTCAGGCATGTACTATATAATGTACGTATAACACTCTTCCACTGTCTGACAAAACACTCTGAGGCCTGCCTGAGTCAGAACTGCTATCTAATTGCTTTCCATTTCTAGCATTTCTACCTGAGGCAATGAGTTCCACAGCTTAATTATACATCATGCAACTTAAGTAGTAGCGCTCAGGGTCCATTACCTACCAGTTTCACTTGAAGTTGCTGTATTATGCGAAAATCATTCCATGTGCATCAGGTTCAATTTTGATTTTACAGACCTTTGTGATAGCCAGTGTTCTCTCTCTTCTCTAGCAGTCCTGATTTTCTGAGTCAGTCAGTTTCTGTGCTGAAGACAACCCATAATTTTTGTAAGTTTTCTTGCTCTTTACTTTCACCATAAATAAGATCTAGTAGCTGCATCAGTCTGATGCCCTTGGAGAAGCAATGAGAAGCTCCGTATTGCCCACACTAGAGGTGGTTAAATTCTGTATTGCCTGACAGGACTACTTTACTGCGTACCAAGAAGCAAGGATGCATTTCACTAGGAGTATCTTGTTCAACACCCTCACTTATTTTTTTCTGACATTAATGAACTGCTTAAACATAATCCCACTCTTCTCCACATCATTTCAGCCTGGGTAAAAAAAAAAAAATCAGCACTGTTTAAAGATATCAGAAGCACATCTCATTAATAACTTGAAATGCCCAATCGCATTCTTGTAGTTCATGCTGCAAACATATCCCCAGGGTCTTACCCAGCTTGACCTTCTTAATCATTGCTTTTCCTTACAGCATTGATGTTCTAATTTCATAGACATCCATATAGACCAGCTACAGACTGAGAAATACAGCATGTCACCTCTTAGGTCAGCAACAATAAGGTTTACTAGTGTTATAACCATATTCCTAGTTCATTTCTGACAGCAGTCTAGGTTTCCTCCTCTTGCTATAGTAATAGCACGCTCTGCAGCATTTCCAGGAGTTACTCCAATTTGTCCAGACTCTTTGTGTGCTTGCTTCAGCTTGGTCTGAAGCTGATGAACCTTGTGCTCCATTCAGTTTGCATTTGAGGACAAGAACACATACATAGCAATGCACAATTTGGAAACTTGTTTCCTGTGTCCATATACAGCAATTTCTCTCAATAGCAATGCATGGGTTTGTTTTCTGAAATTTCTCTGCTTTTCTTAAGTATAGCCTTTTAGCACTAAATTTTTGTTGGTTTTCGGTAAACTCTTTAGCATTTGGCATCTGTATCTTCTTACTTAATAGCTATTAGCATTGAAGCTTTTTTTTTAAACAGCCTTTGTGTTTCAGCTTCTAAACTCCATTATGATCCAGTTCCTGCCAAACTTACTCACATAAAGCTTCAGTCTGAAATAAGCAGGAGATTTAGGTAAAGATAAGGGAATGAAAAAATCATCACATTTGATTTCTAAGGAACTATTCTTTTGGCAAGACAGTTCTAAACCAAAGCCAGCTACAAGACATCTGGATTACGCTTGGGAGAGATGGATTCAGAAGAATCCAACCTGATCCTGAACTTTTTAATTCAGAAGGTCCAGTATAAAAATAAAGCATATGTGTACTAGTTACAGGAGAGGATACCCAAATTATCAGAATGTAAATCTTCAGAACCATGCAACATTTCTTCAAAACTTGGATTTGAGTTTGGTGATAAGGTCACCAGCTCTTCTTTGCATATTATCAGACTCTGCAGCCTACATAGATTTAAAAAATCCACAAACCCTATAGAAGAGGCTATTGTTAAAAGGGCAATTCACTGTTGATCCTTCTTCCTGACATGCTGGTTCTGAGCGCCGCTGGTGGGGTCTGCTATGAGCTAAACACCACATGAGCTACTCCTCCTTGTTTTCAGCTGCTATACTGAATTAAAGGGGCCTAAAAATATATTGGATAATTGGATTGAAGCCAAAGAACATGCCCCAACTAATACAAAGGCAGCTGCTCAGAAAGATGGGTCTTTCTCCCATGCTCCATTCCTTCCCTTGGCTCATCTTGAAAATATCAAGTAAAGCACTAAGCCTCTCCTGCTGTTTTAACCTTTCATGAGCTAGAAAGCAAACACCAAAGAAAAATCACCTCCTTGGCAGGACAACAGCTCACTTTGGGAGAGTCAGAACCAAGCTTTGGTACATGATGGGTGACTGGTAAGTAAAGATAGCAAAGTTTTCATACAAACAACATTTGAACTACAGAAATCACTCCTGTGAGAGAGAAGTTGCCATGAAACTGTACTCTCTTCAATACAAAACTCATTTCTTCACCTTGCATTTTTCTGACATTCTGCTATAACAATAGAAGAACCACATAAATTCATGTCTTGAACTTGCTCAGCATAATCTTCTTGTTAAGTGCCTTAAAGGTAAACTCAGATTCCACTGCCAGACACTCAAAAATACTTCCATGTAATTCCATAAACATCCCAGGACCACAAATGGATGTAATTTTCAGAAAACAGAATGTGTGCCAAAGAGCTTTGGATCAAAAAATCTTTCAGTGATTTTATTCCAAATTTGCCCCAAAAAAGCCCAACCAAAAAAAAAAAAAAAATCCACAAGACTATCTAATCCAGCCTTGATATTCAACTGTTTGATAGTGGTCTTCTTTTAAGGGAAGGAAAAAATCTGACCAAACTGAAGGTGACTCTGATTGAAGTGACTACCACAAGGAACAATCTGTATATAATATCCTGTGGAAAAGTATGCCAGAAAGCATGATAAACTTTCAGCCAAAGACAACAAAGTAGATGCACCTTTCTTGCTTTTAGGGTCCTTTCATAAGAACTACATGCCACTGGCACTATCAGCTTCCAGGGTCAGTAAGGCTGTCTCAACCACCTTGACAGCATGCTTCAACAACTTTGAAGAAACTTTTTTTCATAGAATCAAAGAATCATAAAATGGTTTGGTTGGAAGGGACCTTTAAAGATCATCTAGTCCAACCCCCCTGCAATAAGCAGGGACATCTTCAACTAGATCAGGTTGCTCAGAGACCCGTCCAACCTGACCTTGAATGTTTCCAGGGATGAGGCATCTACCACCTCTCTGGGCAACCTGTTCCAGTGTTTCACCACCCTCATTGTAAAAAAATTCTTCCTTATATCTGGTCTGAATCTACCCTCCTTTAGTTTAAAACCGTTACCCCTTGTCCTATCACTACAGGCCCTACTAAAAACTCTGTCTCCATCTTTCTTATAAGCCCCCTTTAAGTATTGAAAGGCTGCAATAAGGTCTCCCCAGACCCTTCTCCTCTCCAGGCTGAACAACCCCAACTCTCTCAGCCTGTCCTCATAGGAGAGGTGTTTCATCCCTCTGATCATTTTTGTAGCCTTCCTCTGGACCCGCTCCAACAGGTCCATGTCTGTCCTGTACTGGGGACTCCAGAGCTGGATGCAGTACTCCAGGTGGGGTCTCAGCAGTGCGGAGTAGAGGGGCAGAATCATCTCCCTCAACCTGCTGGCCACGCTTCTCGTTATGCAGCCCAGGATGTGGTGGACCTTCCAGGCTGTGAGCTCATGTTGCTGGCTCATGTCCAGTTTTCCATCCACCAGTACCCCCAAGTCCTCCACAGGGCTGCTCTCAATCCCTTCATCCCCCAGCCTGTACTGACACCGGGGGTTGCCCTGACCCAGATGCAGGACCTTGCATTTGGTCTTGTTGAAACTCATGAAGTTCACATGGGCCCACTTCTCGAGCTTGTCCAGGTTCCTCTGAATGGCATCCCATCCCTCAGGCGTGTCAACTGTACCACTCAGCTTGGTGTCATCTGCAAACTTGCTGAGGGTGCACTCGATCGCACTGTCTATGTCGTCGATCACATTAAACAGCACTGGTCCCAATACGCAATACAGACCCCTGAGGGACACCACTCGTCACTGATCTCCATCTGGACAACCTATTCTGTTCCTCCTCTATTAGCAATCTATTATGTTCCTCCTTCACAGTTGTTGTTGGACATATGCATGCACTAGTTTATCAAACTTGGTTGCAGCAGTTTTTATTTGGTATGGTATTTTGATCATGATATTCTTACTTCTTGAGTGTAGATAAAACCCACTTGCAGATCAGTGTGGAACAGGCTCTTCTTGCCTGAGAATATTAATGTATTTCTCCGTCAGTGTTCATATTGCTAGCTGTTCCTTGCTGGACATTTTCACACATTTCACAAAAGGCATTTGACTTTGAAAATGGGGGCCGTTTTATCAGAACAAATGCAAATTACTATTTACAACACATTTTTGATTCTCATCTTAGTGTCAAATGCTGCTTCTCTGTTGCTACTCTGTAAGACTTCATTTAGACCTTAGAAATGAGGATTCACCTTATAAATTAAAAGTATTTATTCTGAGTAAAGCTTGCATTCACTGTCTAGATTGTTGGAAGATGTTAGACTCCAGCACAGCCCTTATGTTGAGCAAATTCAGATTCCTACAGAAGACAGATGTTTGGAATTCTTGAACAACTGTGTCTTGCCTAATAATACACTGAAGAATCAAGTTGGAAATGAAGGCACTGTCTATATGATATCCTCCTATCTCCAATTCTTTCCAATAAAATGAAATGGAGAAAATACAGAAGAGGGAAGCAAAACACATTTATCATCTAAAGCAACTTTGGTTGTTCATTAATCACATCTTAAGGTATTTCTTTTTACAGAAGTTTGGCATACTGAATAGAAATGAAGACCCAGAACAGCAATTGGATTAATCAGGAACAGTCCCTTCCAGCCCGAGAATTGAGCTGATAAAACAATTCCTTCAAGCCTTAGTTTATATTAGCACAAGAGAACTACTTCTAATTTTACCAGGCTAATGACAAAATTAGATACAGCCAACTAGTTCACGTATGCAGTTCTGCTGAATCTGACATGATTTACCAGAACAGAACAGTTATAAGGAATTCTTACCAATCTCACACAGAGAAGTTTAGCAGAAATACAGAACTATCAGCATGAAAGCTAGGAAGCAATTGTGTATTTAAGGCATCCTGGACAGCCTGTATTAAAGTCTCCCACAGAATTCAGGTTAAACCCTGAGCAACTGGTTATCTTTTTTGTATTATAAAAAAATAGTTTTCAGAACACTTGCATGTAACTGTTCAGTATGGAGCTCTTTTGAGCACCCATCCTTCACAAGCTTGTGAGATCTTTAAACATGAAGATTTGTTTTCATGGTGCTTACAACGGGATTTCTTTCAGCATAACTTATGTTCTGTCTCACAACAATATACATTTTTAGTGTGATGTGTATTTCTCTTAAGGTGTTCAGTCAAGAAAAACAACTTTTTTTTTTTTTTTAATATTGTCATCTTTAAGTCCAAAATGAACACAAAACCATTTTTTTCTTTCAAATTGTCAACTTGTTAAAGAATTAGTCTAAGCACATTTTCACATTTATTTGGGCTAAGAGTAGCCAGTTATCAGCCAGAATTTCACAGTTGTGCAATGTAGTTCCACACCACAATCCAATTCTGTATGGTTCTTGTGATCTAGTATACACAATTACACCTTTTCAAAAAAACATCGAGAAGTTTTAAAAACTGTGGACATAAAACTTTTGCTGGTGTTGCTGAGTAACTGGTTGATCATTAACTAGTTAGTTGGCAGCTTCAAGTTTATCCATACATCCATGATACCAAGCTACAAAAAACTGAGACACCCTGCAAGAGAACACTCCAAGTACCTATACCTGTACACTGAGTTTCAGTGTAAAATGTCAGGAATACGATTGCTATTTTGTCCAAAGAGTTGGGGGTTCTTTTTTTTTTTTTTTTTTTTAAATTCTTCTCTGTTGAAGAAAATACTCATTTTAGCTGTCAAGGTACAACACATTTGCTATAAAGTTGGATTCCAAACTGAGGAGTTCAATGGTTTTGGTCACTACCACAGAAATGTGACTAGACAGGCACAAGAAATTTCCTGGGTAGTTTTTTTCTTTTTCTTTTCTCTAAGCACAGCACTGGTGACAGTTTTTCTAAATTTAGATACATACCTGGAACTAGAACTTTCTCTTTTCAAATCGGATCTCCCTCCACATTCTCCTTGGCATCCTTGTACAAAGATTAACCTACCTCCTCTTGCTGAAGAATACTCTTCAAAGCAGTACTCTCTGAAGACAAATAGTCTAATTCTGTAAAAATAGTTTTATTTATTCTAAAAATTGGCACATCAATGAAAGATTCCCCTGAAAAGATTCTATTCTTATGAAATGTAATACTTCTAAAACGTCAAAGTTTTCAGTTCTGAAGTGTATGCCACTTAGAACTGTTCCACATCGTGCAAAAAAAGATGCAACAAGCAGGAAGCAGCAGATTTCGGCAAACACTAATAAATAGTTCCAGTACTTCTGATATTATAGAATCATAGAATCATTTAGGTTGGAAAGGACCTTTAAGGTCATCGACTCCAACCATTAACTTAGCACTGCCAAGTCCACCACTAAACCATGTCCCTAAGCATCACATCTACAAGTCTTTTAAACACCTCCGGGGATGGTGACTCAACCACTTCCCTGGGCAGCCTGTTCCACTGCTTGACAACCCTTTCAGTGAAGAAATTTTTCCTAATATCCCATCTAAACCTCCCCTGGTGCAACTTGAGGCTGTTTCCTCTCATCCTATCACTTGCTACTTGGGAGAAGAGACAGACACCCACCTCGCTACAACCTCCTTTCAGGTAATGGTAGAGAGCGATAAGGTCTCCCCTCAGCCTCCTTTTCTCCACACTAAACAACCCCAGTTCCCTCAGCTGCTCCTCATAAGACTTGTTCTCTAGGCCCTTCACCAGCTTCGTTGCCCTTCTTTGGACATGCTCCAGCACCTCAATGTCTTTCTTGGGGGGCCCAAAACTGAACACAGTATTCAAGGCACGGCCTCACCAGTGCCGAGTACAAAGGGACAATCATTTCCCTAGTCCTGCTGGCCACACTATTTCTGATACAAGCCAGGATGCCATTGACCTTCTTGGCCACCTGGGCACACTGCCGGCTCATATTCAGCCAGCTGTCGACCAATACCCCCAGGTCCCTTTCTGCCAGGCAGCTTTCTAGTCACTCTTCCCCAAGCCTGTAGCGTTGCATGACATTGTTGTGACCCAAGTGCAGGACCCAGCACTTAACCTTGTTGAATCTCATACCGTTGGCCTCGGCCCATTGATCCAGCCTGTCCAGATCCCTCTGAAGAGCCTTTCCACCCTCAAGCAGATCAACTCTCCTGCCCAACTTGGTGTTGTCTGCAGACTTACTGAGGGTGCACTCGATCCCCTCATCCAGATCTTTGATAAAGATATTAAACAGAACTGGCCCCAATACTTAGCCCTGGGGAGCACCACTTGTGACTGGCCGCCAACTGGATTTAACTCCATTCACCACAACTCTTTGGGCTCAGCCATCCAGCCAGTTTTTTACCCAGCGAAGAGTATGCCCATCGAAGCCATGAGCAGCCAGTTTCTCCAGGAGAATGCTGTGGGAAATGGTGTCAAAGGCTTTACTAAAGTCCAGGTACACAACATCCACAGCCTTTCCCTCATCCACTAAGCAGGTCACCTTGTCATAGAAAGAGATCAGCTTAGTCAAGCAGGACCTGCCTTTCATAAACCTGCCTGCTTGTCCTGTATGTGCCACATGATGGCACTCAAGATGATCTGCTCCATAACCTTCCCTGGCACCAAGGTCAGGCTGACAGGCCTGTAGTTCCCTGGATCCTCCTTCCAGCCCTTCTTGTAGATGGGCATCACATTTGCTAACCTCCAGTCAACTGGGACCTCCCTGGTTAGCCAGGACTGCTGATAAATGACGGAACGTGGCTTGGTGAGCGCTGCCACCAGCTCCCTCAGTACCCTTGGGTGGATCCCATCCAGCCCCGTAGACTCGTGTGTGTCTAAGTGGTGTAGCAGGTCGCTAACCATATCCCCTTGGATTATAGGGGCTTCATTCTGTCTCTGTCTTCCAGCTCAGGGGACTGAGTACCCGGAGAACAATTGGTCTTACTATTAAAGACTGAGGCAAAGAAGTCATTAAGTACCTCAGCCTTTTCCTTATCCTGTGTCACTATGTTTCCCCCCGCATCCAATAAAGGATGGAGATTCTCCTTAGTGCTCCTTTTGTTGCTAATGTATTTATAGAAACATCTTTTGTTGTCTTTTACAACAATAGCTAGATTAAGTTCTAGCTGGGCTTTGGCCCTTCTCATTTTCTCCCTGCATAACCTCATGACCTCCTTCTAGTCCTCCTGAGTGGCTTGCCCCTTCTTCCAAAAACCATAAGCTTTTTTTCCCTGAGTTCCAGCCAAAGCCCTCTGTTCAGCCAGGCCAGTCTTCTTCCCAGCTGGCTTGTCTTTCAGCACATGGGGACAGCCTGCTCCTGTGCTTTTAAGATACCCTTCTTGAAGAATGTCCAGCCTTCCTGGACTCCTTTGCCCTTCAGGACTGCCTCCCAATGGACTCTGTCAACCAGGCACCTACACAGGCCAAAGTCTGCCCTCCAGAATGTCCAAGGTAGCAGTTCTGCTGACTCCCCTCCTTACTTCTCCAAGAATCAAAACCTCTATCATTTCGTGATTGCTGTGCCCAAGACAGCCTCCAACCATCACATCACCCAGAAGTCCTTCTCTGTTCGTGAACAACAGGTCCAGCAGGGTGCCCTCCCTAGTTGGCTCACTCACCAGCTGTGTCAGGAAGTTATCTTCCACACACTTCCAAGAACCTCCTGGACTGTTGCTACTCCGCTGTATTGTATTGCCAGCAGACACCTGGTAAGCTGAAGTCCCTCACAAGAACAAGGGCTAGCAATTGTGAGACTTCTCCCAGCTGCTCACAGAATATTTCATCTGCCTTTTCATCCTCGTTGGGCAGTCTATAACAGACTCCCACCATGATATCTGCCTTGTTGGCCTTTCCCCTGATTCTCACCCATAAACACTCAACTCTATCATCACCATCATCAAGCTCTAGACAGTCAAAACACTCCCTACCATATAGGGCGACCCCAGGGCCTCTCCTTCTTTGCCTATCCCTTCTGAAGAATTTATAGCCATCCATTGCAGCACTCCAGTTGTGCCAGTCATCCCACCATGTTTTCATGATGGCAACTATATCATAGTTTTCCCACTGCACAACGGTTTCCAGCTCCTCCTGTTTGCTGCCCATGCTGCGTGCATTGGTGTAGATGCACTTCAGTTGGGTTATTGATCCCACCACCTTTTGGGGGGCAGAAGCCCTAATTCCTACGTGACCATTCTCAGGTGCTTCCATGGTTTCTAACACATCAATAACCCTTGGATCTTTGCTGTTCCATGGCTCTCCATCCCCTACTGCCACTGAGACGGCAGACGAAAGGACCTCGCTAGCACACCATCCCTCAAACATCGGCATGCTGCCCCCAGGCTTATCTCTAGCGAGCCTGATTTTATCCCTTTCCCCTTCAAATCTAGTTTAAAGCTCTTTCAATGAGCCCTGCTAACTCCTGTGCAAAGATCCTTCTCCCCCTTCAAGACAGGTGTACCCCATCTGTCGCCAGCAGGCCTGGTGTAATGTAAACCAACCCATGATCAAAAAAAACAAAATTCTGCCAGTGACACCAGGCTTCTTCCTCAATAGCACCAGAGGTAATTGCTGCAAACTAGTGCTGGTGTTTATTAACAGAAGGCACAATAGGGCTGAACTCACGAGAAACAAGGTAAATGTACTGTCCGGTATTCTGTTTTAAAAGGAAATTTGGCTCTGAAAAGAAAAAAAAAGCGTATGCTTGGATAAAAGCGCAGGTGGAGATGTCTAGTTCAGTCAAACTGAAAGCTAACTACAAGTCTCATGTAAATCACCTATGTAACATGAAAAAGATATATATCAAATGCTTGCAAATGAAGTGTCAAAGCAAGCCAACAACAAAAACATTGAAATGTTTCTACTTGCTAATTGTAAAGATATTTAAAAGTGCCAGATAATTCACTCTTATTTTAAAAAAAGAAAAATATGAAAAATATTTACTTAAGTAAATTAAGAAAAATCTAGACCAGTGCAATGTGAATTACAACAGTAATTCAGTTATTTTTCTAGTAAAAGGCATTAGTTCAGTACATTTTCATGGTTTTACACTGCAATGTGATTAAGCCTTACTTAGACGATGACTTTCTTATTTGGGACATGCTATTGTGAACACTTGGCAGTGCAAATCCATGCTATCCAAATGAAACATAAGAATTGGCGGGGAGGGGAAGAGGTGAAACAAGTAATATAGCAGAAAAAAATAACACAGCTGATTGTCACATTTTGAAACTCTTTTTAGCATGTAAGCATTTAAAGTTATCATAAATACAAAATTTAGTAAACTTATAAAAACTACAAATTTTTATAGTGGTTAACTTAGAAATCCAACATGTGCATTTAGACACCTGAACAGTAGCTTACAAAACACATTCTGAAGGCAAACAACACAGTAGTATACAGCCCTTTTCTCTCCTCACATGCATTTCTTTAAACAAATTTTTCAGCCAGCCTAATCTGAAATACAAACATCTTCAAAGGTTACGACCATCAAGGATTTTAAGCCACTTAATCTGTTTTCTTTGCCTGTCTTTTCTTAACACCATCATGGTGCTGTTCAGAAGAAGACCGGTCACAGACTGATGAGCCATTGGAAGATGTGGCACCTTCACCCTTCACTTTGGATGGTGTCTTTTGCAAGCCAAAGAACATATGGCCTAACGCAGCCTCAAAGGGAGCAAACGGAGAAGCTGCAGATCTTGTCAACATCATTGTTACCTATGAAGAACAAGGATCAAGTTACCATAAAGTTTTAATGACTTCATAGTGACTGAAAACAAGTTCAAAGCTGAATGGATGTATGGCATTTCTAACTTCCTACATGAGCATGAGGCCATGCCACCAAGAACAGAAATATGTTCATTTTAGCTTGAATTGATCAAAGAATCCTTTTCTTTCTGACCTACACTCTTTACACAGCTATACACAATGTCCACAAAAAACTTTCTGTGTAAGTTTACTAAAATCATCCTAAGAGTAAACCACATCTAATGTCATACAACTAAGCTGAAGAGCAACTTTTATGTGTAAGTTTTGTACCTTGTTCAAACTGAAAAACTGTAAAGAGTGGCTACTTCCATTTAAATTATAAGAATGCAATGTGTAAGCACCTAAACATATACGCACAGCCAGACTTTAGTTAGAATTCCAGACAGCCATACTCATTCCATAAAGTTGAGAGATTTAGGTGGAAACTCCTTAGAATACATAACTTGGAATCAGGATAGAAAAAACTGTTTTGTAGATCCAGGTACTGGACAAGTTTATATTGCAAGTTTCTACAGTTTTCAGAGACATGAAAAGTTTCTAAAACAAGACACTACTACAGGACTATGCCAGATCCACAACTGTTGCTTTATTAGTTAAGTGGATGTTCAAGTTCCTGATTGTCAGCATGACCATCAGTTTAAGAACTTACTCACTTCAGTGCAGCCTGACAGCCAGCTTCTGAAGACAGCTGTAATTTCTCACTTCCAGAATAACATTCCTTTCCTTCTCCATTCCCAGCACCCCCAGTTCAACAATGCTTTTATTGGTTTAGGTGGAGAATCATGAGCGCCAACTTGAAGTCTTGGCTCCCTACAGCAACTTCTCTAGAACTAAACTTGTCAGCTAATTCACAGAAAGGAGACTGGCAACCACCAGTTTAAGACAGTCTCTAGTCTGTTCACCAGCAGCTCTGAAGCTCTTAAAATCGCCAGACTTCTGCTAACACTGAGACTACACTTTCTTATTAGCTAATAATCCTGAAGACAGGCATCATCCTGGAAATGAACGAGACTGGAGGGATTAAAGGATTCAACAGAGAAGTAGTATCTGTTTTATTATAAAAGTAGTTACAGCTACTTCAAAGTGGTTTTGATACGCTTTCTCTTCCCACCTAAACAGTTATGTTGTGAACACTTTAAGCTAGATAAGAACCTAGTTGGCTTGTTTTGCAAACCCACAGATGACTGCACAGGTGCAAGGAAGGCATTAAGCAGCTAGCAAAAGGCAGAGAACAGGAGAGTTTCTTTCTACAAGCATAAGCTTTGTTTGAGATTATGGACATACAAGCCTGGCATATCAAGTGTTGGGTGCCAAAATTCCTGATTTTTTTTCTTTTTTTTCCCCCCCGTACGTTGAACAGTATCAGTAACAGAATAGGTCTTCTGTTCTGCTCATGTATAGAAGACTAAACACAGGTTTAAGACTTCAGCAGGAGCCGGCCTTCCCATCCAGAATCACACATTCTAACTTCTGGTAGAATGTTTGAGGGCATATTTTTTGCTCTGAAATAATGAAATAAAGTATTTTCTGTTATTCAGTTACTTACAACACTTCACACTCTTACCTTGGAGACGACAAGAAAGATGGTGTATAAAAACACGAGGTTGTGTCTTGCTATTGGCAAGCACTGGCTGTGTTGCAGGGTGAAAAGAACTGCTCCTATCAAAGTTACCTTCACAGGGCTGGAAATCAAACAAACAACATTAATTTCTCTTCTCTACTCTACAGTGAAAGCTGCCATGGCCTGGAAAGCAATAAATGTTCTTAGTGTGCAGAAGAATTATTTCTGAATAGAACTAATGAATACTTGTGATAACAGTGACAAGGTCCAAAACCTAGCTGTAATTAAACTAAGACTTTCACTTTATACACTATTACTATGCTTTCTGTCCATAATATGGACAAGCATCAAGTTCAGCACTACTTTACACACCCAGCAAACTCATATTTGACAAATCCTCAAATCAATGCCTCTATTCAGACTCTATATGTCAGCTTGCTTCCCTTCTTCCTCTCCCAATATATCTTACCAAAGAGTTAAATCACAAAGCTTGCAGGACTTGGACTAGACTTAAAAATAGGTTTCTCTCCTATACTCCAGGTGTTAGTTACTCCAAGGAGCTGCTAAGGTGTTCAAGAACAACATAGTCCAAGTCTCGGTTCACTGTGACACTCCAGCAGTTCTAGGGTTGTAGTCAGCTTATACTTGACTTGAGCCAGGCCTATGTTACCAGGTTTTGCCAACATAGCTGTATTGACCTGAGACATGCAAAGATTTACATCTTCTAGCTGTCTTCATTGTGGTGGTAAATCCCTTGCTAGGTATGCAGTCAGAAAACAAGAGAACTTCAGTCAGTTATCTAAAATCATCTGAAGAGAGAGCACTAATATACTGGCGGAAAAATTCCGTGCATTTCTTAATCTGCATCTACATGTGGCATGTACAGGTGACATTCTGTTATCACAGACCATCTAGCGTAGACAAATTCTTCACTGTCTTTTCAGTAACTCAGAGATTTACTGCATCAACTTCCTGCTCAGAAGTCCAAAAAACAACTCTGTATACAGGCATCTCATCCATTTGCAGAATGTTTTGTCCATTTAACTTTGTGACTGACTTCTATTTAATATTCTTAAGCTTTAAATATTAAACAAAATTTTAAAAACCCTTTTTGAGTTACTTGAAGCCACATCCACCATGGAGAAGGAGAATATATGCAAGTGCTGCCACAGTCGGTAAGCATTGTTCTAGTGTCGCACCTGTAAGTACAGTGTTATTTGGGTTTACAGTGCTATTATTGACAGTGACCTCTTCCTTCTGGAAGTTTGCTTTCAAGACTGCCACTTAGGCACCGACAGAGGGAGAGAAATTCTAAATACCTGGAATTTCAGAAAAAGCCAACAACTAACATAAGGCATAAGAAGTTGAAAAATTGCCAAAGGAAAGGCTACAAATTTCTCTTCTGTTATTTTGTTGCTAAGAGTGGCTGCAGAAAAGCAAGATAACTTTAAAAAAAAAAACTATTTCTAAAGACCTGAGAGTAACATGGGAAAGATCAAACGAATTTTAGGAAATTACCACAGTGAGCTTATCTTGACTTACAATAATAGCTTGTGGCTTTCTAGCCTGTCTCAATTCTCCTTTTACTGTACAGACTAAACCGGGAGCCATGTACTATTCCCATTCTTAGCTTCTGCAAGAGAAGTAACATTTCGTATCTTGCAGTGCGTTTTTGCTATATTGAATAACCAATCTGCACCTTCTCAAATAATTGATATCTATGGAGGAAGACAGTACTGGCAGAGAAAGTAAAAGTGACAACACTTTGCAAAGGAAGCCATCTTAGTCATGCTCAGAACATGCACCAAAAATGCAGACTTCACTTGTATACTTCTGGTATCACTGTCCTTTCATTTTGGATAAAAGACCCTGTCCCTCTAAGACAAATTAAGTCAATACTGCTTTCCAGCAACTTCCTACTGACACAATACTGCTTTCTGCCAAATATTTTTTGTTGACTCATCTTCCCATTTGGTGTTCTTGTGCTGTGAACCTAAAATGATTAAAACATCTGCTAAAATTACAGAATATCATCAACCAATCTTTCACACGATACACACCAAAGCATTGAGTACAAACATGTCCAACCACTTTTTTTTTCATCTGAACTACTAAAAGTGAGTGTCAACACAAGGAGTTAGCAAAACAACAGTTAACATCCTGCAGTCTTTTTTAAAAACTTACTAGGACATCTTCAGTAGTTCATTGGTTTCAGGTTTCCACACTCCTCTCACCAGCTGCTCAAAGTTGGAAATTAGGCCACCACCAGCTCCTGAAATTGCAGAGATTTACAATAAGCCTCCACTGACTGCTACCACTACTGCACAACCTATTATTGCTCCCAGCAAAACTTGTTACACCAGGTGCCAAATGTGGCACCCAAAGCTCAGACTTAAAGAGACTAATCCAATCTTTTATACGTGCATGACTTGAGCAACCGACATGAAACCTCAGAGGCTTAGCTACTTAGCAAGAACCTCAGGTTTAGCTTTATGTGATAGCATCTGAACTGATGCACTCATCACTACAAACAAATGCCTGAATTGCCAAAGTAAATATCCAGAGAGGCTTCTATCATTCCATTCTTCATGTCATCATGTAAGTACAGAGAGTGTCTCTATAAACTATGAGGACCCTCTGCGAGAAAAGCGGATATGTATTTTTACATTAAAAGAATAGAAGACATAAGGAAGTGTTAGACACTCTGGCCAATGAGACTGCTCTGTATTATAACCTGGGAAAATAACACGTTAGATCATCACACTAACATGTGTGGTTTCCCAAAGCAGAACAGAATCAAGCAGATAGAAACAAGAGCTGCACTACTACTTCCTGAAGTGGTTCTAACATTGTGACTACAAATACAGCTGCTAGGAAAGTAGCTTCCAGAGTTGTACTCCAAACAGCAAGCAGGCAAGAAGGTTCATTCCTGTGTTTAAAATCAGCTAATGGTTACAACCCAAAAAGCTAAGAAAATAAGTTCTCTTCTTCAGCCACATGCAAGGAAAACAGCTCTGAGGAAATATCCTGTTAGAAAGTTTAGTAATGGCACTGAAGCTACACGGGAGATCTATTTCTTTATTGCCATCAACTGCCCATCCTACACGTCCTCACAAGACCTTCTGAAGGGATAAGACCAACTTCCCTCAAAGTCATTCAATGTCACCCTTAATCCAGGCAGAAAAACTGCTGCACAGGCTTTTCCCTTGAGGGGATAACAGACTGTATTAGGACTATCATATCCAGCTCAGCTACAGTTACACTGAAGGGCTAGCCATTTAAATACCACTCCAAAACATCACAATCCATCAGAACAAGATGTTATGCATGTTACCTCTAGCCCAGCCCACAGCTACCATGACAAGCCAGGCATCTTTGAAGCGACTGTCTGCATGTGCAATGCCAGCTGTTATCTTCCAAGTCCTAGTCACTTCTTTCATTCCTGCAACCAGAAGCCGCAGAGGCAGAAAGGCAAAGCACCGGTAGAATATGTCTTGTGGGCAGTAAAACACAAGATACCTGAAAATCATGAGAAAACCCATTAGCAGCATTCAAAAGTTTTTGCTAAGGAGTTCATTTTCTAATAAACTTTAAAGATATTTTTGGAATATGACTAGCAATGCATGATATACTACTCATAACTCACTGTCTTGTGTGGTAGACATATTGGAACAAATCTGAAATGCTTTTGAGCATGCTTGAGCTCTTGCACCAAAATCATCAAACATTATTTGAAATTGTTCGTACTGACTCATTGTCCCAGAGAAGAATCCATTAAAGTACATGAGAAACAGCTTTAAATTTTACCAACTGTTCTATGGTTTACATATCACGTTTTTATAATTCAAATTATTAAATTAGTGTCTGACTGACTTTGTGTGGTTTGGTTTTTTGTGGGTTATTTTTTGTTTGGTTTGTGGGTTTTTTTGTTTTGGGGTTTTTTTTTTATAGGATTACAACATGGTGGTAAATTACATGCTGACACCATGCTTTCATACTGATAGGTACATGGCATTATATAACTTCAGCAAGAATGCCTCCACTAGTTAGTGTCATGCCAGATGAAATGCACAGCTATTTTCAAACACATTTCACATCTTAGTAACCACCAATTCTAGCTTTTCCAGCTTTCCAATTACAAGCACATTTCTTTTTTCAAAGCGTTGAAAGCACTGTACTCAAAATTTAATAATATCTTTTATCAACTTGCTTTTAAAACAAAGTAAAGATGGCTAACAACGAAATCCTAAGCTGACAGTAAATTTTAAAAGATTAGATTATGTGGTGTTTTATTGTATCTCTTCAATCATAAACAAAATTCAGTTCTTATAGAGACATTCAAAGTCTCAAAAAAAAAAAAACAAACAAAACCCAAGTATCTAGATTATTTCAGCACAGGAATAAGACAGTAACAATTAAGTAAAAGCAGAGAAAGCCTTTAAAAGATGGGAAGGGTACTTTTTCATTTTCTGAAAAAAAGATACTTGCCTGTTGGTTTAGGCTTCTGAGCTCAATCCTGTCTACCAAGAATTTCTAAGGCTGTATCCTTCTCCTGCTTACTCAGGCCACTATGCAGAGATGCACCTCTCGTATCTAGTTTACTTCATTAGAACTACTAGCAGACATCACAACTAGGAAGAGTCATGCTTCATGGTTAGAGATTAGAAATCAGGACAGCACTTGGGCTTTGGGGGTTTTTTTCTGGAAAAAAATGCTTATCCTTTACAGCAGAATGCCAGGAAGCTTCCTCCCCAGAACGGCAAAGTTTAGCTGAAGTCCTGTCCTAGTTATATATTTTCTTTTTCTGCAATGGATATAGTACCTTGCCACTGAAAACTTCTAAAGTTTCTTCTCTTCAAGACCTCCCAGAGTGGGGCATGCAATAGCCTATTTCTCACATACAAGTAAGTTATTGGAATTTACATCAATAGCTAACTACTGCTCTGGTGTTCAGTTTTAGCTTTACTTTTGACTACTTATATTCTTCCTTTTTCTCCTATTGTGAAGTCATTTGCCTTTGTATGCAACCAAGCTTCAGGTGATATGAAGTCAAAGATGTATAGAGAGCATGTATTTTAATGGCTACTGCAAATAGCCATTTAAGCCATGTACTCAACAGACAACACTAACTAGAATTAGTTTACAGTGGCAGAATGTGGGTTTAGGACGCTGAAGCACAGGCAACAGGATCGAACCCAGCATTGCAGTCCCACCGTGGCATTTTTGCCTGTAATTTCTGCTAGCAACACTTGCTAACAGTAGATGTCGCTGTCCTACAGACTATTTAGGAGCATTTCTCAAGCGCAGCACAAACCCTCTTATTTTCCAGTTATATGTATGGCTTGGGGAATTTCGTTTCACGTGATTGGGGACCAAGAATTAAAGTCATTATACTCATGAAGAGAGAACTTTGTAAAAGTAGAAGCTTAAAAAGTTCCATAACATTCATAGCTCCTCATTAAAACCTCATTTTATTTCTGCACAGCAAATCACATTTGGTCACGTTAAGTTCAACAGAAATCATGTTCTGTTTACGTGTACTCCTAACTCGTGTCATTTGTTAACAAGCAGTCATGTTGCCCGCATCAGACTAATATGAACCATAAGCAGATTCTATAAGTTTTGTTAATACTGCACTATTTATTCCATTTTATTCACTATTATTCATTTCACCGATTTGCCTAAATGAAATCTGTCATCTTCCATTGCAACATGAAGACCAGAAGACTAATATATAGATATACACAGACAGATACAAACACTTACTTTCATTTTAATGAATTTGCAATTATAAAACTTAAGCTTGATGCTATAATATCAGTTTACAAAGTATAGCTTCCTCAGAACCAATACTACTCATCTAACTCAATTGTGGCTGCTTACCAGACTGAAGATGCCAGTAGAATATTTGTGCCCTTTGCCAGAAATGCTACTGGAGGTTCTGCAAGCATCAATGAAGACAAAACTGAACCACCAAAGCAATACAGCATAGCACTAAACCAGCAGGCAACCGGACTTCGGACTGACACTTCCACAGCTCCTGAAACAAAGGGAAAAGGTGCATGAATAGAAATAAACATTTAAGAATCATATAATGTTTTAAAAGTCAGTATTTTTCAAATCATTCACTCCAACGTTGTTCCTTTAGGTAATGAAAAATCCTACAGAAATCTGTAGACTTTCACAGGAAGAATCTTCAGAAATACAAGCTTCAGAGTACACTGACTTAAGCATATGGTATCTAAATAAAAGTGAAAGACTGACATTGTGTTCTCTGAACATCTTTTGTGGGTTGGTTTGTTATAACTATTTGGCTACCAAGAGGAAAAAGCTTTCAGAGCATGGCTAAGAGGTCTCATTGTTAATAATCTGGCATAGATACACAGTTGCTTTCAAATTTGTATTAAAAATACACAAGTGGCTTTGCTGACCTAGACAGGATTGGTATTGGTAAGTTTTGGGGTGTTATTCTACAAATTCCATTTCTGCTTTTGAGTGTTCATGAATTCAAGGTCACTGTTTTCCTTTTTCCTCATAATGCCCTGCTAACTGTGTTTGCTGACCAAAATGAAAAAAGTATCCAAAACAATTATTAAATAGTTTCACCTGCAATCCTGAACAGAGAAAAAAGGTTACCTGAAGCCATAACAATAAATGTAAGTTTCCCTTGTTATTAAAAGGTTCACAATTTGGTTTATTTTGTTATCTTTAAAATGAATTATCCCTTTTAAATTGCAATTGAACTATGCCAAGAGAGTATTCAATATTAAAAGATTATGCTGGAGGTAATGGGAAGCCTTAACCAGTTTCAGGGGCAAATGACACTTTATCAAAGCCAGAAATATCCTCAAGTATTGTTTTGACTATTTCCTTCCACTTCAAAAGTCCAATGTTGCCAAAGCTTCCCCTTTACACAGGTGCAAAACTGTTTGCCTGAACTAGTTTCATTTTCCATAGTCCAAAGGCTGAAGTTCACAAAAGCAGAGATGAAACCTAGTGTCTGCCCCAAAATGTAATTTTACATATGTTCCCAATTAAGAGGAGAAGCTTTTGGTTTTTCAGGCATTTCTATTGGAAAAGAAGCTTCTTACCCAAGATGAAAAGCTCAAAAGTATCAAAGAGAATACAGCACTCTCAATACAATTCACTTCATACAAGAGTATTAACAAGATTGTTCCAGTTCTAGCGCTGGCACAGCTATCACGTATTGCAGCACTATCTAAATTCCTATGTAACAGCCAATTTATAAAAATGAGCACTCCTAAGTATTACAGAATATCTGAATATAAAATAACTTTTTTTTTTTTAAAAAACTATTGCATAATTTATTTTCCATACTGCAGTACCTGGTGCTCCAAGTCGGTTACGCTCAGCTTTGTTATTGCATATTACTGCTTCTCCAAAGTAGCTATCAATTATGTTTGTGTGCATAAAATTAACAGGAGAAAAAATTCTAAAGCCTGCTAATGTTACTTAACAGTAAAAGTAAAAATATAAAGTGGGCCACTACATCCAGATCCCACATAACTGAATGTAGACCTATTTTCACCAACATATTTGAAAAGGGTAAGACACTTGCAGAATATTAATGGTTTGTGCTTACTACATTGAGGTTTCCTCAATTAAAAAAAAAAAAATCTAAAAATGGTGACAGCTATTGCATTCAGGAAGAAACTGCAAAATTACATTAAGTAGACACTCACTGGTCCAAAAGAACTACAGTAGCTTCCTTCTCACATGTAATTATTCTCATTTGTTGACACAGCTGCATTACAAGTACTACTATATACCTACTTTAGCATGAAAGGACTGAATTCCTTTTCGTGCAACAACAAGAGAACATCATACCCCCACATTCGGCAGTAGTCCCTCTGTTGAGTAACTCCACTAAATGCTGCTGTGGCATTATAGCACAAAATGACCATATAGAGAAGAAACATCCCAAACTTTACAGGACAATGAGAAAACCCACCTAACAGAGGCAGCCACTGTAAATCACAAATCACAAGGGAACACGTGCTGGAACTGGGGAGTACTGCTAATAGATCAGCTCTTGTCTTATGCACAAGCTTTAACTCCTGCATAGATGTAATACAGGATGTTATCTGCACAGTCTTGGAGCAAGACCGGTAACCTGATCATGATAGGAGGTTCCACATCCAAGAACTGTCAACCTCCAGACCAGGTTTTTAAAAAAAAAAAAAAATCTTACACTTCAGACATCCATTGTCAGGTGGGTGTGCACCAACCTCTCTTTCACTAGGATGAAGCTTCTCACCTTGCATTAGCAGAGAAGTAATCATCTTAACATCTTACTGGCAGCCTTCATCAGAATATCGAGCTACCTCCTCCCTCCCCACAAATGGCAGCATGACTGAAAGCTAGCTAAATGAAACTCAGCTGCTTCTTCACTTCACCAGTGTCCTGGTTTCAGCTGGGATAGAGTTAACTCTCTTCTTAGTAGCTGGTACAGTGCTGTGTTTTGGATCTAGTGTGAGAATAATGTTGATTGATAACACAGTGATGTTTTAGTTGTTGCTAAGTAGCACTTATCCTAAGTTAAGGACTTTTCAGTTTCCCATGCTGTGCCAGCAAGCAGGTGTACAAGAAGCTGGGAGGGAGCATAGCCAGGGCAGCTGACCCAAACTAGCCAAAAAGGGGTATTCCATACCATGGAATGTCATGCCCAGTATATAAACTGGGGGGAGCTGGCTGGGAGGGGCGGATCGCTGCTCTGGCATCAGTCAGTGGGTGGTGAGCAATTGCATTGTGCATCACTTCTCTTTTCTTGGGTTTTATTTCTCTCTTTTTTTTGTTATATTCATTTTCATTATTATTATTATATTTTTATTATTCTTAGTTAGTAGTATATTTTATTTTACTGCGGTTATTAAACTGCTTTTATCTCAACCCATGAGTTTTACTTTTTTTTCCGATCCTCCTCCCCATCCCACAGGGAGGGGGGAGGAGTGAGTGAGTGGCTGCGTGGTGCTTAGTTGCCGGCTGGGGTTAAACCACGACAACCAGGTGTTCGGTCAGATTACTAACATAACAAAAGGAAACTATTCCAGGTGCTGTGTCTTTGAATTTAACACACTGCATTTTATTTTTCACGCACATGGACGTTGACTGCAATTAATGAAACACAGCTAGTAACAACTAGTTTTAAGGAAAAAAATGGAAGATTCTCATGTATCAGGTTTTAAAAGGTTTAAATTGATTTCTGTTGTACATTTGACATGGTTTCTAGTTAAACTTGCCTTCTCTCCCACATACTTTGTGAAAATATTTTCATGTTTTTTCACTTCCTATACTAAAGGCCAGATTAAAGAAAAAAAAACTTTAAAAGAATAAAATTCAATTAAATGTTGAAGTTGTTTTAAAATTAGTTAGCTATCTGTTCTCTTTTCAAATCCATTCCCCTGCCTTTCACCAGTCACTGCTTCTCCACTCTTCCTTTCCCTCACGACTACCAGCAAGTGGTTTCCAGTTTTGAGGACTGTCGTGGTTTAACCCCAGTCAGCAGCCAAGCACGACGCAGCCACTCCCCCCCCGCCCCCCTCCCTTCCTCCCACCCACCCCCACCCCACCCCCGGCTCTCAACGGGATGGGGAGGAGAATCGGGAAATAAGGTAGAACTCGTGGGTTGAGATAAGAACAGTTTAATAACTAAAGTAAAATATAATACTAACAATAATAATAATGAAATATAATAATAATAGTAATGAAAAGGAATATAACAAAAAAAGAAGAGGGGGAAAAAAAGGAAAAAAAACCCCAGTGATGCACAATGCAGTTGCTCACCACCCGCTGACCGATGCCAGAGCAGTGATCCACCCCCCTCCCGGCCAACTCCCTCCAGTTTATATACTGGGCATGACGTTCTATGGTATGAAATATTGCTTTGGCTAGTTCGGATCAGCTGCCCCGGCTATGCTCCCTCCCAGCTTCTTGTACACCTGCTTGCTGGCACAGCATGGGAAACTGAAAAGTCCTTAACTTAGGATAAGTGCTACTTAGCAACAACTAAAACATCACTGTGTTATCATCAGTATTCTCACACTAGATCCAAAACACAGCACTGTACCAGCTACTAAGAAGAGAGTTAACTCTGTCCCAGCCAAAACCAGGACAAGGACACATATAGGAATTACTATTATTATTATCAGCTTGCCCTCTATGAGCAAGCTCCACAACAAAGCATGTAAATTTCTTCATTAAGCTATTACATGTAAAAGGACCAGAGACTGGAAACTCTACTGGACTTCAAGATTTTTCTGTTGGTCAATATTAGAACTTTCTTGGCTCAAACACCAGTATTTAACAATTCGTACCTGCTTTCTAACAAGGTATATACCCAACATAGAAGGCAATGAGGCAAAAAATGCTGATATTAATTTAAAGCTCATCTTAGCGTTGCTACCAAAATTATGACTGGCATGTAACCTTTCAGAAAACAAACTCAATTTTAAGTGGGTCACGTTTTTAAACAAGTGGTCATTTATATTTGTCCTCTGATGCATCCTGTAAAACTAATGAGGCATCACACAACCACGCAAAATATGATCTGCCAAAAGGCCACTAGTCCTGCAAATGGTATACTTTAGAAAGTAAAGATAAGGTTTCAAAATGCAAGGACTATTGTTGAATAGTTTTAAATGTTGTTTCTAGACAACAGTAATAAAGAAAAACCCTTGCCAGCAAACTCTTTCTGTCAGTAGGATAAGATCTGCTTTAACCTTTCCAATATTCCAAATAGGCAATCAGGAATACATATCACATACGCATCTAAAGAGCAAACCAGAAGGACTTGTAGAAGTTTTTCTAGCACCCCTATTCAACTATATATAATAACATCAACTAAGCTAAAGGATTTATACAGTCAGATTTAATTTAGCAAAACTATGCCAAAAAAAAATTAGTTCTCTTCAAATTATCAGAATCATGTCACAGAAAACTTGCAAGAACAAGACCAGCACATTCCTTCCAAATATGACACATCCTCAACCCTCAACACCTTTTGCTGTCCCTCCATCACAAAATAAGAAAATTGCCAGTTCTGCAACTGACTGGAGTTACAAATGAGCAACTCATAGGGAATCCCAAACACACTAACCAAGAACTCTTAGTTTAAAACATGTGGAAAGCAACATGTTGGTTGTCACTGCTGTAGTTCACCAGCACTCACAAGTAAGCAAGAAAATCTAGCTAGGACTGGAAAAGTCCCAGTCAGTGTGCGCCCATCTATGATACAAATACCCACACTGAATCTGATTTTAAGCTGGAGGGGGGGAGTATCTTAATGAGACAGTAATCTGGGATAAAACAAATGTGGCTCTGACTTTACCACATACTTCTTTTATCACCAGCCGCTTAAGGTTACCCAGTTATTCCCCTGTGAAATGTAGCTACCATTTTAAGTTTCTAAAAAGAATATATAGTAATGCCTAGAGAATATTAATCAATGATAATATATTCACCCTATTTCATAATGACTGCTATTTCAGTTATGATTTAATATTCAGTTCAAACTGCTTGCAAGTGAGCAACAGACCAGCATGCAGTCACCTGAATTAGTTATTAATTCTAAGTATTAGAGGATACTCAAGAGTTCTGAACCTTCCAGCTATTAAGCCAAGAAGAAAAAATTATCGGCACAGATCTGACCAGACTTCTGACAGCACTTCTGCTGTCCAGAAGTGCTGCTTCACTAAAGCTATGTTGATGCTAGCAAAGCGGAGGGACTCCTCTTGTCCTGGTCTTCAAGCGTGTCCATTCCAGAGGAAAGTTTAAAGGTAGTGCATGATAACATCAAATACTTTTAGACAGGAAGTCCCTTTTTGAATGGAACAGTTATATTACACAATGCCACAAGTCAGCACCCAGAAACAATTTTAGCAGTAGCAACAAAATTTGGTGAAGACACTAGCACCCATAAGCTTTTTGTATCAGTCTTCACAGTCTGCTAAGTGCACTTACTCAGCAGGAAGTAAAAATTCACCGTGACACACTTAGGAAGGGACCAAAGAACAAGCTCTCACTAAACAAACAGCACAGAGCCTTAAAAATATGAAGCAAGCAGAAGCTCCCATATCTGCACTATAATCCTGAAAGCCAGCTTAGTTTCCTACACAGTTATCAGCTGGGATGCACAGTTACTGTAACTGTCCAGAGCCACACCACAAGTAGTTATTCTAAACATTAAAACAAGGCTAGTCTCTACATTTGTGACAACTGAAAACTAGTCTTGGGGTTAACAACCATAGTGCAAAAGATTTTCTAGAAAAGAATCTGTAGAGACTGAAGTGTCATTATGTGCACTCATACAAAATCCAGAATCCTGTTACTGGGAGTGAAAAGCTTTCCTAATTTAATTTTACAATCTACGGATACAACATGAAAAGTCATGAGCACACAACCTGCCCACTGGATTCCCAAGCTGTGTTTCCTAGAAGACAGAATTGCCTTAACAGCTTCCTGCATATCCAGGGCATGTGAAGGATATAAACCCGTGAGCTGAGCAGCTCTCCTCTCACCTCTCGGATGTAATACCTGACAGCAAGTCATTGGCCTATGATCTGCACTCCTTCTCTGCATGCATAAACCTAACTTCAGGGTGTTCAGCCCTTTTATTCTTAGGACTTTTAAAATCTTTAACTGCAAAAAGGTTTTCAGCAAAACTCCTGGCTGATTTCACCAGTGCATCTAGTTCTGAGAAAGCAAGAAAAGTTCTGCTGGGTGCTTCCTATGTGGTTTCTGCAGTCAATTAGACATTATTTATTGACGGACGGACTAATGAAGACTGCCGACAATCTTATTTGCATGCTTACAGACTAACAGAGAACATCTGGATTCTGATGCAAGAACAGCACCCAGCAGGGGCAGAGCGGGGAGAGGCACGCCACTGCCAGCAGAGCCCCCCAGCAGCACCTGGGCTCAGGTCTGTGCCACACTTCGGCATAAAAGTTGAAACTTTTGCTCACGGGGTTCTCGCTTCAGAGGCCACGAGGAGTGCTGACAAACCTCTCGCTACACCAAACGAAACACAAGCCACCTGAGATTTTGTGGGAGCACGCACAGGAACTGAGACTTAGCCACTCGCCGTCATTAAGAACAAATAAAAACAAAAACAACAACAACAA
The DNA here is from genome assembly GCF_018139145.2 of Gymnogyps californianus. Taxonomy (NCBI): domain Eukaryota; kingdom Metazoa; phylum Chordata; class Aves; order Accipitriformes; family Cathartidae; genus Gymnogyps; species Gymnogyps californianus. The sequence goes on along the minus strand of NC_059500.1, from coordinate 31,952,645 downwards.
AAAAAAACCCCAACACTCTCCAGCATTGTGCAGGCTGGACGGGCCTCGAGGCGAAATTGCCCAGAGGTGCTCCAACACCCCACCCCGGGCGAGACACCTACAGCTCCCGCAGAGACCCAGCGGCAAAGCCCAGGCAAACGCAGGTCACCCCGGGCACCGCCGGGCACCCCCCGGCCCAGCCCCGCTGCCGCGGGCCGCCCCGCTCCCGGCACCCCAGCTCCCCTCAGGCACCCCCCGCCATCTTGTGCGACGGCCACCCTTGCCCAGCCGGCGCTGGGGTGGCCGGCGGCAGGGGGCTCCCCGGCCCCCGCCTCTGGCCTGGCCCGGCCGGGGGACGGGGGACACGGGGGTGGGGTGGGGTGGGGGGCACACGGGGGAACACGGCGGGAGGGACGGGGAAACACGGGGGGACGACAGCGGAACACGGGCGGGGGGGGACCTGCGTCCCGCCCCGCCAACCGCCCTCGCTCACCCCGCTGCTCCTTCAGCGCCATGACGGAGACCACATAGTGCGCCAGGTCGAAGAAGGGGAACATGGGCAGGCGCGAGAAGAGCAGCGGCACCTGCCACAGCTCCATGGCCGGGCAGCGCCGGGACGGAGGACCGGGGAACGACTGCCCGGCAGCGGCGGCGGGGGGCGCCCCAGCCGAAGCTTGGCCCTTGCCGGCCGCCGTCAGCGGCGGGGCGGGGCGGGGCCGTCGGCTCGGTTAAGGCAGCAGCGGGCCGGTATGGGCGGCGGCGCGGCCGGCTGCCTTCAGGCGGTGCCGGGGACTTGCAGCCGCGCTTCGTGGCGGCTGTAGCTCGCGGGGCTTGGTGTGCCTGTCCTTGTGCGCTGCCGGGCTCCCTTGGTCCGGCCGAGCCCGGCCAGGTCCTCCCCAGGTCCTGAGGGGTGTTCCCGCCACCCTGCCTACTCGGGGGCAGTTCCGGGTAACCCCCGCAAAGACTGGGGGGCGGCTTGTGAAAGCATCGCCTTTAGCTCTTTGTCCAAACCGCCTTGGGCCGCGGCCGTGCCGTTCCCGGTGGGTAGGAGCAGGCTGTGCTTGCAGGCCCGCGGGAGGGAGGATCGGCGCCCACCCGGCGGGCCTGCCTCGGCACCGGCTGCTACGAGCTGTTCCCCCTGAGCGCGTCTCCCTGCACCTCGTCCTGGGAGCCTTGAACACGGCAGACGGCTGATTCCCTTCACCTTTATAGCTGTATTTTGCCTATCTGAACACTTAACATCTCTACCGGGTCTTTTGTTTGCCTTTTTTTACAAAATCCTGATAGTCCTGGCTCATAATCGGCTTGAGATTGGTTGTGCCCCCAGAGCCTTTTCTACTCTTGGGCTTCATCCCTGTCCTAAATCGCTGCGGCTGGCTGTTCTTATGCACAGGGCACTATACTTACCAGGTGTAAGTGTGATACCTTACCTTTATCCCTTTTTTCTTTTCTCCCCGCCGCCCCTCCCCCCCCCCCCCCCCAATATTTCTTCAGTTTATCAAGAGTATTTAGGATTACCAACATGGATGCTCCAATGTGTGGTCTTTCCCAGGTTGATGTCATCTGTTTATCACCTGCCTGGTAACTACTGAGGGTATTAATGTATACCAGATCCTGGTCAGACCTCAGCAGAAACCGACATGTATTAAAAATACATCTTTACATCCATTTTGATAGTGAAGGCCATTGTTAACTGTTCTGTCTTCTAGAAGTAGATCTCTAACCAGTTTTGCATCAATCCTACAGTATTTTCAACAAAACTAGTTTGCTCGTGAGCTTCCCAAGTGAAACATTATCAAAGATCTACTAACTCCAACATACATGACACCTGTGTTTTCTTTGTCCACCAAACTGCCTAACTTGTGATAGAACGAAATTACATTGATGTGACGTTGTTCTTGATGGACCCGTGTTAGGGGTGGTTGGTCTCCTCATTTTTTCAGCCTATTAACTTCTTTTTTTCCTGGGGATGGAAGTTAAGTTCATTTGTTTGTCAGTCTTTGGCTGTTTTTCCTACTAAAGAAAGGCACCATTTTTGCCTTTTCCATTCCATTTCCACAAGCTGGTGAAAAGAACTGTTAATGGCCCTAAGATTTGCACGCTGTGTGGTAGAGTTAATCAAGCTAAGCAGTCTGAAAAAATAGAAATTCTGCAGGTACTCTTAAACTTGTTCTTTGCCTACCAAGAACTGATTTCAGGAAATAACTGGAATAACTTTAGGATCATTTTTGGGAAAAGGTTTACGCAGGGAAAGATAGCAAACATCTGAACTTTTCCCAGAATAATTTTACCTTGCCATGAATAGTAAGCCATTCTTTTCATTGATTTTCCTCTTATCAGTACCACATTCACAGAATAAGTTCTCTTTATTCTCAACACCTCTTCCTTTCTGTTTGTCCAGTGACTCATTTTCTCCCTAACGCTTGCGCCATATGCTTGTACCTGGTTTCTGTTTTCTGGACATTTCCATCCTGCATTTCATCTACATGAAGAGCTCAAGGTTTAGCCAAAAAGTGACCCGTTACTAGTCTTATTATTAACATTTCTAATTCTTATTTTCTGTTGTGCTTATGTGGAGACATGGACGCTACAGTTCGTTTTGTAAAGCAGAATACTGCTTTGCCACAGTTGATAGATGGCAAGACATTATAAATTAGTAAGCTGCATTCTCTGGCAGAAATCAGTTCAGCATCATTTTGTTTCCCACTGAAGAGTGACGTGCCTATGCAGCTGCAGCAACAGAGGAGTTACTGACAGAGTTTTATACGATGTAGCAATCCTCTACCCATAGGCTGTAGAAATGCTAGACCGTTTCTACTCCTTGCAATACTACTTTATTCCCACTAAGCGGCATCAGGTTCATTGCTAGAAAGTGAAAACTATTCAGACTATCATCTTGTGTGTGATCATAGAAGGAGAGGGAGAGAAATAAAAATGGCAATGACCACAAGGAATCTACAGTGACACGAAAGAAAATCGTAATTTGGGCCAGCAACGTGTTGTGCCTGATGGCAATGTCTGCACTGCAGCTACCGCCGTGCCTACAACTCACGTAGACATACCCAAGTTCTCTAAAATGCCAGCAATGATACCACTACCAGTGCTATCATGTAGCAGATTGGCAATAGCTACCTGAATCTTTAGTCAGGTCCTCAAATACATACTGCATCTTCTTTCATGGGGTCTGCACTGCACCTGAAGCACTGTTTTCCAAGCAGAGATAGCTAGTGTGAAGGTGGATCTCCACAAGCCACCTTCGCAGCAGTTAGGTGGGAAATGTGTGTTAACTGACACAGCTAAACTAGAAAGAAGTTCTGGTGGGTTTTCTACCTCCAGCACCAGCAGGAAATAAGAATAGCAGTTTCTCTAAGTTTGCTGATAACCAAGGAGAGATTCCTGAGATTTCTGTGCATTCAGGGTAGCATCTTAGCAGAGCATAGGACAGAGGAACCTACCAAAGAGAAATCAGATCAAGAAACACAGTCTGTGTAATAAAAGCAGAGTAACAAATAAGAAAACTTAAAATTGGTCCTTGATTTTCCGGCTGTCCCAGATATTTCAGGAATAATTTAAAGATAACAGAGGATAAGCACCTCTGAAATAATCCTGTTCATCCTTGGAGAAAATATGCTGATGCTGAGAGAATTGTGGCAGTGTGAGAGAATGGTATTAGTGTGTAAGCTAGGTACACGTGTGTGTGTGTGTGTGTGTGTGCGCGCGCGTGTTACACAATTGTTTGTTTTGCTGATTTCAAACTGGAAGAACAGATACCCCTTTCTTCATTTCTTGGGGGTAGGCTAATAAAAAGAGCTGAGCATGCTATGCATATAAGAAATTTAAAGATGGACTGATTAGTATTCTACTCTGTTGCATGAGCGTAAAGCTCAACATGAAAACAAAGCACAAGCCTGAACTGACTCTCTTGCCCAAGGAATGTTAGCATGACCTTAAAAATAACCACTGTAGACACCTGCTGATTAGCTACCCAACTTCCACATGCGCCAGAGTACTTTTTGGCAGGATTAGTTGTCCTTTCCAAGAGGACACTGGTAAATTAATACAAGTATTTTCTGAATTTACTTCAGAAAACATTCCAGCTGTTCATGAAGTCACCACATTTTTACTTCTGAAACAGCTGTGAAAGTCTAGGATGTTACATGCCTGTCAGCTATTCCTGACGGCTGCCTTGCTGCATGTCGTAACTGATCCTGGATAGACAGTTGTTCTTTGTCCATTCTAGGCAAAGCTGAAACCACCATATAACACCTGACAGTAACAAAGAGAGAAGTAATGAAGACAGTTGGTTTCAAAGTGAGTGCATGTCCACATCTTTCATCTTCACGGAGCATGACATCAGTAACCCATTACTCCCTAGATCTTACAGAAGCTGTGGATAACGTGAACTAGAGCTGTCATACCAGATTCATTTGTTGTGTCCATTTCATATGGCAATTATGCTAATTTAGTGTTTGAAAAGAAGGTCTGTGTACCTAGCATGAAAGCATGGCTGGTGAAGTTGCTGCTAAATGTGGGATATGTTTATTTAGTGTTTTATTTTGTAATGTCTGTGATCCTGTAGACATTGACCTGGAACTCAAAAATGGTGCCTTAGGAAAAAAAAGGAGGACTTCTTTAGTCATCAGTATGCCTCAAAACTCATACATCTGTACTCTACTTCCCAAAATTAGGAAATTAGAAATATTCCTATTTTATGGATTATTAGATTAAATTTATTTACCTTTCTTAGAAGATCTCTCAAACTCAAGTCTATGCATGAGAATCAAGTCAGGTGAAAATAGTAATCTTTGCCACATACGAAAATGGACATTCCCATTGTCTGCTCTCATCCTGCCATGTTTGTGATTTGTAGTCATCTGCCACACTGCTATCTGTCTTCCAATCCAGTTCCCGCTCTTCACTGTAGTTTTCTGCCTCATTCATATTTCCCCATTTTCCAACAGTCTCTTATCCCCCTCAAGCTGATTACTTTGATCTTCTAGTACATTTTCTTCTCTTTCCTCTCTCTCTAACACCATGTATTCATCAACCTTGACTATTTCTTTCAGTGTCACTCCTCACAGTTATTATCACATTCCCAGTTTCCCTGCTTTTCTTGCTTTCTCCATGCCATCCTCAGCATTTAGTACACCTCTCAATCTCCCCTCTCCCTCTGAGAATCTGCCTGTTCATCCCATCTTTGTCACCTTACTTGTGCACGCTTTCAATGAACACTCATATACTCAGGCCTCACCTTTACCTCTGCATACCTTCCAACTTTGTGTTTTACTACTGTTACTCTCCTTCTTTTCCACAATCTTCCTGCAGCAGGTCACCTTCTCCTGTCTCCCTTCAGTTTTTTCTATGAACTTGTTTGCTAAAGTGCTTTGAAGAAATTAGCTGAGAAAATAAATCATAGGAAGTTCACACGGCCATTTATCCCCCAACAAAACATTACTTTGGTTTATTTTCCTTATGTGCTGGTTGATGCCAACCTAGATTGCAAAGTGGAGAAATAGAAGTGCTCCTTAAGCTGAGCAGTAGCGTTGCTTAGACTTACATCTGCCTCAGATCCCTCCTTCCTCACACCAGATTAGTTTCTCACAAATATTTAAGAATCCATTTAAAATTTCTCTTCTCCTACAACCTTTAAAGCAGTAGCATTGCGTTGATTCCTAGGTGAAGCCTGGGACTGGGGACTGGACCAGCTTGTAGCCAATGCTGCTAGCTCTATCCAGGAGCTCCCTAGCATATACCCTTAGGTTATGTCCACACAATTAGGCAAAGCATGTGCTTCAGGCTCTTGAGTTACATACTCTATGTCTTTTCTATCTTTATTGCAGCAGTAAACTCAGTCATGACTTCGTGTAGAGCTGAATTCAGGTGCTAGAGGTATCCCATACAAAAGTTATGATGTTGGCTGCAGGGATGTAGCTCTTCTAGAAATGGTCACTAGACTCCTGAGTGCTCAGTTCTTTTCACCTTTGCTTAGGTTTCAGTGTTGGGTTAAGCCTCTTCTTAGCACATCTTGTTCCTTAACAGTATACTTTTTGAACAGAGCTGATTTCCAGAGTGGGCTTGAACTCTTACTCATCTTCTTTATCTCCCTACTGCATCACTAGATGTATCACTAGACGCTTAGTTCACAGGACTGAAACAGGTTCCAGCACTCTGTTGATCCAATCAAGGTTCAAAGATATCTTTCCTTACAGTCATGACTTGCCTTCAGCAGACACATGGGCCAAGGCAATGGCATGCATGCCGCAGTGTCACTCTCCTGTAATGTTCCCTGGTTGAACTTTTAGCCATTGTATTGACTTTTGGTTCAGCTCCGACAAGCACTGAGCAGCCTCTCTCTCCTCTCACCACATGCATGGTTCCCGAGAGTGTGCTCAATACACCTTCTGTACCTTTCATCTCTACATGACTGTCATTGTACTTAATGGACTGGTCCCACTCTATCCACATGACAGTCTGCTCTGGATCTGAAAGTTGTGGACCTACTTCAACCAACTTCTCAGGCTTTTTTCTGGAAAAATCCATGTCATTAATAATCACTGCTAGCTAGTTTCAAGGTTATTGCCAATAATGGTTGGCTATACATTCCTTATATATTCCTGTTACTGTAACTGTTATTGTATTAGTATTATATGTCACAATATTACTTAGGAGTTTCAAATGAGGCCAAAGCCCATTGCATTAAATTCCCTATATATGCACAGCAAGAGAAACATTCTTGCTTAGTACAACTCAGTACCTCTATAAACAAAAAGTTAGGAAAAGCAGTGGTCTGGGCAAGGTCATCCCTCAGGTCAGGAGAAAGACAAGGCGACAGAGCAAGACCTTCTCCTCTAGATTATGCTACTTGCTCTGTTTATCTCCTTTGTCAAATCCTTGCCAGTCTCACCCAAGGGAAGGGAAGGGAAGAAAAGGATACAGTAAGACCTCATACAGTACAAATCACCATGCCTCAAGCTACTCCTGTGCATTAAGTCCTGCTGCATGCACTGACTTTTCTCTGCTAGATGCATCAGTAGGGCAAAAGCCCAGGTCTTTAAAATTCATTAGATACCAGTGGATTTTAGGTGTTCCAATAGCTTCAAGAATCTGGCCTTCAGGGAGCATAGGATCTGGGATTACTGATTTTCTCAAATTTCAAACTATTTGTTTAATCAGATGTATTTATGTATAATATAACACAGTTCATAAAAATACGGTTTGGTTTGGCTCACATTTGATAAGCTTCCCTGCTCCCCAGGGAAAAGAAGAAAAGCAAGGGACATTTCCATGCATATTATGAACGTAGAAGCTCCAGTCAGCATGTGGTAATTTCAAAAAGCATACTCTTTATATTTGAATTTAACCTGTTAATCTTATATTTCTGATATTTTTCCAGCTCCTTTTCTTAGTCGCTCCACTTATAGTGTTATTTAGAGCTAGTTTTGTTAAATACTGATATATACATTGTAATGCACTACACATTCAGCAAATGAGATCTCAGATATAAAAGAGTAATGCTGGCAAGATACTGCATATTTTCTACCCTATCAAATAAGCTACATGTAATCCCCTCTCTGAAACATAATGCAAATGCAGCTGAACCTGAGACTGGACCCGAGACGACAGCTTTAAAAGACAGTCATTTTTCCTCCTCCTTGCTTTCATAAAATGGTGTCCTGAAATATTCTGCTTAGGGCTGCAGGACTGAACAAATAGTCTGCTCTGCATGAGAAAGGGGAGCTGTCCTATTTAAGGTGGAGTGCAGAGCAAATGTCTTCCTTCCATCTCCCATTTTCCCTCTCAATAGCAAATGATTTGTCTTCACCAGAGGCAGGAATTGTCTCTCAGAAACTAACTTTCTGAATTTTTGCCTGAAAGGAGCACAGAACAAAAAATGGACATTAAGGAAACAGTTAATATTTCCGTGTATGCCTTTGGCTAGTAAATGATGTTCACCAGAGTTTTAGGGACAGCAAGTTCAGGCCCATGTCTTTCTGGAAGTGTTGTAATGCCCCCTTCTCTCTCTTGTCATCTCTGCAGGCATGTACATATAGACAGTGCTTTTATTACGTGTGGAAACGAGGTGCCTCCCTCCCATGATTTCCAGTTTGAAAGACAAAATATACTTCTCGTTTGTGACAAGTATACTCAGCAGAGGCAGTGGTAGAGTTGTGCTCACTCACACCATCCTTGGAACCAGCTCTGACTAACACTCAGTCTTGATCCTGCACCGATATCCTGAGGAACAATCAGGGTCCTGCAAGCAGGTCGAGGGAGGTGATCCGTCCCCTCTCTGCAGCACTGGTGAGGCCACATCTGGAGTGCTGTGTCCAGTTCCGGGCTTCCCAGTATAAGAGAGACATGGCCTTACTGGAGGAAGTCCAGTGGAGGACCACAAAGATGATTAAGGGACGGGAACATCTTTCATAGAAGGAGAGGCTGAGAGAGATGGGACTGTTCAGCCGGAGAAGAGATGGTTGAAGGGAAGCTTCTCAATGTGTACCAGTATGTATTGGGAGGTAATGACATATAGGGAGCCGGACTCTTCTCAATGGTGTCCACTGACCGGACAAGAGGCAATGGACACAAATTAAAAACCATGAAAATCCATCTGAACACATGAAAAAACTTTTTTAATATGAAGGTGGTCAAACACAGGAATGGGTTTGCCAGAGAGGTTGTGGACTCTCCGTCTGTGGCGATATTCAAAATTTGACTGGGCACAGTCCTGAGCAACCAGCTCTAGGTGACATGGCTTGAGCAGGGGGGTTGGTCCAGATGATGCCAGGAGGCCCATGCCAATGCAAACAATTCTGTGATTGCCAAAACTCTACCATAGGTTTGCTTTAATCTTGAAAACAATTTTTTCCATACCCTTTGTATGTTTCCTGTCAGGACTGTTTTCTGACCAATTCCAGCTGTAGCAAAGGTAATGTTGGTAAAACGAGGTTGGGGACACTGTCAGCTCCTGCAAAGGGGGGGGTGTCCATATTTAGAGTTGTGAGTGTGTGTCTGCAAAGTCACTGCCCATTATTCAATAAATTTCAAGTGCAGCATCAGTCTAGTTGGACAGATGAGGTTGTATGTGCTCAGAAGCCATCTAGTGCCATAGCTACCATCCAACAGACAATTTGTGGACCATACTTCAACGACTAGATTCTGGGAAGGATTAGTTAAGGAGAAAGAAAAGCAACGTTCAACAGGAAACAGACTTCTCATTGTGCCCCTTCATTGTATATTCTCTGTGCTCCCTTTTCTGCTCAGTAGCACCGGCCAGTTTGGGACACTCTAAATTGTCAAGAGCAGCAAGGGGTTACCCGGAGTGTGCTTTGTTTGGCAATACAGACAGCTTTTTTTGTTAACTGACTTGAACCCATTGTCTGTGCCCTCCCCCCGCCATACCCTCTCTCCTGTCCTCACCACCCTCATCCCCAACCCAGCTCACCCTCCGCAGATCCCCTTACAGTCTTTGGGTTCATGAAGTACAAATTAGCATAATCAGATTAGCTGCATGGGGTTGTTCAGCATGGAGCTGAAAAGGAAGAAAAAGAAAAAGTGATTCACAAAAAGAAGCCCTGAGGAGGGCAGAAGGGGGTGGTATTGCTGTTGTGCTGTGGTGCTGAAAACTTGCACCTGCATAGCAAGCAGATCCTCTTCTCACTAAGGACTCTTAGATGGTATTAAAGCATAGGAATTAGTTGGGGGGAGGGTAAGGAGGCAGAGAAAGGATGGCAGGAGAGCTGGGAAGGAGAGGAGAGGAAAGGAGAGGAGACGACACATTCTATTAATTGAATTATCTGGACTGGGAATGTATGGTTTGCTGACAGTGGAAAACATTGTTTGATTCCTATTCATCATGGAGAGGAGATCAGCTTGGTAATCTGGCCTATCAAGATAAGAGTTTTAGAGTCTCTGCAGGAGACTGATAAGAAACATGGTAAGAAAAAAGCAAACTGGCTACGGGCAGGGGGTGGGTTTGTTTTTTTTTTCCTGGGCATTTTCTGTGGTGGGCTTGCATCCCTAAGAGTAGTAAACAATCTGCTTGATTGCCTTAGTGCCTGCCCTAATCTTCTCTTTTCTATCCTTGCTGGGAGAAGAACCCTCCCAAAGGACTTAAGACTCAAATCCATAGCCACAGGTTTTAAAAGCAGCTAGGGGCTTTATATGTTTATATATTCAGGAACACAAGATGAAATTACTTGAAGGTAAAAGGTTTTTAAAAAAATCTTCAGATACCTTCCAAGGCTGCTTCCACATTGCCAGCTCTTCCAGCTGAATTCCCTGACCAGTCACCCTCGTCTTTCTGAGGTGTCTTAATAGCATGCATGGACAGAGATTACAAGAAAAGCACCCCAAAAAGCAGTCATGACAACCCTAAAATGTTTTAAGTTGAGCCCTCAAGATCAAGAGTCTTACTGACAGCCTTAGCCCTAGACTTTTTCAGTATTTCACAGAGTCAGGATAAAAGCAAACATAAATGTCAGGATAAGTCAAGCTTTGAGGCAGTATTTATGACAAGCCCCTGGCTAACTTGGACCTGCAGTTTTCAAGAAGAAAGACTGTCTTTGGTTTGATTTACCTTAACAGCACATGGCAAGAGAACTGCTGGAAGTATTTAACTGATGAAGTTGTGATAAAAAGCAAAGAAACTTTTTTTTACTATTATTTTAACAGCATTTTCATGTATTTGACTTTAGAAATAAGCAATTAACTTACAACTATATTGTTAAGGGAAATATAAAACATATTTAGATAGCCAAAAACATATAATCAATGTTTGTCTGTATTGGTTCAGCAGCCTATACTCTTGGGAAATACTTGAAATTAATAGGAGCCACTATATCAGGGCTTTCAGAATTACCTAACTGGTAGTTTTTGTTAGATGTAACAGAAACAAGGTGGTGGTGTTCTGTTTTCTGTAGATGATATATAGAGAAGTAATATAGAAGAAATCTGCTCCCCTACAACAAGAGTAGTATCCATCCAGGTATGTCAGACATGGAAGAACCATCCTACACGCTTTCTCCCACTTTCACTGACAATTGGTCTTGTTTTCACTCTTGTCATTTTTCTTTTTCCTTAGTCTGAAAGAAGAATAATTTTGATTTTAAAGGCAAAATTTGTGGTTTTTCCCCTTGCATGTGACCTTAAGTGAACTTTGGCATGTACTTCAAGGAGATGATAAGGGTAAGATAGATAGACAGACAGACAGACACACAGACATATATATATATATGTATGTGTATATATATATATGTTTTCTAATCTACTCAGCTAGTCAGTGCAAAATTGACAGGTAAAATCATGCTGCTGAAGTTACCTGCCATGAATTTCTCCCCTTGCTTCCAAATCTGAGAGCTGGGGAACAGCCGTTTGCATTCCACATGTCTATGCAGAAAGGTGGCCTTTGAGACTGGGCTGTCCTGTGCCAAACACAGTGGCTGGGCATGTTCACCAGACAGCAGCTGGCCGCTCTTCTGTGCCTGAAAATTTAGGGAAAACATTTGCAGCATAGCTCAGGAGGAAGAGCGAGAGCGGGCAGCTCCCTTCAGCATTGAATTATTTCGGTTCCCATTCAAGTGGTGGGAACGTTTCCCACCCAAGCAGGCTGTGCCAGCACCGAGTGCTTTTGGCAAGTCCAACCTGCCAGGCTCACTTGCTCTGTCAGGAACTCTCAACAGGCAACTGACTTTTTGCCATTCAGTCCCGTAGCAATCACTGCAGAGCCTCTTAGCAGGGCCAGATACTTCCTTCCGAAACACCTTTTAACCTACAGGCAGTAAAACATTTCAGGTCACAGTCAGCTGGCCTGAGCTTCTGTGGTTATCTGGGTCTAATAGCTTCCACTCAAGGTGCTTTTAGGCATTGTAGTTTCCTCTTGAGAGTCTTCAGGTCTTTCCAGTAAGTGTAAAGCCTTTTAAAGCTTGAATTTAATACTGTGTAGTCTTGAGTTGGGGGAATCTATAGGTTATGTTTTGGTTGGTTGTACGTCTATGTATCAGAGCACAGAAATTCTGCTGTGATTTGAAAGAAGATTTAATATTGGCTGCTCTTAGCCTTTCTCAGCTCAAGGACTGAGCACTGCTGTCTACCAGGGTTTGCCAAATACAGTCACCAAGAGAAAATCAGTGCTAAACGTTGTCTACACCCAGGGTTGGAGGCAGAATGCCTCCCTGGAGACTTGCTGACTGTGGGCCATCATCCTTTAGCTTTCCGTTAAAGTTTTAGGCTACCTAAGAAAGAGTCTGTCTTTCAAGGTGCAGAGTAGGGAATTTCAAAGAAAGTGAGGGATCTTCCCCAGGCCTGAGATATTCAGTGTTGTTCACTGTGCCCCCAGCCATCTGTAATGGGACTGAAAGGTGGGTGCATGGGAAAACCTCTCCTGCCTTGTGCTTGTGAATACTTCTCTGCATTGCTTGCCAGCATAAAAGTTGGAAACTTCATCTGAGGTCCCATGCAGTCCATGCTGAGGTACACAGGAGTCCCACTGACTTCTTTCTGCCCTTCATCCTGAGCCACTTCTGTGCTATTTTGTGGCACTGACATTCAGCAGGGATGTACCCACGGAAAGGCTGGTTGCTGGTTTGCCTCTCTTTTTGGCTCTCAGTGCCTAGGGGGTCCCTTTTCCAAAAGGCGCTCCCAAAAGAGTCTTATCGCAGGGTCCTCAGTTGTGCACTGTTGGATTTGCAATCCGTGGCAGCAAAACAAACCGTGGAGGCATGGGATGTGCATTTGTTTGCACACATGGGAAGGGGGTGGAGGGAGAATACAATGGGATGAGACTAACTATTTTTCTTATAGAGAAGAGCTGGACCAACTCAGAGTGCAATGAAAATGCTACCCGTGGCTTATGGATGGAACAATAATGAATAAATTCAACCAGATACATGTATTGATCAGATACAGGGCAATCTCTACCTTCTGTAACCCAAATACTTGTCTGAGCTGCTTCCTCCACCCACCTTCTCCTCTCTGATTCTCTCAGCACCTGCTGTATTAAAAATACAATTACACCCCTGAAAAGTGATGGATTTAGACTCTGTCACTTTGTCGATGACCTTTAGATTTAAGACTGGCTCCCAAGTGAACCCTGCCCCACAGGTCAGTAGTTAAGTCGCCCATTATCTCCACCTCCTTTCATCACCCAGCTTTCAAAGAATAGAAGTCAGATCTGCCTTCCTTACACACTTTAGCCATGGTCACTGCATATCATTCCCTAGCAGCAAAGAAGTTTGTAGGAGCCAGTTAGATACTGGAAGATAAATTAGTAAATGATTCATGAATTGTATGCCTCTGAAACGCATGGGTCCTGCAGCTTCTGCTTCTTGCTCAGAGCAAGATGCTAGGATGGATCTTAGTGTCCTGAAACAACTCTGTTTGCCATTTAATTTGGCTGGCTCAGGAATCCTGTGAGTCTCCCTCTGCTACGCTCATCGTACCCTCCTCCTCCCTGATTCAGTACAACTAACAAGGCTGCTGAGTACATGCCTCACCACAAAGTCTTCCTCACTGTGGGCAACACTCCAGAAAAAACAAGGCACCATGCAGATCTAGGATTTCGCAGTGCAATGTCCAGTTCTAGGCACAGTGTGTTCACATCAGCCAGGATTTGAATCCACCGAATCTCAGGCCAAAACCCTGACTGCAGACCTGCCCTTCCTCTAACCATAGGCTGGCCATCACTAGGATTCATGCACAAGACTACAGCGTCCTTGCAAGACACAGTTGCAACATATTTCTTTCCTTACTCAACCCAAATATCCAACTTCAATTATACTCCATAGCCACAAAGGAGATACTGAGAAAGTGCACACGATGAACAGCAGTCTGCACAGCAGGCTTGTTCCTGGTGATGTGTGGGTTACTTTTAAGGACAGTGTACATTGCACCTCTCCTGGCATCAGTTCTCTTAGGTTCTGTGATAGCTGAAGAGTGGCATTTGTCTCCTAGCACCCAGCCACTGAAGAAAGTAATCCTCATTTGACCTGAAATGTGGAGCTATATTCTTCCGTTGATGCTGTTGGAAATTCCAAGTAAAGGAATGTCTCACTGGGATTTCTGCATCACAAAGGCATGGGAGGACACCTCATACCCTCTGTGCAGGGTAGGAGTACCATGGTTTGGAGTGAGCCATGACCCTTTTAACTTTGCATCATGCTTTTTTGTATCAGGAGATACTAAAGATGCTTCTAGAAGATACCACCTTAGCTGGTCTTCCTTGCAATGTTGACAGCCATATCCTCACCAAAAAAATTATAAAAGGAAAAAAAAGTGCTATTCACATAACTCTATTTAGCACTGCTAGTTACAACTAGGAGACTCAGTAGGGTCCTTAGGATGAGGGACATTTTTGTCATTCATTCTAAGGTTTTGCCAGTGCTGCAACATATGTGAGACATTTTCAGCCAGCTCCAAATGACTTGGTGCATCTCCATGCCACAGGTCCCATTATTTCACAGCACAGCACCATGTTAACATGGCTATACCACTGTGGCGTGCCCACTTCCAGAGGAGGCATTCCCGCATTATCCTGAGCATACTAACTAGTTTGGCATTACCTTCTGTAACCAGAGGGTTCTCTCTAAGATGGCATTGCCTTGCTTAGTATAAATACATATTTTGAACCTCACATTTGCTGATTTCATGACTTTTATACATAATCTCTTGAGATGATACCTTTCTCAGGCACATATTGTGCAGAAATCCCTCTCTTGGTGTATCATAGAGCAGTGTCAGGGCTGTGAGACACCCAGTTAAGCATGAAACTGAAACTGGACCTGTGTCCCAGTGATTTCCCATCTTTTCCTCACAACTTTGCATCTGTCATCCTAGTGATTCCTCTCCTTCTCCCAGCCTCATATTCAATTGGGGATTAAGTTGTTCCCACCAGGTGTTAGCCAGAAAGAGCAGCTTTACATCCTAAGCTCCCCTCAACTTTGGATGAGTTTTTATATCTGAACCTGGACTCCAGTCCGAATCTGTAGGTTGTGCCTATCTGAACATCTCCAGATAACGATAGACTCAAATCAGAGCCCAAACTAATTCTTTAGGGTGACTTCTACTTTTTAAAATGGAGTTGGTTAAAATCTTTTGAATTGTGAATATTTGGAAGAAAAACACAACTGTGTTGCACAATGAAATTTTATTTATCTGTCTTTTTCAAGACCTGGTCAAAATCTTCTTAGCATGTACATTGAAATACAATTCAACCAAAAAGTGTAAGAAATCATAATAAACAAAGAATTCCTGTCATTCTTCATCATCTGATAATGTTGTTTCTAACATCAAGACTCCTGCATAAGTGCTGAACAATAGAACGATCCTCTACTGGAAATTCCGTTGTAATGTTTTTGGTATCCTCTACCAAGTGGTATGCAAATGTAAAATGAAATTTTAGAGAAGTTTAAAAAGACAAAGATCAGTTTCTTAAATAATTTATTTGGAATATATTAGATGCTAAATAACATCATATAGCACAAAATATGATCAGTTACACTGTATTTGTTCATGATCATACAGATAAGAAATCCACAAAAAATGAAGAAGAAACTTGACCAAAAAAAATATCTTTGGTAAATATATCTAGTGAATTACACGCTGAACATGAGAGTAGGGAGCTCCTAAATGGAAAAGAGAACAAAGAAAGCGCTGATATGAACCAAAGCAATAACAAGAAGGGAAGCTTTTTAGGATAGAAAATATAACAAGCATGTTACGTCACAAAATTGCCAGGGTTTCTTTCCCCTTCCCTGGACAATAACTCTGCTCACAAGATGTTTTCGCTTGCCTTGGTGACCTGTGTTTCCTAGGATAGCAAGTGGCTGATAGACCAAATAGCACCACCACACCTCGCCAGTAAGTGCTCTGATTTACTTGGACTAATTTATCCTGCTGTAACTCCCAGCGAGTCAACAGAAAGCTAGGAGGAGGACTTGGCTCATTACCTTTGAGGCACTGTGCAGAAGAGGCTGTGACTCTATTCCGTAACATTAAAGTGGGCAGAGGCGGGGAGAAAGCAGTACTGATTTCACAAACCGTGCAAAAGACTCTTAGTGTGTTTCCACTCAGCTGCTCTCCAGCGCAGTCCTCAGCCCTGACAGCTCAGAAATGCAGGGATAAGCGAACTGAAGATTAGCAGTGTTCAGAAACAAAATGAAATCACCATGAACCCTTTCGTTTTGTTTTTTTTTATTTTGGTCAAAATCTGTCCACTGGCATGCCTGTACCTTACAGCACCAGCCCTGGATGGGGTGAGCTGTCTTCCTGCCAAACCTTGGTCTTTGTCAATGCTGGCTGCTGGCTGGGGTTAAACCATGACAACAGGACAGCTCAATAGATGCTTAGCAGCCCTGGCTTCTTTGGTGCACCTGGTGGTTGGTGAGGCTTAAAAAGGCAGCTCAGCTTTGGGTGCCAAATCCCCTCATGCAGAAGGGCTGTACGTGTTATGTGCACAAACCCTATCTCTGCTTCCTGAAGGCAGCTCATTGTCTCACGAATAAACAGAAACAGCCCAGGGGTGTGCCTTGGCACATGGGAGCTCCATTTCTTCACCAGTGGTGAATAGTTGTCTTTTCTAAGCATTAACATGTACCTTGGTCCACATGGAAATCATAAGGACCTGTGTCAGTGGGAGCAAGATCTGACCAGGAAGCAGTTCTACTTAAACCTGGTGTCATTTTTTCTGTTGCTCTAGGCAGCTTTATAATTTGCATGAGAAGTCCAGACCTTTGCTGGCACAGGTTATAACTCACTCAGGAAATTAAATTGATTTGTGGGCAACAACCCACAATGGTCACCTTCATGAAACCTCTTTTCATCCTGCTTATCATCTAAACACCTACAGCATGGCGGTTGGCGTTCCTTACAGGGAACTGACCCACTGAATCAAATGGAAGACATTTACATCAATTTCTTTGTCCTTGCTCCATCAACACATTTGGGATAGTGTCCAGATGGAGGAACCTCAACTACAGCAGGCCAAAGCGGGGAGTTTAAAGACAGTCAGCTGGGTATGCAGGCAGCATGCCCCTAGTCTTGTCCCTGGTCTTGGTACCCCGCCTGGGGCAGACATCAACCCAGCTTCACGCAGCCCAGCATCACAGCACCAGGGCCTTACAGGTGACAGCAGGGATGTGGGCAGCTCAGTTCTGCCTCCCGCAGCAGCAAAAGCAGGGCTGGTTCAGGAACTTGATGCCCAAGACCCGTGGCACACAGCCTGTGCCCAGCACCTCCTGTCAGGCTCGGGCATGCTCCAGCTGCTTCTGTACCCCGGCATGAGAAGGGGTACTGCTCACTGGCGTTTCCATGAAGGTTTTCACAGTGCATCATTGAGGCCTTTCTCCTGGGACCTCCCTCCCAAAACAGGACCTCCCCCATTGCTACAGCTGTTGAAGAACAAAGACGTTTATCCACCAACCTGTTTGATGGGCATTTAAGGCAGGTGGAGCGTAGCTGACCAGCTTCCTTCACATGCACACTGTCACTGCTACGGAGGAGGTTTACTTTGCCTGTTGAACCCACTGAAACTCATCTATGACTATGTCTTCTTTTATTTTAAATTGGCATTTTTGCTTTAACCTAATGTCTAATTTTGTTTAATAATGGTTTGCTCTGACACTAGAGATCCCTCCAGTCTGGTGGAGAAAGATGTAGCCAGGTTCAAGGGCTAGGACTTGTATTTTCAAAAAGAAGGATCAAGCTGGAAATAAGATTCACAGGCTCAAGATGGAGTGCAATTAGCCCCTGGAACCACTGGTGGAGGACTGTGGCAAATATCACATCTCTCAAAATCTTTCACTACCGAGGCCAGATGTCTGTCTTGGACAAATTTTGTGGTGCAGTCATCATTCTTGAGCTCAGTAGTGCTTCCTTGAAATAGCATGGGAGAATAATCTCTTTCCCTGCCAGAAACACTGGATGAATTTCTATGGCCTTATTTATGGAGGAGATCAGGGCAGAAGGCCATTCTGTCTTCGGCTCTGCTGTGACAGCAGTGAGTCCTTCCCAGTTCCCAGGGGCTACAAGTTCTCTGTCTGGTATTCCAGGTTGTTGGCTGACCAAGGATTTCCTTTCCTATTAAATAAAAATGTATACTAAATGAAACAGTAATAAATATAAATAAATAATCACAATAATAGAGGAGCAACCCACAGATTCTGCAAAAAGAGGGGGACTATCAGACTAACACCAGGACCGCAAGTCTCATTGTCTGCTAGGGAGATGATGTCTCTGACCAGCACTCTGCTATATTGCTGCTCACGCCAGGAGAAGAGACACCACAGTTTTCCATCAGTGTCAGCTCCTCCATGCTTTGCAAGCATGGGGCTTGCTGGAAGAACCCCAGGATGCTGCCCCGTGCTGCCGCTGCCGTCTGCTGCAGACCTGGCTCTCCCAGGACCTTGACGAGGAAGTTGATGTATCTCATAGCTAACCGGAGTGTCTCATTCTTGCTCAGTTTTTTGTCTGGCGGGTGGGTGGGAATGAGTTTCCTCAGCTTGGCAAAGGCGCTGTTGACATTTTGCTGCCTCCATCGCTCCCTGGTGTTGGTGAAGATCTTCCTTGTCATTCTCAAGGTGCTGCAAAGCAAAGGAGATGGTGAGTGAATGCTAGATGCCCCAGGCTTTCACGTAGGCTGCTGCTCTGGGGGCACTGTAACCTCTGGGCCAGCAGCAAGCACACAGTGGTGGTGCTAGGCATTTCTAGTTTTTGCCCTCTGTGGCTGATGCCCTTGTCCTGCATGTCCTGCACAGATTCCCTAATCCCTAAAGTCATGTCCCCATTCACAGCCATGATCATAAGCACTGCAGCTGCAACCAGATGCCAGAGTCCAGTAAGGACTTCACAAAGGAGTAAATGGAGTTTAATTTCCTCATACAACCATTTGGTGCTGCTACGAGCCCAGCTCCTGAGAGTTCCCCTGCAGCAGAGTTCCCAATAGCCAATGCATTAGTCATCCCACCAGGCTGTGTGAGGGAGACCCAGGCACTTTTTATGGGGGAAGGCAGGCAGGCCCAGGGCAGAACACATCCATGCTCTCCCAGCCCCAGTTCACACGTTCTTGGGGGCTGCTCCCAGCTGGCCCAAGCTTAGCGACTCGTGGCTGGAGCTAAGCCAGGCAGACCTTCATCATGGGCCTTCAGTGAGCAGACAACTGACACTACAGACACATGTGATTATGGTTATTTCAGGAGACTTCTGCGGGGAAGCAACAGTCTGATTCCCTGCCCAGCCCACACTGACTGCTCACTGCTGGTGGCAGACACTCTTCAGTCTGATCCACTCAGGCTTCTGCTTTAGCCTCTGAGAGCTGCCAAAACTAAGCCACAAGTGCCATGAGTGCAGGCTGCAGAGGGGAAGTGCAGTTCCTACAAAATGTCTACGTAGGTGTTACCTGTCCACCCTGCCTCACAGAGCTGAGCAGCAAAGGGAACCCAGTGCCCAGAGCAGACCTGGCAACAGAAGAGCGCTGTGCAAGGGGTGCACAGTAATTCTAAATGCCATTTACCAGAAAGGATGTAAAAAGCTCTTGGGGTTGCCCTAACCCTGCTCCCACTGCCATTGGAAAGAGTCTTCCCTTCTTTCCCACAGCCCTGCAGGAGACACTCACTTCTCCATTTCTGAAGCTGCTTTTTATGCCAATGGCACACAGACAGTTGGAGCAAGGAAAAACTATCCGCAGCCAAGAGACTAAAGGACAAATGTTTCCACTTACCCTCTTATGCATGTGAAAACCTCAGCTTTTTATATTCATTGGCAAACCCATCCTTACAGCAGTCCCACAGGGGACTGGGGAGCAGGAGGTATAGCACCCTTCACCCCCAGAAAGAGGAAACTTTGGGGTGACAGCCCAGCTGTGATCCCGTGTCTGTGTGAAACAGCCTCATACCTGCAACCAGCCATATGTGCAAGACACTTGGGGTGCACCAAAGTACATGGTAATAGTCCGGGTGAATAAAGAAATCCCAGTGTGACTCAGAGGTTAATTGGGGTGCCTTGGCAGGGAGACAAGACATGCATGGCAGACAGAGAAGTTCCCTCCCAGCTCCTTCAAGTCCCAGTCCAGCACTGATTACAAATCACCCGGGAAACACAGTTACAGCATTGTAAATTATGTCAGAGCCGTGTTCAGAGACCTTGGTCAGAGATGCAGCTAATACAGATGCGCCCATGTATACTATATATGGCTACGCTCATGCCACCCATACTTTGCAGGCTCCTCTTGGACGTAGCCTTTACAGAGCTAACACATTTCTATTTTGGTAGAAGTCTGAAATTACTGTCAGGCCCAGTTGTCTGCTCTGCCTTCAGGGGACGAGAAAATTGTCTCACCATAATGTCCTTGCTTCGTGAGAGGCTCATTTAAAAAACAAACCCTCATATTTCAGGTTGCTGACAGTTTTTCATATTTTTTGTGGACTTATGTTGAGACCCATTGCTTGATCCAAATGGGGATTGTATCTATTTTTTTAATGATTCTCCTACTCCATCTATTACTTTTGGTTTGTGCTCTGGGAACAAAACTACTTGGTACTTTGCACCTACCTGAAACAGCTAGCATGTACCTTTTTGGCAAGAACACTGCCACATCAGTGACAGGGATTTTAAACACTGTCTTCCTGTGCTCCTCTGTAATGCAGCGCATTCACTCCTCAAGGCAAAACTTTTGCCTTTACAGTTTTATTCTTCCAAGCAGCTGCTTGGATCCAGGTGAAATTCAGAGTGCCACCTGCTTCTCTCTCTCTCTTCTGTTTTTGGTGTTTGTTGTTTGGGGTTTTTTAACACAAATTTATCTGTGTACAAAGGGATTTATTTTTTATAACATAGGGAAAGTTATTTGGGTTTCCTTGTTTCTTGTAATGGGTTGGGTGGATTGTATTTTGCCAGGCCTTTCAGTCTCTGCACTGTAATTCTGGTATGTGGGTCTGGGTTTGCTGGATGCCTGTTTACATCTCAGCTACAAATACCAACAGAGGGTCTGCTCCTTCTCTTTGTCCTGCAGACAGTCCCCAGCACAGCACTCCAGGAAACCAGGTTAGCATCCAGCCCTGGTGCTGTGAACATGTCATCTTGTCCTGATAGCGGTATTATTGGTGGAAAAATAACCCCAGCCTACTCCTTCACACCATGATTTCTTTGTCTCTCTTCTCTTGCCTTTGGAAAGGACAATGCTACCTTTGTGGTCACAAGCCTTGTCAGCAAACAGATGCCTTTGTGAGACCAGCTCATGCTTTACACTTCAAAAACGTGTGTTTGTATTTCTGACATTTATTCAAGATCAGCAAACAACAGCTCCTTCCCTCTCCCAGAGCCTCCTCTTGCGCTGATAGCTCTATGGGGAGCTTCATTTCAGGTGTAATCCACCTCCGTACGTCTCTCCACCTTAAATTCCTCTCTGCTTTTTCCCTTTACTGGTGCGAGTTTCCTGTTGTTGTGCTCAGAGTTTCACCTAGAAACATAAGAGAAAAACGAGCCTGGTCCAGTCCTGCAGTAATTGTAATGTTTCAGCACAGCTTCTTTTCTCGTATCATCACCTACAGATCTCTCAAGTTCTCTGTAACCACAGCACCTTCCAGTTAAAGTGCAGCCAGTTTACTGACAAGGGATCTGATTTTCATTCCTTTTGTCTCATTCCCTTCCTCCTCTTCCCTCCTTCTCTCCAACCCTCCCCATGAAGCTTGGCTTTCAATATGATATTACTAGCAGCTTCAGGTCTTCGCTAATCTTGCACATCTGAGCAATGTATTCTTTAGCTTTCTCTAATGCACTGTATAAAATATGTATTGTCTAGTGGCTGCGTGCGGCTTATATCCCACTGGTGCATTTTAAATCTGTGCAGAAATCACCTGATTGTACATATCATGGACAGATAAATTGCACTAACCTGCAAGCCTGGATTCTGTGCTTTCTGGTCACCTTCCCTAACCACAGGTTAACAGCCCCACATCTAGCTACCAATAAAGAAACCCAGGAAGACAGAAGCTTAAATTCAAGAGGATTAATTTTGCTCTCAGGAATGTAAATCTGGAAGGTTACACCATTTTCACTGGAGGAATTACTTCGAAGGGCAAAATGTTGCCACTGAGGAGAGGATTTAACTCAGATCAAGAAGACACGTCCAGAAGTAGCCGGTAAGTGCAGTTTCATGAGCTAAGATCCACATCTGCAGGGTGTAAAGAGAATTGTGCAAAGAAATAACCCCAGCCCAGCAGTGAATCGGCTCCAAGAGCCAGAAAGAGAAAAAACAAAACACCACCACCCACCAAAAAGATAACTGAAGCTCTTTCCACCCCCCTGCCTACGCCTTTGAAAAATATAAAAATGGGGGGGGAAATACTGGCTGTGGTTAATGCAGCCCCAAGTGTCACCAGACAAAAGACTAAACAATAGAAAAGATGAAGATCTCTCCCTCGGTAGCAGCAGTTCTCACAGCCTCTCTATGCAAAAGCCATTCAGGCAATTCAGGCAGCAGCAGCCAAGCAGCTTAGGCACAAAGCACCATCTCTGCTAGGACATCCCCCAGCAAATGGCCCCTGAGCCAGCGGTTACTGTCTGAGGGCTGGCAGGGGACTCGCCGGGAGCCCAGCACTCAGTCATAATTAGCAGGCTGCTATTAAATAAAGCTCTTGGATGAGAAAGTTCCTCCCTCAAGCTATACCTTTGACCTCCGTGAAGTTAAATCCATGTTGAAACTGGCCACTGGAGACCTACTCCTGCAAATCTTAATCAGACAGCAGATGCCTGCTGCCAGCAAGAATTGGAGTGCTTCTAAGTAAACCTGCAGTGCCACACCGTTACTCCGTGGGAGAAACCCAGTGCCTGCTAAAATTGGTTATTTAACATATTGTATTGGATTTTGTGAAGTCCCCTCAGCCCTTAAGTAAATGGCAACAGAAGAGCAGATGGTGCCTGTTTCCTGTATCAGGCAGGTGCTTGTGAGCCTGACCTACCACAGGGAGCAGATTCCCCAGCTATGACTCCTCGCTGCTGTGCTCTGTTCACTTTGCATCAGTGTGATCTGGAGAAGAGGAGAAAGAGGAAGCTCATTGTTTCCCTCTTCAGTTTCATGCGAGCCTCAGAGCATGGGACTCAGCTCCATGCAGAGGGGAAGATGGAGCATGGATGTCACAAGACATTACACTGTCTATCCATAACGTGTGACTTTTTTTTTCCCCCACCCCCTAGGAGGAATAAGCTCAAACTCTTTGCAGCTGAACCATGCTCTATTTGCTGCGCAGTTGCCTGGATTGCAAGGACTTCCTTTGGGTTGGGAGAGGAAGGAAGAGGAGAGGGGACAATGCATCCCAGCTTGACAGCTTGCAAGAGGAGCAGCACACCTCTAGGCACAGCCTCTTCCCTCCCAGCTTTCCTCAGCCCTCTCTCTCCATCGCCGCCTCCCTGTATCTTGGCACTATACCCCTCTCCAAGTGCCTCCCACCTGAAATCCCACAGGTGTGCTGGTGGACAAGAACACAGAGAGAGCGCGCAGTGCAGCGAGCCAAATGCTGGGCTGGCAATCAGAGAATTGAACTTCTGCCCTCATTTCTGCTGTTCTTTGCCTCAGGCAAATTCCCTTTTTTTGCTGCTCCTCCATGTCCCTCCTGCGTGTAATTACTCTGTCTCAGCTGCAAGGTTTGTGGAAAGGAAAGCATTTTTGTGTGTGTGTGTTACAGCAGCCACCAGCACACAGTGGCCCAGCCTTGCTCAGCATTGGTAGCTGCTGTGTTTGTGTAATGAAAGAGAAGAGCCTGTCCTAGCTCTCGCAGGGCAGTTCCTAACACCAGCAGTGAACTTCATTTTATTTCAAGTAAGATGTGGGAAGAGGAGCTACTTCAGGAGTAAACAAGGGCTCCTTTCACTGCCTCATGCCTCTGTTGGGAGTGTTATCTGACAATCATACCACAGTACAAAGTACAGCAGAGCAGCAAAAGCGCTATAAAAACCAGTCAGTGCTGACAGAGTGATTTACCTTTTTTAGAGTCTGTAAATCTGGGACAAAACACACAAAGTGGAATCTCTGCTTCTGGGAGCCCTCCTGTCTAAAAGGGCAGCATTTACAGAAACTCTCACAGCTACACTGTGCTCTCGTTGAACTTTTAGGAAAAGGAAATCGCTGGAGTCTTCAAAAGCAACTGTGTAAAGGTCTCAAGCTTAAGTCAGCCTTCGTGTTTGGGGATACTAGTCTATCTGTGATCACAGTTTCAAAAATCAAGTTTTTCGCCTGACCCAGTGTTGCCCCAGGGTTGCTTAGCTTTGTAATCCGCTTGCCCTCTGAGAGAGTGCAGATCTTCAGTGGGGGAGAAAGCTCCCTGCTTTCTGAGAAATCAGCCTAGCCTGCAGACTTCATAAGCTGGACACCCTGGCATCGTGTCACCTAAGGCTGCCTCAGGAAAGGTAGGTCTGTAAAGCAATGGGCTGCCACCCAGCAAGCATTTGGGAGAGCACAAAATGTGCGGTTAAGAACTTACTGATAGTGATGAAGAGGTTGACTCAAGGAAAGGTTTACTCTGCACATGGGAGTGGTTTGGGGTTTTTTCCTGTGGCTCCCTGTTGTCAATGCGCAAAACAAAGAACCCACTCATGGGCTGCAACAGCTTTTGCTAAACGGAGGTCTAGTGTATTGGTATGGACATGACAGCTTGCAAAGCTGAGAAAGGAACACTCTGCCAGGAGGTTTAGCCTTTATTTGCTGAACTTGCACTTGTATTATTTTCTGTTCAAGAAGATCTGAGAGTCTTTCTTGGAAAAGTGTGGCTCTGTCCTCCTGGTCCCTTCTCCAGTAAGGCCCTCTTGTGTCAACGTGTGAACTACAGTTCCAGCGGGTTTCCTTTAAAAACAGTCTCTGCCAAATTAACTTCCCAAATACTACATACAGACACTATCCCTGTGCTTCAGTGTTAACACAGAGAAGAAAAACAGCTTGGCGGTCTTCCGGGAGTTCTTCAGGGACTCATTCTTTCCAGATCCAGTCTGTAAAACCCTGTTCCACACAGACACTTGCTCCCACCTCGTTACAAGCACTCATTCCCGCATGCGTCGCTCTGCACCTGCCACTATGAGGCAGTAAGGCAGCTGTGAATAGCAGAAACACGTCCATTTTGCTTTAACTTCCTTGCCTTGCCTGAAGATGTAGGAAAGTCCATATCCTCCTTACCGAAAGGCTGTCGTGTAAAGAAGGAGGGGGGACCAGATGCTGCATGTCTTAGAACTCGGCAAAGACCGGTCTGCAGCAGCTCACACTGTTACAGGAGTTGTTAGGAGCAGAGAAGGGAAAATCCAGCGCTGTAAGGGGTGTTTGCATCAGGGGGAAGGTAGATCTCGTATTATGTTTGGATATGACCCCCAGCGAACATTTGCTTTTGCATTTTTTCCAGGTCTGCTCTGAGGCAAATCTCTCTGTGACTTCAGCAAAAGCAAGATTGGAAGTTTGACAGCATCCTGATAGCGGCGTGCAGTGCCCTGTCTTCCTACCAAACACGAGTTAAAACCAGTCTACTGACCACCATGGCATCACCCCAGGAATTAACTGAGTCTGCTGTGCATAAGACTAGAGGTCACCATAAGCACGGAGAAACATAACCACCATGGCAAATCCTAATTTCCAAAAGTGTGATACAAACCACTGCAAGACAAGGACCACAATCCTGTTTTCCCCTAAACGTCATGCCGCTAACCTCCATGGGGCTACGCCTGATAGAAAGATCAGCATGAAGATCATCCCTGCCTCAACCACACTCTCATGGGCACCTGCATTTAGTCCCCAAGCCTGGCATGCTGACTCTGTGAGCACTTAATTTCTTGGATCAGCTGCTCATATCACAACTACTTTAATGATTTATGTAAACAGGCAGCAAAAACAAGCTGCATTTATTTTAGTTATTTTTTGTGAAACAATATAGAAAGGCATGGTGGAAAAAGGTTCTAAAAATCAAATATCGTCTTACACTGTTCTATGGAAATCAGGAAGGATAGAGACAGCTACTTCGAAAAATGCTTGGTTTATTGTTTATCAACTTTCTCAGGCAAATACAGCTTTATGCAGAAGGCTACCCCTGGAAATATAAACATGTTCTAGACTGGCAGTTTCAAAAGTTTTTTTACAAATCTGAGAGTTATTAATATTTACCAGCAGAAATGAAATTAATAAAATTGCTAAACTTTTCCTCCGAAGTGAACTATTGAACTGAGTAAAATTCAAAAGCCTATGTATTTTACATACGCATCAGCTGTAAGACAGATGACCAATAAAGTAGCGGGGATATTTTTAAATATGTGTGGATTGGAATTTAAAACTGTTTCTTTACATCTTTACATGTTGACACTGTCATAGGATTTCCACACAGTCTAGTGCATAAGCATACAGTAAAGTCTAACAAATGCATGATTATCTGTGCTTTTGCAAATTATTTGTTTTAAATATCAAACACTATTGGAGAATTCTGTTAAGTTTTAGTTCTAAACTCAGAGAGTCTATGATGCTCTCTGTGTAATCATTTTGCACCAGTGCAATAACTCTGATTTACATCACTTTGCAGTGGTATAAATATATTTGCCTAGTGTTGATTAAACGCAGCCACATGTAAGTGGCCGTTTCTGTAACTATTCTGTTTGACAGATCAGGTGGCTTCCTTACTCAACTTTTTGATTACAAGGTCCAGAGGTGCCATGATAAGAAATAAAAAGCCAGTGGATGGTAAAAGGCTATTGCAGAAATTCCTTCCTTTAAGGATATTCCCTGCTCCGAGAGGAAATTTTGGCATTCCTAAGAAAGTTGCAAGATAAGCCCAAAAGAGAGGAGGCAACACTGTAAAGAGAAGAGGCCGTTGTCACTTACTTTTCCAGTCACAGGTGCTTGTGGCTCTTGAAACCTGGTCAGCAGGTGAACGGACAGCAAAATCGGATGCTTCCTATTTTTCTTTCCTGACTGCTCTTGCAGTGCCTGGCCGCAGAGCCTGCTCTCGCTGGAGTCAGCCTAGCGCTGGTCCTGGCTGCTTCATTTATAGAGTAGCAGGTCCTTTGTCTGGCGCGTGTCACCACTAGTCCTAGCAATCCAGGGAGCTTGTTTTGCATCTCCCAGGAGATTCTCTCTGTCCTGCCTTTTCTCTCCCCATATTGCCCTTTTCTGGGGCTGGTATGGGGCAGTAGCTGAGACCATGCTTACTAGCCTTAGTGACTCCGGCTAGGTCAGGTGCACTTTGCAGGAAAGGATGGAAGCTGCTTGTGGCAAGAATCTAATTTTTCTCTTTTTTTTCTTCTTTTGGGGGGGGATTTTTTTAAAAATCTATTTACTCAGCTCTGAGCTTGTTAATGTTTCCAGAGACAGAGATGCAGTACTCATTCAAAAGCCAGCTTTAACATGACTCAGTACTGAGGAACAGGCTGGTGTATTTATTGTATTCCTAAGCAGAAGATTCCCTCTCTGCTCTGACAGTAAGTGCGGTGAGGTTGTGGGGGTGATCATGTGCAGGCAAATCGGTCCTGCGCTACCTTTTGTGGTGAGAGCTCCCTTTCACTTAGAGTCACGGCTAGCACCTTCTGCAGCCTGGAGGACAGCTACAGCTGCTGCAGTCTCAGCACTGCCCCAAGCCCTGCGCTGGCCCTCTGCCTGAGTCCGCATGACAACAGGAGGCTGCAGGTGTGAATTCACAAGTCTACCAGCTTGCCCTTCACTTCGGGGCCCACGCAGTGCACTAAGGGTAGGTTTAATTCATGCTTTTACAGCAAAGATGAGCCAGCTCCATACCCCTGTGGCTAGGACACAGGGTCAGAGAAACAGAGACTTCTTTCTCCACTGCTGGGGTGGCCCCAAAACTACCTCGCAGCTCAGGGACAACAGGCAAGCAAGCTGACATCTGACTGCAAAAAAACCAAAAATTGCAGACTAACACCATCTCCACCACTGGAGCACACGCATCGTGTCCATGACAGAGACTGGTCCATCCAGCCTCACCCTTCCCTGGGTAACAACTCTCTTCATATGTGAAACACTGGAACAGGTTGCCCAAAGAGGTGGTAGATGCCCCATCCCTGGAAACATTCAAGGTCAGGTTGGACCGGGCTCTGAGGCACCTGATCTGGTTGAAGATGTCGCTGCTCATTGCAGGGGGGTTGGACTAGATGACCTTTAAAGGTCCCTTGCAACCCAAACTATTCTATGATTCTGTGAAAATAGTCACAAAATTGCCCCAGGCACAAGCCAACAAGGGCATAGCCTTGTTACAAACATACAAAGCCTTTGGGACCCATATGACCTTGTCTGCCCTTCCATCCACTTCTCCATTAGGTACCTGGAGTTTGCTTTGGGTGGAGATAAGAGTAAACAGGGCAACCAAGAACAAGACACCTATTTATGCACTGGGAGCAACAGGATACTAAAGGGGAGCAAGGGATGGGGAAGGAGAAGCCCCAGCTAATCACCCCACTACAGTCATGGGGCAGGAAAATGCCTGCATGCAGGATAAGGCAGCTTTAAGCACGCTCCACTGCTTTCCTCTGCCAAGCCCCAAGAAAGCTCAGCTCTTACCCAGACCACCTCACCCAAAACAGCAAGCGGGCTAGGTAGGGCTCACCTACCAGGTTTTTAAAAGCACTGTGAATGTTTCAGTTAACAGGATTGCCCCCATAAATATTAACAACCCAGCAGTGGAATGATGTGGTTGCTCTCCGGAGAGAGAACGAGCCCCAGGTCCCCGCCGGAGCAAGTCGTCCCCCGCAGAGCTCGACTGAAGGTTCAGCCCTTTCACATGGTAAATTAACAGCGGCACTACAGCCTGAAAGCTGTGTCAACCGCTTCATTTAGCACAAGTGTTATGTTAACTAAAGGCCCTATTCCGGAGGGGCCTTTGGCCTCACAGAAGCCTAATTTCCATGTAATTTACATTGGAAAGTTGCGGAGTGCCCCTCCTTTCTGTTACATCTCCAACCCATTATTTACCCAAAATCTGCCCTGAGATGCTCCAGCCAGCAGTCACGGTAGGGAAGCAGGCTTGCCAGTCCAGCAAGGGGAGGGAGGTGAAGCTCTTTATCCCTAACTAACTGCTTGGATACTTCACTGCCTAGGGCTTTCAAAACCTGGCCAGATGAAGCACTATAAAATATAGCCAGGAAAGTATCTGTCCTTGCAAGGAGAGGGCCTGGATGGGCTGCTATTCATTCTCACTCATGTATCCATGCAAGAGAGCTGGTTCCTGCTGCTGTTGCTGTCAGATACATGCCCTCTCCAGAGGCAGGCTCATGGCGAGAAACCTGCCTCACTGGGGAAACTGGAGGAGAAAAAAGGGACATCCTAGCCCCCTCCCGTGTACTTCAGAAAAGCTACCACCACATCTGTTTAGTGTTTCAGCCACATCCCAAGGTCTCCTCGTCTCCCTTCTGTTGTACGAGGGAATTACTCCTCCTGAACACCTCTGCGGCAGCCCAGCTGAGGCTGTGCAACCCACAGCACTCGGGAGGCCCTCGCCTTCCCCTTGCTCTCCTGGTCCCCACTGTCCTCTGGCACCCTGCAGCCCCGACTTCTTTCCTCCTCTAAGAAGCCATCACAGCAAAGCTCTGCGTCTGCTGCAAGCACAGCAGCACTTTCTCCTGCACTGCTGGGACACTCCATGACCCACTGTCAGGCCCTGGGCAGGAGGTCCCAGGTGCCGAGCCGGCATTGGTGTCAAGTCATTGGGAATGCTGATGAGATGGCACCGGGATACTGACTTTTACGCCAAATTTAAGGTTCTTTTCCACCCTGTCAGATTGCTCTGAAGGGGTCATACATGAGTGTCTACTTCACTGTCTTTTTATTAAGCTTCCTATTGAACTGTGATTACTTGGCACCGATGAACCACACCAGTCACATTCAACTTCCTCTCCGTACTTGGCAGTGACATGGCAGCAGGGGGAATACATTATCAATACATCCCTGAAGTCCTGGGATTACTTTTCCCTAGAGCAATCCACAGTTGCCAGGATAGTATAGCTCAGCCAGGGGCAAGGAGAGGGGAACAAGAGCAGTGAAAGCAATATTGCACGCTGGGCATGCTCTTCCTCACAAAAATTTCTGCCAGGATCCATCCTGACAGTTTCCTTGGAGTCTGGGGCAATTCTTTACCTGCAACAGGTCTGGTTTTTAGCAGCCACCCATTATCAGTTCATGAAAAGTCAAGGGGAAACAATATATTTTGTAACTTGCACTCTGCCTCTAGACTGCAGTGGATATTAGCATATTTGCTGGTGTAATGGCCACATTTTCCCTCCTCAGATACTTCTCTCAGAAAGCAGAGTCCCAGTGCCGTTACAGCACCAACAAGGAGAGGAGGCTGGGGAACACTGCGTGTGCAAATGGGGTAACTAGGGACATACAGCTGTTGTGTCTGCAGATGCAGAAACCTCTATTTTATTGCAGCAGTGCTGGCGGGCCCTTGCTGAAATGCAGAGCCACTCTGCCAGGCAGGTACACATTTTTCCTAGCAGAGGGACATTCCTCGGCAAGTTTGATGAAACAAAAGCAGGGAGAGAGAAGAAAATGTAGTGTCAGCCCTCTCAAGGGTAAGAACTGAGGCTGAAGAGGAGAACAGGAGGACACTCTTTCCCCGTTTCTGCTATCATGCCCAGCATGTCCTCCCACCAGAGGCAGTGCTGAACTCACATTTAGTGCACTCGCTTTCTGAAGAACCAAACTTCAGTCAGCTCATCAGCTTGCCTCAGCACCACAGATACTGGTAACAGTTAGACCTGGATGAAGCAACAGACTGCCTGCATTGTCAGTCATTTATGCAACAGCATTTACATGTGTGGCTCTGCAAAGCCACAGTGTAGATGTAAGAGCTGGCCAGTTTGAAGAAGTCAACAACACGTGGGTGGTTGCAAAGTGTGAACGTCCTCACAACTGGGTTTCTCATGTCCGTTTTTGAAATTCGGCATGCCGGCATTTAAATTCCAGCCCCTGAAACATCCTAGGGGAGTAACCCTAGTTATTCCTCTTCCTAAAAGGAAGAAAAGCTGTTCCTGGTGTATGTGACTGTGTGGCATGCAAGCAGGAGCAAAAGGCTTCATCCTGCTGCTACACAGCTTCCAGGGCCAACAGAAGCCTCTCCAAGATAGAGTAATGGTCAGCTGGAAAAAAAAAAGTTTGTGTTTCACACTGGGCCAGACCTCAAACCCTGTCTTTCTCCAGCAAAACTCTCACTGCAGGTGAGCAGGAAATCAAAGAGAATCCTGCCTAAATATGGGCAGAGGTTTCAGAAAATGGGCCTGGGTTCAAATTATTTTTCCCCCTTTGTGGGGTGACCCCTTTCAGTCTGATGAAAGCAGCACACAGAAAGTGATGGACAGAAAAAGGACAGCAAGAGGCTGCAAACACACAGCCACATTATCACTGTGAGTTCAGAGCCACGCTCTACAGATGGGAACAATAAGAAGTGATTATACACATCTGGGCTCCTGCCCTTTAAAATCAAAATTTAGATCAATAGATTTTGAATATAGTGAGCTGGAGGTGGCTGCTTGAGGTTCAGAACAGCAGCTGCATTCAGACTGCTGAAATATTAAACTTCCATCATCTGAAGTTTTTTGTAACGTTTTGAATCTCTTATTAGTGTTAACAAAACACTCACATCAGGGGGTGCTTTAAATTCTGCCCACACTTTTCGGCTTAATTCCAGAAGCCAAAAAATCTTCTCTTTTTTAATGCTGAAACTTGCAGCTAGCCTTGAAGAAAATGTTTAGCCACAGAAGAAAGAGACTGAAAACCTAATGTTTCTCTAAACCTTCCACTGGGAGCAAGAGAGAAGAGACAAGCAGCTCATTTTCCCTTTGACACAGATGTACCTAGACATTAAAAGTTCTTTGGAAATCACCTAAAATACAGAAAAACAAGGCAGTCATCTCAGAGAATCAGCAGCTACCATTTTCACTGGCATACAGTGCTGAGGTCAGCCAGGTTGCATGCAGCAAAAAGGCCACCACATAAGCATCACTCAAAGCAGAGATGCAAAGAAACGTGGAGCTGAATACAAGAAAACCTTCCTGGCCACATTACAAGCCCTGAAGGGTCTTTGCCGTAGATGTGTTCGCGTCTTCTACAACAGTTTTTTTACTAATGACAAAAAGTAGGGACTGAGATATTCATTTTCCAGTATGACTTCAAGCAAAACACTCAGCCCCCAGCCATGTGAATTTGATGTGTTGGGAGTTGCCAGGCTTTTGCACAATCTGGCAAGTTCTCGTTCTTCGTGTGCAAGTCTTTGAAACCATGTGGCTTGCTCTTTGAGGTGAGCTCTTGCAAGGAACAAGGAAATTTGCTCTGAATCCCCCTAACATCTCTTCTTAGTGCAGGTGGCTGCTTGCGAATGGCTGAGGTTGAAATCCTCGAAGGAGAGGTCCCATATTTGGTGTTTGAGACTGCTCCTCTTGCAGGACCAGCAGTGCATATGTGTGCAAAGGGAAACTCCAAGAAACCTGGCATCTCAGGAGTTATGATTACACAGTCCGTTTCACGTAGAAAAACCAGACCTGCTCACTATTCTGACTCTGAAAGGTAGCTTTCTTCCTTTGCTTTTAAAGTTTTGCCGTCCTATTTTTTCTCAGTTATGAATGTATGCCTTTATTGCTGCCTTGATGATGGAGAGATGGTACAATTAATTTCAAATTTCATTTTCAATTGCTTTGTTTCCATTGTTTTTAAATACACCTCTACATTTCAGATGCCCAGCTGGTGTAAACTGATGTACTTTCATCGGTTACTATAGAACAGCGCTGATCTGCAGCATGCAGAAATCACTCCATTACTCTTTCTATTCACCTGTATTCCATCATATGACTGCGCTATACGTCTCTCTACTTTCCACTGGCTCTACAAAAGCCAACAGCAGCCAGAGGAAGGAAGACAAATTCTTGGCAAAATTCCTCAAGGGGAGAACTGTGCTGTCTGCATATCTGACCCTCTGCATTTTCAAAATGATTTTGCAAGGTTAGCTGGAAGCTCCTAATACTTTGGACCAGGGTGTCCATTCCCCACCTGACCATGAGTATCATTCCGGCAGAGCTGGCATCCCAGCCCCTCACATCACAGCACAGGGAAGCAGCTCCATTAACACCAATAAAGTCCTTCGTGTACACCTTAGCATGTTTTCACCCCAGCTGTGTCACCTGAGCCCATGAAACCAAGACATGTGCTGTGATTAGCTTGACCCATCAAACCAGCAGGGTCTAAACTCTGTATGTGCAATATTTTTAATAGCCTGTGAGTAGCCCTTCAGACAGCTTTGCCTACCCACTGTGAACAAGATGTAAGTATCAGAATGTGTATTCAACAGTGTGGAGAAGGACTGGGGAACAAATTCTTTTGATCATCTCTGAGTACCAAAAGCCCAGTGGAAAAACCTACCTGGGGTGCAAAACCTCGTCTCCAGTGTGTTGCATCTGCCATGAGAGAAGCAGCCTCATCTTTGTCACAAACAAAAGGAACTGCTTTCAGCCAGGAGTATTATACAGCAAATGTAGGTCAGCTCAGCTTTCTGGGTGGCTTTCAGTGGCCGCTCAAAGAATAGATAAGCTCTCAACTCCTCTGTTTTAGTTGTAACTGACCTCTCTTGCTTTCCTCAGCTTTCTACTCCAGTTTGTAAAAAAAACCACCACCACTCCTACATGGATGAAAATGTGACAGCCTCAGAGACCAAGTAAGTGCCATAAGCCACATTTTGAGTACTGGTGAAACTTGAGTAAGATGCTGTTGTGATTGCCCGGGCTCCTGACAAGTGTTTCAGGAAGACATAATCCGATATGAAACCCAGAGCCAGAGGATGTGATTACTTTGCATGCACTAAAGCACAAGTGAAGGTTTTAGGTGATACAGTGCCTGCATGTCCAGGCTTTGCAGACACAACTTCAATGGCCGTTTTTGATAATCTGTCCCTTCATTCAGTTTGGTCACTGTGTTCAGTGACTAAGTCCAGACTGCTGACAGCACCTCTCAACCCAAACCTTGTTTGGGGTGCTGGGCTTTACACTATGAATGAACGAACTCGTAACAGATCATGAACGCAAAAGAAAGGGCAGGAAGTCACTTTGCTCCAAGGGGGTCAGGGATGCTCTTTCAGTGCACCAAAAGTAACATCCCAGGGCAAAGCCCTGGCCTCCAGGAATGCACCAGCATTGCCCTCCTCAACCGGGTACTGAGACACTGTTAATACACACGCAGCACCCACTCCTGACCTTTGATTTGCTGGTGTCTCCTGCTGCTTTGCCAAGCAGGAACACCCGTCTGCACAGAAACAAAGCCCTGCTCTGCTACTCCTCATCTCGGCACCCTCCGCCCACCCCTTTCAGCAGCACTGCCTTTTTGCAGTTTAAATGTTTCTTTTTAGAGTGCCTTTTATTTCCAGCTTGGAGAGCAGGGGGACGAGAGATGGGATAGGGATGCTGAAGTAGTAATTTACATAATCTGATTAACAGAGGATTATCCAATGGCTGCTGAACAGCCTTAGTGTGCTTGAGCTAAAAACCTTACTATTCATTGCTCTCACCACCCTGCAGGACGGCTGCACCTGCAGCACCAGCTAATTCTCTCCTGGGGACTTCAAGGAAGGAGAAAAGCAGGGGCATATTTTTATTATTATCTGGGGGAGGGTTGAGGAGCTGCAGTTTCTTGTGTGCAGTCCCTAATTGATCTGTCTGCATTAGTCTTCAGGAAGCTGAAATGAAAGCAGAGCCAGTTGGCATTATCAGGAACAGCCATCACCTTTGAAAAGGGCCAGCTTGTGTGGCTCCTCCCGGTTTCGCTGTGGGTAGTTCAGTGGGGCCCATCCAGACCTGTCACAGAAAGGAGCTGGGTAGAAGGGTCCTGCACATGCAAGAACCAAAAGTACAGTTTTCCCTGTGCTCACCAGTACCCTGCTCAGCTGGGAGCAAACCAGACCCGATCCTTGATCTAACATCACCAGACAGCTTCTCGGGCTGTAGCCCACACCTCTCCCCCCAGATACAATGTAGTGACATGGGGATGAGTATGCTCAGGGCTTGTGAAGCCTCACACCCCACATGTTATCTTTTTATTGCCCACAGGCTGCCACACGGTCCACTTATCCAGGGAGCTGGCTGAGGTGGCAACCCTGGGAAGGGCAGCAGGACCCACCAGAGCAACCCAGCTGTATGCTCAGGGGAGGAGGAATAAGCCTGCAAAACCGGTCTCCCACAAGCACAGTCCAAGACCTCCCATACAGGAGAGCAGCTAACTCTCCTGTAGCAACTCAGCAGGCAGGCTAAAAAAAACCTGAAGAGAGGAGAAGGCGAACGCCATAGCTCCTTGGACATACTACAAAACTCAGCAGCGCATAAGGGCATTGCCTGGTGCTGAGTCAAGCTGTCCCAGAAGGAGGGAGAGATGGACGAATTTCAGGTCCTGGCAAGACAAGAAGAGTTCAGCTGCCGGTTTCAACAGAACCAGGTCTGCACCCCAAGCGCCCACTCATGATGAAGGGGTGAAACTCCAAGCTGAGAAACATGTTAACAGTAGAATGGAAAGAACTGGGGACACAGATCTCCAGATTAGGAGAAAGAGCAGGTAGCATGAGCTGGACCTTCCCACACACATTCACATCAAAGCCAGGGAAAGAGGAAGAATTTAGACATTTTTCCATTGTATAGAGGGACATCTGTAAGGCCAGGCAACTATAAAAGGTTTTTGAGCCTTCCAAGGAAACAAAAACTAGACTTTCTAGAAGAAAAGAGACACAATTAAATTTAATCCTCCAGTAGAAATGCTGCAATATAATCACCCAAGACTAATTGTGAGTCTTTGTTTCCAGGAGCACACTCCATCTTCACAGCTAGGTCTGGAGATGCTGGTGTTGCTTTACATATTCAGTCATGCCTGCTGTATTTGTCTGGGGGTCTCTGAAGACCTGCATGACAGCTGCCATTCACAGATACCACCTAAACAGATTTGCAGTGCAATGTGTCTTTCTTACTCCTGCCAACAGCAGTGTGAATGAATAATGCTACATAGTGGTCTTAGTTAAATAGGGAGATTGCAGAGTATCATTGCAGAGTCCTGCCCATTTGTTTCTCCAATTTCTCCTCCTCTTCTGAAGCAAGAAGGCGAAACCATGTCTGACTTTTGAGGAAAAAGCACAAGAACAAAAGCTGGGAAGCAGCCACCAGATGAAACTGTGTGTGTGCTGACAGCACATGCACAGTCATGTCCACTGAGTGTTTTTTTTCGAGGAGCTGCGACACAGAGAGCTGCCCTTTCGCTGTATGTTGTACAGAGACCAGGGCTCAAACCTTAGTGCTACTTGGAAGCAGTAACTCCTCCCAGCTGCTGACTGATGTGATTTAGCTTGCATAATGTGCAAAGCTGGACCGCAATTGCACCTGTGGGATGTAGCATATCATGCAAGGTGCCCAATGTACCGTATGGTAGTGATATCTCCATGCTCCATGGTAGAGGTAACACCAAGATATTTTCATGCTTTTGGTGTAATTCATATTCCTGGGTAAACTGCATCCTGGGGTACAAAAGCTCTCCTGCTTTAAGGAAGTTCATCTCTGTTGCTAAACTAATCCTTCATACTGGCATCTCCCCAGGTGCCAAGAGGAATGAGGAACTGACAGCAACTCCACTAGCATTTCTCTGTGCCACATGCTGAGGGGAACCTGTTTCCTACAGAGCCTTATTTCTCTGTACAGCTGTAGCTTAGTGAGGTCCCCTTGCACTGAATGCTGAATCTAGAGCCTTGCCTCTTGAGCAGAAAAACATTCAAAAGGGAAGGAGGCAAAATAGAGGTGAGGGAACTTGCATATGTTGGTGGACAGAAGTCAGGCCCCTTCTTCACTAGGTCTTGTCACTTTAGTACAGGCCTGTTCTCTATTTTGAAATTAAAAGGCTAGGACCTGGTGCACATCATCTGGCATCTCATGGTGTCCCAGGAAGAGAGAATGTCGCCACAGATCACAGACACACAGAGACAACAGCAGCATCTGTTTGCTTCATCATCTGTTCCCAGAGATGGACTTTTATATATATTCCCCAAAGCTCAGCAGCCAGAACAATAAAACTTCCTCACAGCTGCTATTACTTTTTTCCACGTTTCTGTTCCCAGAAAAGGCAGCAGAGCCATTTAGCTGCCACCCATTCCCCAGGTACATAAACTTGACCCACAGGAGGTACAGAAAATACATACACAGCATGAACAGAACGAAGAAAAAACCTTCTCCTGAGCAGCAGGCATGTTTCTCACCATAAATTTTCAACTTACAAATAGAAGCAGTAGCTTCTCCCCAGCACACAGCGGGCAAAGCTATCAAGCAAAAAGCATGCCAAGGAAACATATTCAAATGTCAGGGGCCGGGTCCATTAACAACGGTTAGAGGAAGGGATGCATCTCTGCGTGTGAGGAGATCACGCTATCTCTAGCATCAGAAGTTGGCTTAAACATAGACTGTTCTCAGAAAGGTGCAACAAACCAGGGACTTCTTCCTTTTTTCCTTTTCCAGCCCTGCCCTCGTGCCACTCCTGGCCGACTCAGGCTCCCTGCACAGCTGAACAACTGTTTCAAAACACAGGACAGCTCAGCTCTGAAGCGCTGCGTTATTTATGAGTTTGGAAATCAGAGCCCTTCGGTTCACTGCCAGTAAATGGCAATGATTGGAGGGAGGGAGGGGTAGGCTTGTGTGCAGCTCTTCATTCTCTATTCATTGTGAAAAGGGGATCACTCCAGCTAACTGGCCCGTGGAGATAAGGATTTCAGACAATCTGCATTAGCCTGATAAGCCAGGTTTGCATTTCATAAAGATTATTTGTTAAGAACCTCAGTAAAATAAAATACAGTCAGAAGGCTTATCAGCACAACTCATTTCCACTCACACCCCTCTGCCCGCCTCCGCTGACATTTTTTATTCCCTATAAATAAAGCTCCCTGCTTGTGTTCCAGCTCTCTAGGATGGAGCACAGACCGAGGATGAGAAGCAGCAGGGGAGGGCTGGGGAGGACAAGGAAGAATAGCCTGAAACCTCCCAGCTGCAACTGGTCACCGTTAGAGCCGTGGTCCTGATCTACACTATGTGGGAGGGCAGCAATGCCCACCTGGTGGGTGGTTTGGATTTCCCTCTTCTGGTGTAAACCAGAGCAGCTGGGCTGGCATCAGCAGCCTTGCCTCGCCTCTTTGTACCAGCTAAGGATCAGACCAGGAAGGAGGAGTTTATACATGTTTCCGTCTACTTCATGTTTTCCCCTTTCCTCACATATTAAAAAATGGCCCCTAACATGCAAAGTATTAGGGACTCCCAAACCCCTGGCAGTCTTCTCTCGTCCCTCTACAAACTGGCCTTAGTCAAGTGTTTTGCTGTAAACCAGCCTTGCTGAACAATGGAAAACTCTTAGAACAGGCCCCTGTGCTCGCTCTTTCCCCCTTTTCTTCTCAGCACCTTCAGCGTTAGGTGACTAACGACCAGGCCCAGGACTGTTCTGTTCAGACAGGGCTGCCTTTGTAGGAGGTAGATGCCCATTTCTGCACA
This sequence comes from Gymnogyps californianus, assembly GCF_018139145.2. Lineage (NCBI taxonomy): Eukaryota > Metazoa > Chordata > Aves > Accipitriformes > Cathartidae > Gymnogyps > Gymnogyps californianus. Next base: position 31,914,173 of record NC_059500.1, on the reverse strand, counting down.
GACCCTAGGCATTATTCAGGTATGACACAGCAATTCAGATTAAGTCCTTCTCCAGTTCACCGGGGATTGTGAGTCCCGGGGGAAAGGCAGCCACACAAATACAAACTATTAACAACACAAGCTCTTCTACGTTTTGACAGCCAGCGCAATTACAAAGTCACTTAACACATGTAATCTGTTGTTTCCAGCTGCCATTGCTGCACACAATTTTATTAGGGTTTGTTGGCAGAAAGACAGAAAGTACTCTGGTAGGGCTTAGCATTTCTACCTTAGTACTTGCTAACACCGTGGAGTAATGCACCAATTAGTACTATGAGTAGGGACAACTCTGTCTTACTTACACCTTTTGTTTAAGGGCTCCAACCCTCTGCATGAGCACCAGTGACCCATGCACAAAAGTTGCATCAGCTCCATTTCAAACACAGGTTCCTCCATTTCAGGCCCATATGTAAGTGAAATCTGGGCTTGTGTGACCCAGTGACAAACCCTTGTATCTCTTGAGTGCAAGTTCTGCTGAAACTCCTTATTTCAAGAAGTGAAATGGGAGATGTGTCAGTGTGGTCACCACTCTGGACAAAATCAAAAGCATCCAGCTCCAGGTTTCAACCAGCTTCATGTCAGTCTGCCAGATAAGATATTAGTAAGGACTGGTTAACACTCAGAGAGGCTCAGAAGTGGTACTGGGGAGGGCTTGGAAGATGGGTCAGTCAAAACAAGAACAGGTAATGCTATTTTCTGGGCCCTTCCTTGGCTTGCTCACAGGAGATATTGCAGACCATTACTCGCAGGTCGGAACAGCTCTACTGCACAACAGGGAAAGGCAGGTCTGAGGAGGGCCAAGGGGGACCAGATTGATTGGCTGACTTCATTAGCTTCTTGTAACAAAGTGGCCATAAAAGACCAGTAATGAAGAGGCTAACGATGGTCTCAGCACCTTGTCCCTCAGCAGGAAAAAACAAGTACTTTTTCTGAACAATGAGTGCATTGCAGAGGCATCATTAACCCAGAGAAGTTGCTACAGCAAGCAGCCACAGGGTGCTAAAGGCATCAGCAGTGCAGGAAAGTCATCACAGATGGCTACAGGCAGCACATGCCAAGGTCTCTGCTGGAGGTGAGCCTCAAGCTCCTACCACTGGTGGTGTTCCTGTGTTCCCAGGTATGTTACATGTCTTTATTAGGCTCACAGCGCAAAACACCAACACCCAAGAACACTGCAAAGTCACCTCTGACCCCCAGCCAAAAGCTCTACTGACATCCTTTTCCCTGTCTGTGCTAGGACTTCAAGTCACAGAAATGTCCCTTTCTTTCCAAATGCAGAGTGGGACGCCATGTCCTTTGGCTGTAGAGGGGAAGAGGCTACATTACACTGCTGCAGAAGAAGTCAGCCCCTGGGGCTAAGGCATGCACCAAGAAAAATGCCTCCTTTTCTTCCAAATAATGCACCAGAACCCACTGCATCCCCTTACCCGGGGGGATACAGGGGTATAATCTGTACTGATATAACTCCTCCTTTGTGAACCAGAATGTGAGTTCAGATTGCAGGTGTGTGCTTGGTTTACTCCCTCTCCTGCTAAAGCGTGTCTGCTCTGGAATAAAGGCCTGCATGCCAGTATAATTACAGTCATAAAGAGTGTGCTTGGGAATACTATTGCTTATTTCAAGCAGTGTCTTTTCATGCATAGACAAGACCTTGAGATTTCTGTGCGTTTTCTCTATGAATATGGCTGGAAAGGAACGTGTAAAAATAAGTTTGCAAGGCATCCATGTCTATAGATAAACAGCTTCCCCAGGGGATAAGGTACCATATGTCTGGTCAGTTATGGAGGGCCTCCTCCCCCATGCCACAAATGTATCTTGGCTTCCCAAAATAAAATAATTAATTAAAAAAACCAGCTCTGGCCTGGCTCCTGTCTTTACCGGCTGTCACCTATTTAATCTTCTCTCCCTTTCCATGTTTGTTCAGAAATCCCTCTCTTTCAGTGCAGCTGGAAAGGTTGTTACTAATGGGCGACCAAGCCTGAATGCTGATAATGTGAGATGATTACAAGTGCCCAAAGAGCAAACACACAGGTTTTTCAACAGAAGATGCTCCTGCTGCCCCGACGGGCTTCTGAGATACCACTCCGGACAGCAGCAGTGATAAACAAGGGCTAGTGTCAACTCAAGAGGAGAGGCCACAGAGTTCAACAGTAGCTCTATGCGGAAGCTGCTACGCTCGAGTTTTGACTTTTCTGACAGGAGGTACTCAGTAAAAGGTGGTGTAATTAGTTGCTTTATGTCAAGGAGGGCCACTTGGTTTATCTTGGTTTTGAAGTGGTAGGAACAGAAATGGCTGAGCTGGTGAACAGCAAAGAGACTGAAGCACCACGACTGTTCAAAGGGCGTAATTTTGGCACTCCAGGTTCCAAGTCCACCCTGAGGGCCTAAACCAAATTGCAACAAAGTCATCATAAAACTTCCTTGGACTGATTTTGGAACAAAATGAAAACCCATGGGACATGCCCTGCCATGTGGGAGTCCCTGCCGGAATTTCAAATTTGCACATGACACCAAACTGGGAGGACTGGTTGATTTGTGCTGCCATGCAGAGGGACCTCATCAGGCTGGAGAAATGGGCTAACAGGAACCTCATGAAGTCCAACAAGGGGAAGTACAGAGTCCTGCACCTGGGGAGCAACAATCCCAGGCACCAGCACATGCTGGGGACTGCCCAGCTGGAAAGCACCTTGGCAGAAAAGGACCTGGGGGTCCTGGTGGATGCCAAACACAGGTCCCACAAGAAAATCCCTGAGAGCTGCCTGTAACCCCCCATGGGAGGAAGCAGGGGAGCCCAGAGGGCTGGCCAGCAGTGCTGGGGTGTGGGGAGAGCCCGTGGGACTTTGTCCTGCAGCCTCCCAGGGAGGCACGAGGCGTTAGCGAGTGAACCCTCTTGCCATATGTGCCTGGAGACGTCTGCCCCGGCCAGAGCGACCTGACGGGGCCCTGGGAAGACACGGCCGAGGCCTCGGCGACTGGCGTGAAACACCGGTGCCGAGCACAAGACAAGAGATGGGGGGATGGAGTGGGCAGTGGTGTTGCGGTAACCCAGATGCCTGTGCTGGGGCCGCAGCGCTGCTGGGGCAAGCGCCATGGGCAAGGATGGCCCGTTGTGATGTCGCCGAGCGATGACTATGACATCCCCAGACATCCCCAAGCGATGGATTGTGACCAGGCGTCCCTCGCTGCTTATATTCGGGCACCGAGTCTCACCCAGCTGGCTCGTGCCTGCACTCCAGCTGAGCAAGTCTGCGAGGTTTGGAGTGTTGAGCGAGGCCTTTGGTGCTGGTGTCGTGCTCGGGCAGTTGTTTGTTGCAGCTCTCGGTGCCCGACACCAGAGCCATCGGAGGATTTTGCCCGGCCCTGCCAGGTTCAGGCAGCCGGGGCACGCAGGAGGCGCGCTCGCAGCAGCAGAGGTGAGCTGGGCGGGGAAACCTGACCCTGGGGAGCTGGGAGGGTTTCCTTCTGGAGGGACCTGGGCATTTCTTCCACCCCTCCCTGGACCCGCCAGTGACCGTGGCCTCTCTTCCTTTTCTAGCGTGACAGCCGCTGCTGCAGCACCAGTGAGAGGGAGCAGCTCAACATCCCCAGCTCCCCCCAGCCCACTGCAGCACGTGGAGAGCATGGCCACGGAGCTGGAGACCCGCTGTCCAATATGCCTGGACAGCTGGGAGGAAGTCAGCTACTTACTGCCATGCCTCCACCAGTTCTGCTACGCGTGCATCGTGCGGTGGGCTGAGAGCAAGCCCGAGTGCCCCCTCTGCAAGAGGAGGATCCTCTCCATTGTGCACTCGGTGCGGGCAGACAACGACTTTGAGGAGGATGTCGTCACACCACCTGCAGTGTCATCAGTCGTTGGCCACCAGGGAGGACGAGCTCCTGGACACCCAGCCGCCCACAATCTCCATCGCCCTGCAGCATCCCAGCCATCAGCTGCGGGGCTGGTGCCCAGGGCTCCTGTGGGCGGCCTCCATCCCCACATCTGGGCATCACTTTTCCGGCAGTACCCAGCTATGCTCCAGCCTCTGCTGCCCTGGCTGCAACAGGAGCTGGAGCTGATCTTTGGGGGTGGCCGCTGGGAAGCAGCAGCAGCACAGAGGGTTGTCCTATACAGCCTGCACCTCTTTGGCCTGGATGAGGAAGCCCTGTTCCAGCTGCTGCAGAACATCCTGGGCATGCACGCAAGGATCTTTGTGCACCATATGATTGACACCATCGTGGACCGGTGCAGCGAGGAGGCCCAACGTCGGATCGGCGTGAGGGATGCCCGTGCTGCCGAGGAGCAGGAGGGCACCCTCGCAGCTGCCCCCAGCCCCGCTGCCTCCCAGGGGGGGTCTCCTGCCCCCAGCCCAGCCCTTCGTGGGGGTCCCAGCAGCGCCCCCTCTGCCCCTGTTCCTGCCCACGGGGAGCAAGAAGAGCCACAGGAGGACGCAGCGGAGGCTGTGCCCAGGCCCTCCACTCCCAGCCAGGGCAGCCAGCTCTCCCCTGGGGGGCCCTGGTGAGCCCCAAAGAGGAGGGCCGGCAGCCCTGAGGACCCCTCCCAGCCCCCCAGGAAGCCACTCCACCATTAGTAACACTGGGAGGGTGCCTCAGGGGCCAGCCAAACCACATCTGGGCCAGCAGCTGGGACTCAGGCTGGTCCCCAAGAGGTCCCGGCCCCCTAAATCTAATTATTATGCAAGAAAACAAAATAAAGGCCTGAAAACTGCAGAAAAAGTCTCAGTATTATGATGAATCTCGGTGGCGTTGCTATCCCCACCTGCGCTGCTTTCTCCCCGCTCTCCTGGTGCTTCGCCCACCGTTTCCTCACGTGTCCGCTGGGCCCTACTACCTCCTCCGCCCAGAAGCCTTGCAAACTCGGTACAGAGCCTGCAGTCTGCTATGAGCAACGGCAGGGCCATGGTCCTGGGCTGTGGGACTCAAGGGACGGGGTGCACCCACTGTGCGTCCTGTTACACTGCGGGGCAGAGGAATGGGGGCAGGAGACCGGACAAGGCTCAGGTCCACGGAGGAGCAGAGGCACAAGCCTCTCTGCTTCGGTTCCCCTGGTGAAAGGTGGCAATGCCTTGCACCAGCCATTTACTCAGTGCTCTGGTTTAAGCGGAGCTGTTGTTCCCTGGAAACAACGCCACCCCGGTGTGATCTGGGGGTGTTAGAAGAGTTTCAGGGAGGTCTGTGTGGAGGCCCAGCGTGGATGCCCTTTGCAGCGCACAGAGAGCGAGCATTGTGGGTCAGGGACAGAGCAAGGGTTTCCTAACGCATGTCAACCCAGAGAAATTGCAATACCATCAGGCCGCTCTGTCTTCTCATCTCCGCGGAGTCTTTCCAAGTGTGTGAGTGGGCTTCCCTGGGAAGAAATGCGCAGTTTATTCTTGTCTTTGGCTTTGAAAACCAATGCCTGCAGCCATAAAGGACATGCTGGGGGGGACTTGTTCTGTCCTGGCAGTGGAAAAGCTGTACAGTTCACAGCCAGCAAGGAGACCAGTAGGCTCTCAGTAGCAGTCTAGGTCTAATTCTTAGACAGTACAAGAAAAGAAAGGATTGAAGACTACAGAAAAAAAGTCCTCAGCTTTACTAACAGTGTTAAAGGGTAGGATGTTAATGGTGGTGGTTTCTACTTGCTCACCTTAGGATCTCCTTGGCATCTTGGTATGATTTGCTAACATGCATTCAGTTCTTGCCCTTTTCTCTTCATCATATTTTTTCTTCAGGATTGAGATTAAATTTGATTTGCATTCATGCTGCTTAAGTTCTGTGACATATTTGTACATTCTCCAGCATGCTGCAGGCCTCAGGAGCCTGGGCTCTCTTTGCTGCACAGCACCATCTCTGCTTGTGCAAGCTGACAGTGCACAGTGACCAGGTTATACCCCTCACCTGAGTATAGCAGTATGGCACTGCCGACATAAGCTCCAGGCTCGTTTATTGCAAATTTGCAGTGCATCCTTTCTGTTCCGGCATCCCAGCTGCTGTGCATAGAGGGCTGCTGCTGCCTACAGGGCAGCATGTAGATGACGTCTGTCTCTTCCCAGTGCTTACCAATTTGCCCCAAAGCTGGGCGGGGTCTGCTCTTCCCAAGGCATGAGAATTAGCTAACAGGCTGGCGCTGTAAACAGTACCCCACCAGCCTGCTCAAGTTTTCCCCAACGCAACACGGCTCTTCTTCACTGCACTTTAAACCTATTGCTTCTTATTTACCAGAACAAGGCTTCAGCTTTCCTTGAAACCTCTGGCTTTTCTGCTTGCTCCAAACAGATGGATTGCTTAGTCTGTCTTCAGAGGTCTTTCAACAAATGCCCCTGTCCTAGACACATTATAGGCAGGTTCGTTTATGCAAGACAGGGTGCAGCAAGTTCAGGAATAACTGATTTTTCCCAGTTGCTCCCTGCCAGCTCACACTGGCAGTGACCAACAGGCGGTAGCCACCTTCCCTGTAAAAGATGGGAGGACTGCAGAAAAAGGCAGCTGTAGGCTAAGCATGGCCATTAGTGGCTGCTGGTGAACTCAGGGCCCTGACTTCAGTGTTCAAGGAGTCTCGAGCCTAGTCCTTGGGACAGTGCTGTAGTGGCAAGTATCCAAGATCAGAAGACACCGTCCTGGAAATGGTTATAGTCAAGGCTAAGGGACCTATGCATTAGGTAAAAGAGTGTATTAGATGCAGAAGAGCACAGACTGTTCAAGGGGATCCCAGCTGCATCTGCTGCCTCTTCCCTCCAGCTGCTGGAGCAAATCTTTCACACACAGGTGAAGACCATGTAAGGCCATGTGTAAAGCCATGGCCGACGCTTGAGATAGATTGACATCATCTAGTTCAGAGTGCCTTGATACCCATTTCAAGCCTCCATCCTGCAAAATGTTCTGTGGTTGTGGGGCTTTTTTATCAATGCCAGCTAAAACTCAAGGCCCATTATAAAGCTTCTCTCACTTAGCTGTGCCCATCAACACCAAAGGTGGCCCAAGGAGTATACAGCAAACGGCACTAATCCTGTGACAGTCAAGTAGTCCTTCAGGAACCAGCTATTTAAAGTTCCTTTCATACACATCTATACAGTACAAGCTCATATTCAGTATTTCTATATCAGCTTTATTTCTTACTGGAAGAAGGAAACTCTAAAACAAAAAGTGAGCTTCAAGAGCGTCCCATTAGATTTCATTTCACCTTACCCAGCTGCAAGATGGTGCTGCCTTACTCTGTAAAGCCATCCTAAGTGGTCCATTTTCTTCAGAGGGGTCTATTTTCTTCATACTTGGCAGCCCAGCAAGCCAAGTTTTCATTCATGCCAAATCCTGTTTCACTCTGGCAGTACTCCAAGGGATCTTCAATATCAAATACCTCTTGACTATGTTGTCCTCCTGTAGTACCTTAGCTTAGTGTTAAGGCCAACAAAATCATTATGTCAGCTGTGCTTTCTTCTTTACCTGCAAGGCTTAGCCTACTTTCAGTCTGGTCTGCAAGGTCTGGCAGTGACTTCCACGGAGTCTGCCAAAAGTCATTCCCGTCAGCCGTATTCCAGTTGTGAAGTTTTTGATGAGACCCATCACCATGGGAAGATCTGCTCCAGGACCCTAGCGCTTGGCTGTCAGGAACACACTGCTCCCAGCAAAATCCCTTCCCTTCTCTTATGTCCAAGATCACTCCAAGAGCCTTGGGCAGACTCTGGTACAGAATTCATAGAACCACAACATCGTAGAGTCACAGAACTATAGAATGGGTTTGGGAATTATGGAAGGGACCTTTAAAGATGATCTAGTCCAACCCCCGGCCATGGGCAGGGACCTCTCTCACCAGATCAGGTTGCTCAAAGCCCCGTCCACCCTGACCTTGAACACTTCAGGGGTGGGGCATCCACAACTTCTCTGGGCAGCCTGTTCCAGTATCTCACCACCCTCACAGTGAAGAATGTCTTCCTTAGACCTAATCTAAATCTACCCTCTCTTACTTTAAGTACAGACCTCCAGTCTGTATTGATATTGGGGATTGCCCCCACTCAGGTGCAGAACCTTGCAGTCTACCTTGTTGAACTTGATGAGGTTCACTTTGGCCCACTTGTCAAACCTGTCAAGGTCCCTCTGGATGTCATCCTTTCCCTCAAGCATATCGGCTGCACCACTCAGCTTGGTGTCATCTGCAAATTTGCTGAGGGTGCCCTCAGTCCCACTGTCAATGTCCTTAATTAAGATATCAAACAGCATCAGTCCCAATACAGACCCCTGAGGGACACCGCTTGTTACTGATCTCCGTTTGGACATTGAGCTGTTGACTGCAGCTCTCTGGATGTGGCCATCCAGCCAATTCCTTATCCTTCTCACAGTCCACCCATCAAACCCATAGCTTTCCAATTTAACAACAAGGATGTTGTGGGGGACTGTATCAAAGGCCTTACAGAAGTCAAGATAGACGCCATCAGTTGCTCTTCTCTTACCCACCGATGCAGTCACTCCAGCATAGAAGGCCACCAGATTAGTCAGGCATGATTTGCCGTTGGTGAAGCCACGTTGGCTGTCTCTAGTCACCTCCCTGTCTTCCACATGTTTCAACATGTCTTCCAGGAAGATCTGCTCCATGATCTTACCAGGCATGGAGGTGAGGCTGACTGGCCAGTAGCTCCCGGAGTCCTCCTTTCTACCCTTTTTAAAACTGGGCGTGATGTTCCCTTTTTCCAGTCACTGGGGACTTTGCCTGACTGCCACAACTTTTCAGATATGATGGAGAGCAGCTTAGCGACTACGTCTGTCAGTTCTCTCAGGACCCCAGGATGTATCTCATCAGGTCCAACGGACTTGTGTATGTCCACGTTCCTCAGGTGGTCTCGAACTTTATGTTTTCCTACGATGGGAGGAACTTCATTCCCCCAGCCCCTGCCTTGAGGTTCAGGGACTCGAGAGATGTGGGAAGAGAGATTACCATTGAAAACTGAGGCAAAAAAGTTCTTGAGTGCCTCAGTGTTCTCCATGTCTGTTATCACCATCTCCTGTTTTATTTATTATTCTGGGAGCCAAAGAGAGGCAGTCCTCTGCTGAAACAAAACACTGTCCACCCACTGCAACTACATAGCTGTGGCTGAAACCCAGACGGAAGTGATAAAACCTCCCTGTGTGGACACCTACACCCAGACTGACCTACCAAGTACTGAAAGAGCTGCCCAGACCCAAAGTTGCATGGAACTCTGGAACCTGGAAGTCCTTTTAGGGACCAAAGACAGAGGTGGACGTCACGGGTGCAAGTGTGCCCAGCTGGGTGAACTCTTCAACCAATTAGCCATGTTACAAGAGCAGCTTAACAGGCAGTGCAGTATCTGGGAATCTGAGCAAGAGATCGATGTGTGGTATTACGCGTTGGCACAAGCTGAGGGACAGCCTTGCCTTTAGTCTTTGCAAAGGGAAGGTAAGCTTGCTTCCAACCCTGAGCTGACAGACTCAACTAACTTACAAGACAAAGGAGACTGGACTCTTGTCTCTGCTCAAGGCAGGAGGAGGAATCTTTCCCTTTCTCCTGATGTGCTCCTGCATAACAGATATGATGCCCTGGGGCTGGAGAATGAAGAGAACGTGAGTAATGTGCAAGACCCAGGAAAGGCCAACCATGCAAAGTTGGTCCAACCACCCACTTGCATTAGAACCAGCGCGACCAGGAAAGTATGTAGGGCGTTAGTAATTGGAGACTCTTTGCTGAGAGGCACCGAAGCACCCATTTGTCATCCAGACAATGTCTCTAGAGAAGTTTGCTGCCTGCCGGGAGCTCACATCTGTGATGTCGTGGAGAAGCTGCCAAGCCTAGTAAAGCCTATGGACTATCACCCGTTCCTTCTACTCCAAGCAGGGTCAAATGATGCTGCAATGAGGTGACTCAGAAATACCAAGAGACCTTATGTTCCTTGGAACAGTGTTAAAGGGATCAGGAGCACAGGTGGTGTTCTCCTCTATCCACCCCATCAGAGAAGGAGGTTCAAGAAAAAGGAGACGAATTGAACAGATGAATGACTGGCTGCATAGCTGGTGCCATGCTCAAGGTCTCGGCTTCTACAATCTTGGGCATACTTTTGAGAAACTGAGCCTGTTGACAGCTGATGGAGCTCAGCTGACCAAGTGGGGCAAGAGTGTCCTGGACAACAAGCTGACTGGACTTATAAACAGAACTTTAAATTAGATTTAGCAGGGGAAGGGGATGGAGTTCTAAGCACTAGAGAAGAGCCAGGGGCTACTAAGGCATTAGGAAGCAACAGGGAAACACCTGTGAATTGCCTTAAGGGAATTAGGGCAAACTTCTCTAAAAAGGTGATGTGGCCAATAGCCCAGCTGAGGTGCCTCTATACCAATGCATGCAGCATGGGAAACAAACAGCAGGAGCTGGTAGCCGCTGCCTAGATGGAAAACTATGACCTGATTGGTATCACAGAAACTTGGTGGGATGAATCACATGATTGGAGTGCTGTGATTGATGGCTATAAACTATTCAGAAGGGACAGGCAAGGAAGGAGAGGTGGGGGAGTTGCCCTCTGTGCCAAAACCAGGATTGATTGCACACATATCTTTGAAGAACAGTAATGCCCAGGTCGAGAGCTTATGGGTGAAAATTTGAGACTAAGCCAACAAAGGAAACTTTGTGGTTGGTGTCTACTACAGGCCACCTGATCAAGGAGGGGAGACCAATGAAGAGTTCTTTGTTCAGCTGCAGGAAGCATCATGCTCACAGGCCCTGATCTTGATAGGGGACTTCAGCCACCCAGACATCTGCTGGAAAAGCGGCACAGCAAACTGCAAGCAGTCCAGGCAACTACTGGAGTGTGCTGAAGACAACTTCCTAGTACAGGTGATGGAGAGCCCGACCAAAGGAGAGGCGCTGCTGGACCTGTTGCTCACTAATGCGGAAGAACTTATCAGAGAGGTGATGACTGGAGGTAGCCTGGGCTGCAGCAATCATGCCTTGGTAGAATTTTCAATCTTGAGGGGTACAGGATGGGTAAAAAGTAGAGTCAGGACCCTAAACCTCAGAAAGGCAAACTTTCAGCTGGTTAGGGTGCTATTGCGTGGGACCCCTTGGGAAACTGCCCTCAGAGATAAAGGAGCGAAAGAGAGCTGGGAGATATTTAAAGACATTTTTCTTAGGGTGCAAAAGGTCTCAATCTCAACATGCAAGAAGTCAGGCAGGGGAGGCAGGAGGCCAGCTTGGCTAAGTCAAGAGCTCTTAGCTGAACTAAAACACAAAACAAAAATGCATTGGCAGTGGAGGCAGGGGTAGACATCCTAGGGAGATTATAGGCGTATGGCCCAGGAGTGTAGGGAGGGGATCAGGAAAGCCAAGGCACAGCTGGAGCTGAACTTGGCTAGGGATGTAAAAAATAACAAGAAGGTACAGAGGACAACAAAGGAAGATGAAAGAAACTATACCCCCCAGATGAGCAAAACAGGAGACCTGGCTACAGCCAACATGGAGAAGGCTGAGGTACTCAACAACTTTTTTGCCTCAGTCTTCACCGGCAACTGCTCCAGCCACACTGCGCAAGTCACAGAAGGCAAAGGAAGGGACCGGTAGAATGAAGAACCGGCCACCATAGAAGAAGATCAGGTTCGAGACCATCTAAGGAACCTGAAGGTGCAAAAGTCCATGGGACCTGATGAGATGAATCTGAGGGCCCTGAGGGAATGGGCGGATGAAGTTGCTAAGCCACTATCCATCGTATTTGAAAAGCCGTGGCAGTCCGGTGAAGTTCCCAATAACTGGAAAACAGGAAACATAATCCTCATTTTTAAAAAGGGAAAAAAGGAAGACCTAGGGAACTACAGGCCAGTCAGTCTCGCCTCTGTGCCTGGCAAGATCATGGAGCAGATCCTCATGGAAACTACGCCAAGGCATATGGAAAACAGAGGGGTGATTGGTGACGGCCAACATGGCTTCACTAGAGGGCAAATCGTGCCTGACAAATTTGGTGGCCTTCTACAATGGGGTTACAGCATTGGTGGACAAGGGAAGAGTGACTGACATCATCTACCTGGACTTGTGCAAAGCATTTGACACTGTCCCGCACGACATCCTTGTCCCTAAATTGGAGAGACATGGATTTGATGGGTGGACCACTTGGTGGATAGGAATTGGCTGGATGGTCGCACTCAAAAGAGTTGCGGTCAATGGCTCGCTGTCTGGGTGAAGACCAGTGATGAGTGGCGTTCCTCAGGGGTCTGTATTGGGAGCAGTATTATTTGACATCTTTGTCGGGGACATGGACAGTGGGATTGAGGGCATCCTCAGCAAGTTTGCAGATGACACTAAGCTGAGTGTTGTGGTTGATACTCTAGAGGGAATGGATGCCATCCAGAGGAACCTTGACACGCTTGAGAGGTGGGCCTGTGCGAACCTCATGAAGTTCAACAAGGCCAAGTGCAAGGTCCTGCCCATGGGTCAGGGCAATCCCAAACATGGATACAGGCTGGGCAATGAGTGGATTGAGAACAGCCCTGCAGAGAAGGACTTGGGGGTACTGGTGGATGAAAAACTGAACATGAGCCAGCAACGTGCGCTCACAGCTCAGAAAGCCAACCGTATCCTGGGCTGCATCAAAAGAAGCGTGACCAGCAGGTCGAGGGAGGTGATTCTGCCCCTCTACTCCACTCTTGTGAGACCCCACCTGAAGTACTGTGTTCAGCTCCGGGGCCCCCAACATAAGAAGGACATGGACCTGTTGAAGTGAGTCCAGAGGAGGGCCACAAAGATGATCGGGGGCTGGAGCACCTCTCCTATGAAGACAGGCTGAGAGAGTTGGGGTTGTTCAGCCTGGAGAAGAGAAGGCTCTCAGGACACCTTATAGCAGCCTTCCAGTACTTGAAGGGGGTGTACAGGAAAGATGAGGAGGGACACTTTATCAGGGCGTGTAGTGATAGGACGAGGGGTAACAGTTTTAAACTGAAAGAGGGTAGCTTAGATATTTGGAAGAAATTCTTTACCATGAGGCTGACGAGACAGTGGAACAGGTTGCCCAGAGAGGCTGGGGATGCCCCCTCCCTGGAAGTGTTCAAGGCCAGGTTGGAAGGGGCTTTGAACATTGTGATCTAGTGGAAGATGTCCCTGCCCACAGCAGGGGGGTTGGAACTAAAAGATGTTTAAGGTCCCTTCCAACCCAAACCGTTCTATGGTTCTATGATTCTATGATGCTATGATTTATCAGGGGGGTACATTTTCTTTAACCTTCCTCTTCTGACCAAAGACTCAGGGGGGATCTCATCAATGTATATAAATACTTGAAGGGAGGGTGCAAAGATGAACGAGCTAGATTCTTTCCAGTGGTGCCCACTGACAGGACAAGAGGCAATGGGCAAAAACTGAAATACAGGAGGTTCCTCCTGAACATCAAGAAACACTTTTTCATTGTGAGGGTGACGGAGCACTGGCACAGGTTGCCCAGAGAGGCTGTGGAGTCTCCATCCTTGGAAATATTCAAAAGCCATCTGGACGCAGTCATGGGCAACTAGCTGTATGTAGCCGTGCTGGAACAAGGAGGTTGGACCAGATGACCAGAGGTCCCATCCAACCTACACCGCTCTGTGATTCTGGGATTTTTGTCTGAAGGTAGAGATCCATACCTACCTGTGACCTTTTATCCCAATGCCACCTAGCAAACCTGGACTTCCTGAAATAAACACTATTAATCACTCTTAGGACAGCAAACTAAACTTTTGAGAATAGCACCCCTAGCCTGCTAACACTATCCATATCTCAGGAAATAAAGATGTTGCATCAGGTCTCTCAGCAGCCTGAATTGTGCAGGTCAAATATTGTTTAGATGCCACAACACCCCCACCCCCCCCCCCCCCCCAAAGTAAGAAAATAAATCAAAAGAAAACAAAGAAATAAGAAAATAATTTCCTAAACTCAGTCAGGCCCTCTTCCAGGTAAGGGCAAGAAGACATGCAATCACATAATTTCTTCCAGACATTTATAGCCCAACCACATTCTTGAAGGGCTCCAGGGGTCGAGATACTATGCCCTTCCCCAAACTATTACCCTCTCTTTAAATTCCAAAAACTTTCCCAACAGTCCAGTCTGATCTTCCTTGGTGAAATTTAAGCTTCTGCATTCTTGCATTATCAACCAAGTGAACAGGATGGAGTACCTGCCACATCCTTCTCAGCCTAAACAACCCCAGTTCTTTCAACATTTCCGTGTAGGTGGTTTCCTATAGCCCACTATTTTCCTCTTGACACTCCCCAACTGGTCCACCACCTTAATAGGTGAGGGCCTGCACTGATGTCTATACACCACCTGAAATGCTGAACATAGTAACAAAAGTTTCATTCCACTCTTCCTGCGATGCTAGCACTTTGTCTACATCCCATCTCATTTCCTTTGGTCACAACATCATCCTATGTTACTATGTATTCAACTTGTTATCAACCGTAGCTCTAAAGTGCTTTCTGGTTCAGAACTAGTCCGAGTATCTTTGCACAGTATGGTACTCTGTCAGATGTATTACTGCCCTAAGTGATACCAACGTCCTATGCCCCAGCAGTCTGAAATACAGGTATATTGTACCCACTAACATTCAAGCTAATTACTCTGATGATAAAAGAAGGTATTCAGAAGTTTTAGGGCCGGAAGAGGAATGTTATGAGCACGCAATACGATCTGCAAAGCTCCAGGCATGACAGTTCACCTATTAAATTCTGGATAAAATATGTGACTTCTCTTTTAAGCTGCAGGAAAGATTTATTTCAGGAAAACAGGCACAACCACAACAGTGTTAGTTTCCCTCCTTTAAGAACAAAACTTCAATTGTCCCTTCCTTTTTTCAAGGGGAAAGCTCTCACCCACACCCCTTAATTACAGCAGTGACTTGGATTTGATAAGACTCATTCAGCTCATAGCTCACATGCTCTGCTGCAGTCTAAATCAATAGGACATTTATGTATAAAACTAGCCTCAGTAGAGAACTCGCCATTAGGCAATCTAATGCTATTAAGCAAGATCATCAGCTGATGTAAATCAGCTGCTGGTGCCTATTTACCAAAACAGAGGATGTAGATCATTAAATACAAGCGCTGGATAGTCTTTTATGTGCTTCCATGCAGTTTCCCAAGTTCCCGCATTTTGTTCTGCAATACATAGTGTGACAGAATTACATGAAGAGAAAGAAAACAAGCCTAAACAGTGAGGTAGCTGCCCCTCAGTTTCTTGAACTGCTGTGTGAACTCAGAGAATTCTGCCAATGAGTAATAAAGGACAGAACTAAGTTCCTGAAAGTCATTGCACCACGACAAGCCAGTCCTTGGAAGGAGGGAAGGTATCTGTATTATTACACGATGTTACTCCTTTAACATCTCATTCATCTGTGCAAAACAAACAATTCCAGCTGACAGTGCAAAGCAGAGACTGCTTTTCTCTTGAGTTGACAGACTTTAAGACTTATGATGAGGGGAGAGAATTCTAAAGCAGCAAAGGATGCAAACTGTTTGTTTTTAACACTGGGAACTGGCATCTCCCAGACTCTGTTTCAAGGGAAAGGGCATACAAAATCAGCTACTTTTTTTTCATTTGGACAGCAGAGAAAGACTCGACCATATTTTCAGGACTTTCTCCTATCTGTATCATCACAGTTTTGTCTACCTTCCATTTCTGACTTTGAAAGAAGAGTCAGGTGGAACATACACAGGCCCTTCTTCTATCAGAAGATTCCTTCCAGACAGATCAAAAGCGTCAGCATCTCCCTCAGACGCTCACTGCCCTGCGCGGCCAAGCATCATCTGTTCTGTGCAGGAATTACAAGATTGTTCTACAGCCTCAGTTTGGCTCAGACATATCCTTCGGAAAAGCTGCATTGCACTCTTGTTGTAAATGATCACTTTTTTCAAGCGCTCGAGATGCTGCCGTTTCGTGTCACATCCACAGTGGGGTGGTGATTCACCATCACTCCCAGTATAAGCTCTAGTATCTGATTCTAGAAATATAACCTTTCTTAAGCTCATATACAAACGATGATTCCAATTTCCATTTTGTAAAAGCAGGAAGTTATTGAAAACTGCTACAGAACCACGGAAAACAGAAGTCCCTCCAGCTGGAAGATAGGATTAACTACAGTCAGTCCTTAACTACAGTCAGTCTTGGCTGACATTTGTCTGATGTGTTCTCAGAGACCCCCAAAGTCAAAGGCTTCACACATGTCCACATGTAAAATACTCCAGTATTCTATGCAGGCAACCTCAATTTGCGTTCCTCCCATTTAC